>NC_134312.1:180638193-180983813 GCF_964195595.1 Calonectris borealis
TTAAGGTTTTTTTCAGCTATCAGTCAGTGCAGAATCCAATCTGCCCAAACTTTTCTCAGGACCAAGCAATACATATGAATTCAGGTTGTTTGATGATTCTTAAAGGCTCCCTATGAATTATTCTACTTCTTTAAGCTGTTTTCCTCTTTAGGTACAGAAACAGAGAAGTGTGCTTCAGTATACATTTCAACTGCATCTGCTCCTGATAGGAAAAGATCCATCAATTTATTTTGGAAAATTAGAACAATTCTTCTATCAAAACAATTAACTAGCAACTTGCGCTATGGGATGCACGGCTATACTGCACTTAAGAGTCCTGAAATTTCAAACAAATCCCAATATAAATAAAACAACTTCTAAAAGTCAGTGTATATTTCAGATTGGTAATGATTAGCTGGAAGTCTTTAAAACTGTCTGAACTAGCTCTTTCATCATTCCTATAAGTTATAATCACATCACACTAAGATCATTTAAAAAACATATGGGCATTTGTCTATGTCTAGGTATGCTAAATCCCAGGAAGATGAGTAATTTAGAGATTCTGCAAACCATTAGTTTTGCCAATGTGACTTCCCAATACCCATCTGCACATATGGCATCAAATGTGGGGTGGCAAGTTTAAAAGGCGCTGCAAGGTATGCTAAAGACCAGCAAAACTCTGTGTATAACTGCAGCACTGTTACTTAAGCTAAAACACAAAGTTATTGTAGCTGAAGATCCAGGAATAACGAATCTGGTAAAGGTCTGACCCTGAGGTGCAATGAACAGTAGCCCAGTAAGTCAGTTGAGGTGAGGGAGGTGATGCATAACCTTCAAACCTTAGCTGGGAGCACAAGAAAGAAGCAGACTGTAGTAAAAACAAAACAAAACAAAAAAACCCAACCAAACAAAAAACCATACAAAAAGGGCAACAAGCAGAAACCTCTACTGATGACGAAGAACTCATCGTAACCATCTTGTTCCTCCCAGAAAGAACTCTGGATGCTGACAACTTGTCTCAATCCTCTCCCCATGTCTTCTTGAGGAAAGCTGTGGACCTAAAAGGACACCGAAAAGGTGAACATAACATCAGAGAGAAGGAGTAGATACAAAGAAGTCGTTTCTATGTAACAATTTTAACTGTATTGATGTTGGTGAGGTTTTCCAACATTAATTATATAATTTGGACTAAAACACTGTTATAAGACTAATTGGACTAATCGATTCTGCATATTAATGGTGTGTTCCCTTTTGCCCATAACAGTATTTCAAGAGTAACAAGACACATAACACACCTGAGGACCTGAGATTTCCAACAGAAGTTTATCTGGATACCTAAAGTAGCACTACAGTATCACCCATATCCTTGCTGAGACAGTTTTAGATGTTCACCTCCAGCCATGTGGAACACAGAAAGCAGGACAACAACAGTTACTTTGTAAGACCCTGGTTTTGTAATGTAACTGGACAATACCTCATGCAGTGTTGAATGCAAATAAATGGAGGTGACCATGTCTGGACTCACCTGTTGTAACTTTAGAGCTATATCTAAAAAGGGCTGTATTAGAACTCGGGTTCTCCCCAGCCTGGCTTCTAAAAGGATAAAGAAATTGTTACAACTGAATATATGCTGCAAATGCGCAATGTGTACATGCAATAAATGTGTATACATTTGTCCTGGTTTCGGCTGGGATAGGGTTAAATTTCTTCCTAGTGCTGTGTTTTGGATTTAGTATGAGGAGAATGTTGATAACACACTGATGTTTTCAGTTGTTGCTAAGTGCCCTCCTAGTCCAAGGACAGCTCCCGTGCCTACTGACTGAGCTAGGTACACAAGATGGGAGGGAACATAATCAGGACAGCCAGCCCAGCTGGCTAATGGGGTATTCCATACCATGTGACGTCATGCTCAGTATATGAAGGGTAGGCGTGATCCAGGAAGTACCGATCGCTACTTGGTTATCGGTCAGCGCAGGTGGTGAGCAATTGCATTGTGCATCACTCATTTTGTATATTTTATCATTATCATTATTATTTTCCCTTATTTTTCCCTGTTCTATTAAACTGTCTTTATCTCAACCCACGAGTTTTTCTCACCCTTACCCTTCCGATTCTCTCCCTGTCCCGCTGGGGGTGGGGGGAGTGAGTGAGCGGCTGCGTGGTATTTGGCTGCCTGCCAGGTTAAACCGCGACAGTCCTTTTTGGCGCCCAACGTGGGGCTCGAAGGGTTGAGATAATGACACATCTGACCCGAACGGGTTAAAACAAATTTGTTATAAGCATTCATTATATCAGTTTAGTACTCGCTGTTCACAATGTTGATTTATTTGCTCTCAGAGTTTTTGGATCTGTTCTTGCAGTTGTGGTATATAGCACCTTACTGGCTGTCTATACTGCTGATTATCAGTTTGTATGTGGGGTTGGTCATCTCTGGGAAATGGATTAAGGTCATTGCTTTGCTATACTGTGTGACCTGGCTTTATGTTATGATAAAATTATTGGTCACGAGCCTGTACTCAGCACTGCCATCATTCTTGTTCTTCGGGAGCTATCTTTTGGAAACTATTAATAATTACACTTCTTACGTCTTCATCTCAGAGGATGAATTTAGGGGGGAGACAAGATGGGACACTTTCTCCCACTTGTTCACCTTCCCCTCCATATCTTCAGAAACTCCTTTTTCTTCTATCCTCTTCATGAAGACGTCTACAATATTCCCTGAGAATTTTGAATATCCTTGGGATGTTCAAACAAGCATGATCATATTGCTATGTCTCCTGAATGTGGTTCAGGCCTTGTTTAGAGTTAAACAAGTATTCAGGAATACTGTCCAGAGATCAACCCCAGCAACAGATACAGTGACTACTCAAACCCCCACGACAGGCACTGTAGCTCCTTCAACCCGCACGGCAACCACTGTGGCTACTCAAACCCCTGCGACAGGCACCGTGGCTACTTCAACCCCCACAACAACCACTATGGCTACTCAGACCCCGGCAACAGTCACTACAGTTACTCCAACCCCCGCAACAGGCACTGCAGCTACTCAAACTCCGCCAACAGGCACTGCAGTTACTCCAACCAGTGCGACAAGCACTGCAGCCACTCAAACCCCGGCAACAGTCACTACAAATACTCCAACCCCCGCGACAGGCACTGCAGCTACCCAAACCCTCGCGACGGGTACTACAGCTGAACCAGAGGACCAACCGTCGCTGGTATCCGTCGCCCCTGTACAGAAGAAGAAATCTTTGAAGCGGAAGTCAGGTCGTGTAGAAAAGGATGATGGAAAACCAGGGCCATCACGAGGAGGGGAGGAGGAAGAGGAAGAACTCATAAACGAGACGGAAACCACCCGATCCTTATCCCTGAATGAGTTGCAAGATATGCGGAAAGATTTCGGCCGTCGTCCAGGCGAGCATATTGTTACCTGGCTGCTCCGATGCTGGGATAATGGGGCCAGTAGCCTGGAATTAGAGGGGAAGGAGGCCAAACAGCTGGGATCCCTTGCTAGGGAAGCAGGTATTGACAAAGCAATTGGAAAAGGGACACAGGTCCTCAGCCTCTGGAGGCGACTGCTGTCAGGCGTAAAGGAAAGGTATCCCTTCAAGGAAGATGTTATATATCGCCTAGGCAAATGGACCACTATGGAGAGAGGTATCCAGTACCTGAGAGAACTAGGCGTGCTGGAGGTGGTTTATAGTGACCTGGATGACCCCCGAACACCCAAAGATCCAGATGACGTCCAGTGCACCCGACCCATGTGGCGGAAGTTGGTACGGAGCGCACCAGCATCGTATGCCAGTTCGTTGGCAGTACTGTGCTGGAAAGAGGAAGAAGCACCAACGGTGGATGAGGTGGTTAGCAGACTTCGGGATTTTGAAGAAACTATCTCCTCCTCCCTTGTCTCGGCTGTGGAGAAACTGTCCCGGGAGGTCCAGCAACTCAAAGAAGATATGTCTTATTCTCCACCTGTACGGACCAGTATCTCAGCCATTAGGAGTCAGCGTTTTTCTCCTCAAGAGAGAGGATATAGAAAGTACACACCACGGGGCACCCTGTGGTTTTACCTGCGTGACCACGGAGAGGACATGAGGCAGTGGGATGGAAAACCTACCTTCATCCTAGAGGCACGTGTACGTGAGTTGCAAGGAAAAACAATCACACAAGGGGGTTCTCCCAGGAAAAATGCTGCTCCAGTTGTCAGGAAAAACCTGTCTCACGACGGTCCAGTTTCCAGTGAACAGTTCCCCAGACAGAGTAGAAGGGCTGATCTTACTTTGGATTGTAATTGCAATGAAGAAATTCTTGACTCACGTTTGCAAGAAGTGAGAGATGGATACTATGACCAGAACTAGAGGGGCCCTGCCTCCAGCCAGGTGGAGGAAAGGGACAACCGGGTTTACTGGACTGTGTGGATTCGATGGCCTGGCACATCAGACCCACAGGAGTATAAGGCTCTAGTAGACACCGGTGCACAGTGCACCCTGATGCCATCAAACCATAAAGGGGCAGAACCCATTTGTATTTCTGGAGTGACAGGGGGATCCCAAGAGTTAACTGTATTGGAGGCCGAAGTGAGCCTGACCGGGAAGGAGTGGCAGAAGCACCCCATTGTGACTGGCCCAGAGGCTCCATGCATCCTTGGCATAGACTACCTCAGGAGAGGGTATTTTAAGGACCCAAAAGGGTACCGGTGGGCTTTTGGTATAGCTGCCCTGGAGACGGAGGAAATTAAACAGCTGTCCACCTTGCCCGGTCTCTCAGAGGACCCTTCTGTTGTGGGGTTGTTGAGGGTTGAAGAACAACAAGTACCAATCACTACCACAACAGTGCATCGGCGACAATACCGCACCAACCGAGATTCCCTGATCCCTATCCATGAGCTGATTCATCGACTGGAGAGCCAAGGAGTGATCAGCAAGACTCCCTCACCCTTCAACAGTCCCATATGGCCAGTGTGAAAGTCTAATGGAGAGTGGAGACTAACAGTAGACTACCGTGGCCTGAACGAAGTCACGCCGCCACTGAGTGCTGCCGTGCCGGACATGCTAGAACTTCAATACGAACTGGAGTCAAAGGCAGCCAAGTGGTACGCCACAATTGACATTGCTAATGCCTTCTTCTCCATCCCTTTGGCGGCAGAGTGCAGGCCACAGTTTGCTTTCACTTGGAGGGGCGACCAGTACACCTGGAACCGACTGCCCCAAGGCTGGAAACACAGCCCTACCATTTGCCATGGACTGATCCACACTGCACTGGAACAGGGTGAGGCTCCAGAACACCTGCAGTACATTGACGACATCATCGTATGGGGCAACACAGCAGAAGAAGTTTTTGAGAAAGGGAAGAAAATAATTCAAATCCTTCTGAAATCTGGTTTTGCCATAAAACAAAGTAAGGTCAAGGGACCTGCACAGGAGATCCAGTTTTTAGGAATAAAATGGCAAGATGGACGTCGTCAGATCCCAACAGATGTGATCAATAAAATAACAGCCATGTCTCCACCAACTAACAAAAAGGAAACGCAAGCTTTCTTAGGCGTTGTGGGTTTTTGGAGAATGCATATTCCAAATTACAGTCAGATCGTAAGCCCTCTCTATCAAGTGACCAGGAAGAAGAACGACTTCAAATGGGGCCCTGAGCAACAACAAGCTTTTGAACAAATTAAACAGGAGATAGTTCATGCAGTAGCCCTTGGGCCAGTCCGGGCAGGACAAGATGTAAAGAATGTGCTCTACACCGCAGCCGGGGAGAATGGTCCTACCTGGAGCCTCTGGCAGAAAGCACCAGGGGAGTCTCGAGGTCGACCCTTAGGGTTCTGGAGTCGGGGATACAGAGGATCCGAGGCCTGCTACACTCCAACTGAGAAGGAGATATTGGCAGCATATGAAGGGGTTCGAGCTGCTTCGGAAGTGGTTGGTACGGAAGCCCAGCTCCTCCTGGCACCCCGACTGCCGGTGCTGGGCTGGATGTTCAAAGGGAGGGTCCCCTCTACACATCATGCAACCGATGCTACGTGGAGTAAGTGGGTCACGCTGATCACACAACGGGCCCGAATAGGAAACCCCAGTCGCCCAGGAATCTTGGAGGTGATCACGAACTGGCCAGAAGGCAAAGATTTTAACATATCCACAGAGGAGGATGTGATATGTGCTGAAGAGGTCCCACTGTATAATAAACTACCAGAAAACGAGAAGCAATATGCCCTGTTCACTGATGGATCCTGTCGCCTTGTGGGAAAACATCGGAGGTGGAAAGCTGCTGTATGGAGTCCTATACGCCAAGTTGCAGAAACTGCTGAAGGAGAAGGTGAATCGAGCCAGTTTGCAGAGGTGAAAGCCATCCAGCTGGCCTTGGACATTGCTGAACGAGAAAAATGGCCAGTACTTTATCTCTATACTGACTCATGGATGGTGGCAAATGCCCTGTGGGGGTGGTTGCAGCAGTGGAAGCAGAACAACTGGCAGCGCAGAGGTAAACCCATCTGGGCTGCCGCGTTGTGGCAAGATATTGCTGCCCGGGTAGAGAACCTGACTGTAAAAGTACGTCACGTAGATGCTCACGTACCCAAGAGTCGGGCCACTGAAGAACATCAAAACAACCAGCAGGTGGACCAGGCTGCTAAGATTGAAGTGGCTGAGGTGGATTTGGACTGGCAACATAAGGGTGAACTATTTATAGCTCGGTGGGCCCATGACGCGTCAGGCCATCAAGGAAGAGATGCAACATATAGATGGGCTCGTGATCGAGGGGTGGACTTAACCATGGACGCTATTGCACAGGTTATCCACGAATGTGAAACGTGCGCTGCAATCAAACAAGCCAAGCGAGTAAAGCCTCTTTGGTATGGAGGATGATGGTTGAAATATAAATATGGGGAGGCCTGGCAGATTGATTATATCACACTCCCACAAACCCGACACGGTAAGCGCTATGTGCTCACCATGGTGGAAGCAACCACCGGCTGGCTGGAAACATACCCTGTGCCCCATGCCACTGCCCGGAACACCATCCTGGGCCTTGAAAAGCAAGTCCTGTGGCGACATGGCACCCCAGAAAGAATTGAGTCAGACAACGGGACTCACTTCTGAAACGCCCTCATAGACACCTGGGCCAAAGAGCATGGCATTGAGTGGGTCTATCACATCCCCTACCATGCACCAGCCTCCGGGAAAATTGAATGATACAATGGACTGCTAAAAACTACGCTGAGAGCAATGGGTGGTGGGACATTCAAACATTGGGACACACATTTAGCAAAGGCCACCTGGTTAGTCAATACCAGGGGATCTGCCAATCGAGCTGGCCCTGCCCAGTCAAGACTCTTACGTACTGTAGATGGAGATAAAGTCCCTGTCGTGCATATGAGAAATATGCTGGGGAAGACAGTCTGGGTTACTCCTGCCTCTGGCAAGGGAAAACCCATCTGTGGGATTGCTTTTGCTCAAGGACCTGGGTATACTTGGTGGGTGATGCGAAAGGATGGGGAGGTCCGGTGTGTACCTCAAGGGGATCTGATTTTGGGTGAAAATAGCCAATGAACTGAATTTTGATGTCAACTGTTACATGATATTGTATGTCATTATTTCTATGATATAGCAGTGGTATAGCAGTGAAAATCACCCAGATTAGTGAAGAATGAACTAACTCCAATGAAACCGAGCGAAGTGCAACGATGATAGAACTGGACGAGCAGAGCAGTACCGAAATGAGAACTGGCTTCAGGATGCAACGGCCCAGCACCGCACACCATCTCTTCGGCCCTGAAAGACTGTTATAACAAATGGAGCCCAAAGTCATGGACTAAATGAACTCAGTGGACATTTTAGAGGGATAGTCCATAGACCGAGGGAATGATATTTGCGTGTGCATATATATATATATGTGTGTATATATAAAGAAAGATAGTGGTGGTTAATTGAAATGTATTAAAAAAGATGTGAGACCTAAGCACGACGTAAATGGTATGGAATAAGGGGTGGATACTGTCCTGGTTTCGGCTGGGATAGGGTTAAATTTCTTCCTAGTGCTGTGTTTTGGATTTAGTATGAGGAGAATGTTGATAACACACTGAGGTTTTCAGTTGTTGCTAAGTGCCCTCCTAGTCCAAGGACAGCTCCCGTGCCTACTGACTGAGCTAGGTACACAAGATGGGAGGGAACATAATCAGGACAGCCAGCCCAGCTGGCTAATGGGGTATTCCATACCATGTGACGTCATGCTCAGTATATGAAGGGTAGGCGTGATCCAGGAAGTACCGATCGCTACTTGGTTATCGGTCAGCGCAGGTGGTGAGCAATTGCATTGTGCATCACTCATTTTGTATATTTTATCATTATCATTATTATTTTCCCTTATTTTTCCCTGTTCTATTAAACTGTCTTTATCTCAACCCACGAGTTTTTCTCACCCTTACCCTTCCGATTCTCTCCCTGTCCCGCTGGGGGTGGGGGGAGTGAGTGAGCGGCTGCGTGGTATTTGGCTGCCTGCCAGGTTAAACCACGACAACATTTTACATATATAATTGCATAATATATACATATAACATATACATACACTCAGGAAATTAGAAATCACTGTGATGGAAACGATTGACAGATGAGGCCAATTAAAACTTCAGGCTAATAATTTATTGGGTTGCTATTCATTAGCAATAAACATTGCCAATCTTGGTTCTTACTCATTACCAATTGTTATTACTACATATACAAAACAGTCCTTAACACTTAAAACTTAAATCAGCAACAATATGAAGCTGATACCGTATAGTTAGAATTGATAGCTATGGCCCTTGATTGTCTTAGTCTCTGAGGTCAAGATGGCCATGTCTGAGAACTCTTCGACAAGGGAAGCTGGAGCCAAAGTGGGAATCTTCATTCTTTCCCATCTTGCCTCTCTCTTCACGGATGTTTCATGTTCCCCAGCACTCTCTTAAAGAGAAAAGAGGTGATCTTATCTGCTAAGGACAAAGATGATCTTCTGGGACATGGACTTGCTATCATTTTGTCAAATACTGTTCCTGCTTACTCTACATTCTTTGCTCTTCTCTCACAGGTTTTATTACTTGCATATATTTTCTTGAACGCTTTTTGTGGACCTATGCTGCAACTCTCCTCTGCAGTAACATTTTACATACTGCTGATATTACACATCTTACAAAATGCTAAAGATTGTGTTACAGTGTTACAAAATGCTTAATGTACAGTTTTGGTTTACTTACGTTTAGATGTAAGACAAAAAATATTAATTTAATCTTGTTTAGTTTACTTCTACCTTATATATACAACAGGCCACAGTTTTGGCTACAACATTGAACGTAATCAGCTCTTCTATAATCTGCTCTATTCCTGGTGCCGTGTCTCTGGCACTCCCAGCTGCATAATGCCTGGTTTCAGTGGGAGAGATGAGGACATATTTTTAAACAAAATATCTGGTTTTGGTGACTGTGGTAATCTCCCAACATGTGAAGAATGCAACTGCAGAAATTTAAATCCAGATCTCCTGATCTCTTAGGAAATGTTCTCCTTGAAAATTTATTCAAAAGCCTTTGATTTTAAGTGAAGTAACTGAAATAACACAACACAGACTTAAAAAATGCAAAGTACAGCTTGTTCCAAGCACACTGAATACATTAGGTCTCTTTTGCATTTGGTTTGTATTTTATCTAGACATTTGCAGCTGTAAATACATGCATGCTCATGATCTTCAATTTTAGGGTCTAAAGTATTTTCAGGTCACGAAGCAAGTTTGACAACCTTCTTCTATATCACTCTTCAGGAACTAAGCATAAATTTTATTTAAGTATCCTTTTCATCTATGATTTGTTTTGTTCTGTTTAGAAACAAGCTCTGATTTTGAAAGAATGCTCACTGTTTTGAGCTTAAATGATTCTGAATGCAATATTTTGTATGTGGTTTCAAATATTACTGAAAGGAGAAATACTGGATGCTGAAACATAGCATGTGTGCACACATACATACATTTATCATAGTGCAGGATGTTGAAATCAATGTAGGATGACTGACAATACTATCATATACATTAAAAATACTTGGAATAATTTATCTTGGGATATCAAATCACGCATTCATAAAAATATTCAGGGAGATTATTTGATAGCTGCATTGCACATAGAAGAACTGTATCTTCTAGCAAATATATTCTAGAAATCCTTACCAGTCAACTCATAGAATCATTAAGGTTGGAAAAGATCTCTGACATCATCCAATCCAACCATCAACCCAACACCACCATGCCCACTAAGCCGTGTCCCTAAGGACCTCATCTACACGTCTTTTAAATACTTCCAGGGATGGTGATTCAACCACTTCCCTGGGCAGCCTGTTCCAAGGCCTGACCACTCTTTCAGTAAAGAAATTTCTCCTAATGTCCAATCTAGACCTCCCTTGGCGCAACTTGAGGCCATTTCCTCTCGTCCTATTGCTAGTTCCTTGGGAGAAGAGACCAACACCCACCTCGCTACAACCTCCTTTCAGGTAGTTGTAGAGCACGATGAGGTCTCCCCTCAGCCTCCTCTTCTCCAGGCTAAACAACCCCAGTTCCCTCAGCCGCTCCTCATAAGACTTGTGCTCCAGACCTTTCACCAGCTTTGCTGCCCTTCTCGGGACACACTCCAGCACCTCCATGTCCTTCTTGTAGTGAGGGGCCCAAAACTGAACACAGTATTCGAGGTGTGGCCTCACCAGTGCCGAGTACAGGGGCATGATCACCTGCCTACTCCTGCTGGCTACATTATTCCTAATACAGGCCAGGATGCCGTTGGCCTTCTTGGCCACCTGGGCACACTGCCGGCTCATGGTCAGCCGACTGTCAACCAGCACCCCCAGGTCTTTTTCTGACAGGCAGCTTTCCAGCCACTCTTCCCCAAGCCTGTAGCATTGCATTGGGTTGTTGTGACCCAAGTGCAGGACCTGGCACTTGGCCTTGTTGAACCTCATACAATTGGCCTCAGCCCATCAATCCAGCCTGTCCAGGTCCCTCTGCAGAGCTTTCTACTCTCGAGCAGATCAACACTCCTGCCCAACTTGGTGTCGTCTGCAAACTTCCTGAGGGAGCACTCAATCCCCTCATCCAGATCATTGATAAAGGTGTTGAACAAGACTGGCCCCAAAACTGAGCCCTGGGGAACACCGCTCATGACTGGCCACCAACTGGATTTCACTCCGTTCACCACAACTCTCTGGGCTTGGTCATCCAGCCAGTTTTTTACCCAGTGAAGAGTATACCTGTCTAGGCCGTGAGCCGCCAGCTTCTCTAGGAGAATGCTGTGGGAGACAGTGTCAAAGGCTTTACTAAAGTCCAGGTAGACCACATCCTCATCCATTAGGCAGGTCACCTGGTCATAGAAGGAGATCAGGTTGGTCAAGCAGGACCTGCCTTCCATGAATCCGTGCTGGCTGGGCCTGATCCCCTGGTTGTCCTGGACATGGCTTGTGAGCGCCCTCAAGACGAACCGCTCCATAATCTTCCCTGGCACCGAGGTCACGCTGACCGGCCTGGAGTTCCCCGGATCCTCCTTCCGGCCCTTCTTATAGATGGGCGTCACATTGGCAAGCCTCCAGTTGTCCAGGACTTCCCCTGTTAACCAGGACTGCTGATAAATGATGGAGAGTGGCTTGGCAAGCTCCTCCGCCAGCTCCCTCAGTACCCTTGGGTGGATCCCATCCGGCCCCATAGACTTGTGAGCATCCAGGTGGCGTAGCAGGTCGTTAGCTGCTTCCTCTTGGATTATGGGGTGTTTATCCTGCTCTCCGTCCCTGTCTTCCAGCTCAGGGGTCTGAACACCCTGAGGATAACTGGTCTGATAATTCCTTTCACTGTTGTCAAAACAGCATTTCTGTGTGTTTAATTGTAGATTAGAATGTAAATATTTGGACTTTGCAGAAAACTACAGAGATGAATTTAAGAAGAATTAAAAGAAAAATCAGAAAACCAACATGCTTTAGCAATCCTGTGAATAATATAAAATGCTGATCTACAATTATTAAAGGAAAAAAAAAAGATAGCTATATTTGTCAAAGATTAATCCATATTAGAGAAGAATTTATTTTCTGTGTGTGTTACATCTAACTGGGCTTGGATCAGTCATGACTATCCTTTCCATTTCTCTTCATAAAATGATAGCACTGCTAACTTATTTCAGGAAGTTTCTTCTTTTTTCCCTCAAAGTTTATTTATTTATGAGCAAATAACTAGACTACTATACACAAGAAACTTCTCATTATGCAATCCTGAGACTAATTTTGTTCATCCCATTAATGGAACCAAAGAGGGATTTTAGGCTAGCGGTCTTCTGAGGATTTCTTAAGTAAAGCATAGACTAAACGGTTCACTTAAGACTAACTAAAGTAAAATCTGTATTCAGAAAAAGTAATCCAAATTAACAAACTTCTAAATTTAAAGTGACTTAATTAGACTCTTTAAAACCATTACACAGAGACTTTTTAAAAAAGAAATTAAATGCTAAACTCTGTACATTGACTACATTTGCAGACCTAGATGAATTAGTGTGAATTAGATGCCTGATGTTAAGGCAATGATTTTAAGTTGATTACTGTTAGATGAGGAAACTCCTGCCTTATGGTACGTCTGTTTAAGCAAACTACTTTTTAATAAATATATATGAGCATCTCATGACAAGTCCCTGAAAATTGGTGTACTCATCTCCAGTAAAAATCAATAGCTAACTTTGTAACAAAATGCCTACTAATATAATTGTCCAAGTATAATACTTCTAATGTTTCCCTGGTCATTTTCCATACAGGTATTTTCTGGTTAGCTCATTTTTTGCTGAAAAACTAGATTTCTTTACATAGCGATTGACAGTCAGCTTCCTTGATATATGTTAAAATAGGTTATGAGAAGCCAGAGTTATTACTGAGAACAACAGTGAACTGAAACCAAGTCAAGAAAAAGCAATCAGTAAGCTTGAAAGACATTTTTCTAAGGTCTTGGCACTGGAAGTTAGTTTTTCTATAAACATAAGCATAGAAAATATTACACGAAAATTATGATATACATTCATAAAAGAACATTCACAGTTCATACCCCTTCTGCAGTTTAAAAAAAAAAAAAGATTGAACCAAGCTATGGACAATTCCTTATGAATGACTGAAGATATATATGAAAGCCTGAGGCATGGGAAAGCTTAAGAAGACAGATTTTTTTTTCCCAGCAATTAACAAAGATGTTAACAAAAGTCTTTTTTGACTATGAAACTCCTAATCACTTGTCCAACAATTGCAAAATATGTGTATCCTTTGGTTAGTGAACTGCAAACAAAGATTACTTGACAGTCATTTTCCAACCCATTTCATATGACACTGACAAAATTTCCTATCAGCTATAAATGGTTGTTTAACATATTTACAGTATGAGATATATTATGAAGCTATGAAAGTTATTCCACATAAACTTCAAACTTTTGCTTATGTAAATACCCTTTTTTCATCATTTGAATAATGATGGACTGTTAAGGATAGTGGTGAATCTTTATTATTTATATTTTATTTGCAAGCTCTGTAAGTCTATAACAAGAAATGAGTTTTCATGAAAACTTGAAATGACCCCTGAGACAAGAATTATTAAACTGTTTTAATTCAAGTTTTTTTCATCTGACTGGTATAAAGTGGTTGCTGAAGGAGTGCAAAAAGATCTTTGTTTTGTGATTGGAGGCCCCCACTGCTACCGCTAATAGCACTAATATAAAAAATGTATTGCCACTTATATAAATGAAAAACAAGAAGGACTTTCTTTCTGGAAAAAGAAAATGGTTTGTAGCGGGCCTGATCCATGCAGCTGAACAAATACAACTTCATTCCTAGCTTTTGGTATGAGGAGTAACTCCTCAAATTACTGTAATTATTACTTTCTCTAGAAAAACACTGCTAACTCTTTAGGAACCTCATGAAATGTGGGAGTTTAAGAAAAAGTCCTGTGAATCAACCATGCTTATATTTCTTCTCTCTTCTAAAATTACATCTGAACATAATCTAGTATACAGTGCCCTTGAAAAAAAAAGTGTCCTTGAAAAAAAAGAAAAAAAGTATATCAAAAGACACATTTGTTCAGTCATTCATATCGTTGTCTTGTTACTAAATTCATTTCAAATTCCAAAATTCTTGCCATGTATTCTGACATTTGAAGAAATCCCTAAGTTTGTAATGTGTAAATTCAAGAAAAGTTTTTAGATAGTGTAAAAAAAACCCACCCAAAACTTTTAATCTTTCTCGTTGTTTTCAGTGAGTCACATTGTAATATAGAATACAATTTTAAGATGAATTAAGCAGCAGTAGTTATGGAATAAGAGACATTGTAAGTAATTCTCATTTAGATTATGAATTTTATTTTAAAATATAAAATGCAATGGCAGCTACAGTTTATTTCTCTTCCATTTTCTGACAGAGTTGAAATGTTCAACTATTTTTTTATTTCTAGAATTATTAAAATAACTGAAATTAGATTGGAAAAAATCATCAATATGTTGAAAATAGAAAATGAGACTGAATCCTTAAACCACACTGGGCTGCCTTAACAGCTTTCAAATAGATTTGACCCTCAGTTTTCTATCCAGCTCTGAATAAAGAAGATAATTTAAAATGTCACAAAGAATGACATGTACCTGCAGCTGTGGACAGCCATAGTTAGTCAGTAATAAAGCTGAACATTACAGCTAGGCAGAGTGAAATTAAGATTTTAATTGAAGATTCTGACTCAAGTGAGATAGGATTTTATTCCAGGGATAAAGAAAATCACATAATCAAAGACTCTTGGGGAGACATTTGATGGAGAGGGTCTTGGGGAGACGCATGGGGAGTAGCTCTGAGGGGTACTGTTGGAGACATATGGACGGAAAGAGTTTGAAGACAGGAGACTCCAGGGGTGGCAGGAGAGGATTCGAGGCAGAGCTGACAGGGCTGCAGAAGAGTGTATAGAAGTGACATCCAGAGTATGCCATGGCCCAGCCCCAGGATGGGGAACTGCAGAACTGCAACTGCTGCACTGAGCTGCCTGACCTTCCTCCTGGAGAGAGCCATCATCCCTCAAGGGACAGGAAAGTAATGTAATTAGCAAAATTGTGCATATTTCTGTGAAGCATTTTGGTATTTGAGTCCATTTAGACTCTGCACTATCAGTTTTGTCTTAACTCTGACACAGCAATATTATTTTTTTTTTCCTGACAATTTTGCTGATTGCATGAGTAATCCTCCCCCACTCCTTTCCGGTGAGCAACTGAAAAATTTAGATTAAGCCACTTCTGTTTTTATAAGAACAGAGAAGCAGCCACATACTTTTGACCTAAACAGCTGAGAGATAGCAAATGAACCCCAAAAGGAAGCAGCTGCTACATCTCAGGTGAAATCAGCCCTTCCCTGTCTGAGCAGTCTGCTTTTGCTTCCCAGTGATTTAAATCCCATTTCACTTTACCTAGACAATCATTCGGAGTCTCCACATAACCTGCTGTGGCTGAATCATGACACTTAACAGCTCTCAGTTTAGCTGAGCTAAATGGCTGTCCTAAATATCCTAACCCTTTTCAGTGTATATTCAAATGGATGAAATTTAAGTACCAAAAGGAGTTCAGATTTCTCCTGATTAGCTTCCTGCAGTCACTTACAGCTTTCACGTTTTAACTGCCACTTCTAAACAAAGTTTTAGAAAGTGACTATGCTGATATTTTCAGCACTGAAATCTTTAGACTTTAACATGGATCTGCTTTTTTCATATGGTGTATTATACTTGTTTAATCACAGGATAAGTGTCCTTATTTACTTCTATGCTGTTTGACTTCTGTGCCACTTCAAACTAAATAAACTCCATGGGAGGAGGAGCGTGGACGCGTGGTGTAGACCAAATGTGGAATCTCAAGACCATGCTACTCCAGTCATATGCAAACATTAAGCTACTGTGTAAATTTTATCACAGCCTAGAAACTCATTTACCAACCTGAAGCACATTTAGGAACCTAAATGAATGTGGGAGCCTAATTAAATAATGCTCTTTTGTGAATACAGACTTTGGCATGCGCTTTGGCCTGTGCTTTTGTGAGAGTCAGTTTATTCCAATTTCAAAGTTCTATAGGTAATCAATGAAGAGTAGCCATTGTCATATAAATTCATATAGTGCATTTAATGTTCACTAGCTTCCATTGTCCTACAACTGATTTTTCTGTAAAATGCCAATTGATTTCAACAGCATTTATATGCCTGCCCAAAATGCTGACATGATATAGCCTTCACATTTTATAGGTTTGTAGACAGAAAGCTGGAGTTAAAGACGTTAAAAAGAAAATTACATTTTTCAGAATTTAGAGAAACATTTGAACTGCCAGAACAGCCAATATAGAAAATACTTACTAATAAATTATAAGTTACAACACAATAGAAATAAGGTTCACCTCCTTACCTTCCCTTTCTCAAACATTTTTGGAAATTCTTTCTAAAAACAGATATGATTTTTCAATCTGTAATGTTTACTGTTAACTATCATAAGAAGGGAGCAGAGAATCTTTATATCATGTAAACTAAAATTGCAGAATGTCACAATGCTTTTACAAAAATATAAAATTGTTCTGAAAAATAAAAAGACTGCAAATAATCTAAAACAACAAACAAGTATGCTTCAGTGTATATAATTCTCATTGTAGGATACTGAAGGTAGTAATAAAGAAGCAGCAAATAGTGACTCTAAGAGAAAGGCAGTAGACCTACTAAATATAGTTTTACAGCATTGTCCAGCCAAAGCTCTGAGGTCCAAGATGGCACAAACATCTTGTCTTTGCAAGGTGCATATTCAAGGTTTATGTAGACAAAAAGGGACTTCAGTCACACAGTGCTCTCCATGGCAGCTGGCATCCTGGTTTAGGATGTACAATAGCAAAGGCATCAAAGATGGAATCAGAAAAAAAATTCTGGTGAAAGCCAGTGATAATTTAAGCATAATATAATAAACTAAATCCAAGGGACTGATATCTAAATCTTTAACATGCTGAAGAGTGATACAGGCTCCAATGGCTTTTTCTCAAAAAAAATTTCTTTAGCTATTTTTGGTGGGACTGAGATCCATACCTACATTCAAACACAATTTGTGAGATTTAGTTACCTTAATATAGTAACCTAGTGCCGTTTGTGTTTCCTAGGATGCCTACAAACTTTGTATAGGCATATTCACTGGATTTATGATTATCGGTGTCTTTTAGGTTAAAATCTGGAAGCCCAAAAAGTTTTCCTACAATGCCTAAAGTTATATTAAATGCTTACACAGCAAACATAAATCTAACCAGATATCTGCAATGTGGATTGTATCTAATATTGAAATCTATGCTCCCTCTCTAGTCAACTGAGTCTAGTCCTTGCATCAGGTGAAGACTAGAGAGGTCGTCAACTGACAAAATTTAGTTGTCTGGTTTACAATGACAACAATCAATTTCTGAACTCCTTTGGTTTTATTGATCGCAAATGTCTTAATTAGCTACACTGTATGACTACACCTAATGGCTAACTCACCTAACAGACACCTAAATTTGATGTCTGAATCCGGAGTTGATCCCACCTTAACTGTGTTATGAGAAGTACATGATTTCTGAAGTGCTAGGGAAGATCAAGACTTGTCAGTGCTTTGGTAGAGGTAAGCAGTTCAGCACCTATCACTTCTTTATGGCTCTTTGGATTCACAGTCTCTGATCTCAAGTCTTTTTGATCCAATGTGCTAGAAATAGCCTTGGAACTTGTAATTAATGTGACTGTGTTTAGTTCAGTAAATACTCCAGCATTCAAAATTACTTTTGATCAAATACGTAACTGAGAAGGAAATGACACCCCTGTTTTGTATATTAGCAACTTGATTAAAACGCTAGACCAGCAGTTATACATATTATCTTCTATGTCATAGGCTACGCTTATAAATTATACTGAATATGCGCCAGTCTCCTGTGTGACTTTAAAGAATGTACTATTCATTTGATCTGGAGCATTGCATAGGGCATAATAGGCTCTCTGAATCTTTAGTTTTCCTTTGCTAAAATGAAATATTAGTACTTTTCTACTTTATGAACTCCTGATGTGCCATATTCAGTCAACATGAGTAATGTGATGTTAGTGCTACAATGTATAACTAAATTATGAATTATATTATTTGGAGCAAATGTATCTTATCTTTTATTTTCATTATTCATACTTACAGTTGTTCAACAAAAATATTAAGGTCCTTATGAAAATAATTCTGTATTCATGAAATAACATACTCAGTTTCTCTTAATTTAGACCAAATATTCAGTACCATTTAAGATGCTGTTGGAAAATGTTAGGTTTCAATAATCATGCAAAAGAAATCAACTAAATTTCAGAGTAGAGGTTTCAAGATTATAAGAGGAGGAAAGACTGAATTTTGAATTCAATTACTTCATCGAAACACATTCAGGTTATCCCTGAATTCAATAACCTCTGAAATAAATCTTTTTAGTATTATTATTACTGATATTGCAGATTCACTTTCCAGGTTCCTAAGTCTTTCTCTTCCTTTGTGTATTCATGTACAAACTATCTTGACAAGTCACAGTATCTTTCAATATTCTTGAAACTATTTCCTTTCTTTAAATATCATTTGCAATGTAAATGAGAATCTATCTTAAAATATACTTTCCAGACTTCCCCCCCACCCCCACTTTGGCTTAATGAAAAGCAATAGGGTGATAATTAGTTTTTCTACATTCCTTAAGTATTAGGGGAAGAAAAACAGCTGTGAAGTACTATCAAATAGAGTCATAGGAATTTACACTCTTTCTTTCATTGATAATCTTATAAGTTACTCTTAATGATGAATTTGTCTTTTGCAAACTAATTAAAAAAATACTAATTATGTAGGGCTTCCATATTTAGTGAAAATTCATAGTTATATTTTGTTATGATTAATTCTTCTTACATGTTATTGAAGGTACAATCAAATACTGAACGTATTAGTCACTTTCTGTTCAAGCACACGTGCAAAAATACACAGGCACACACATGCACAGAGGAAAAATTATATTCTTCAGAGACAACTTAATTATATCAGGTAGAATAAATGCAACTTCTGAAAGTAAGTGCCTGCATTCCCTATGTAGTCAATGAAAATGAGTACTTCTGAAGACCTTCAGAGTGAAAACACTTAAAATGAGTCTCTCATTTTAAGCATCTATTAAGAGGGAAAAATAGCAGAGGTGAAAGTTGTATCAACAGACCTCAAACACCTAAAAGACAGCTAGCTCTAAAACACAGATGTCTAAATCTGTGATCTGAAATGTCACCATGGAACTGCTTTATAGTCCTCTCCAGAGGCTACTTCATCTGATCTATTTAGGGTATTCATTTGGACTGAGATAAATTGCCATCCTGAGACACTTATTCTTTCTGTTGGCTAGGGAAGATTCTAATGTGACATTCCAGAGATTAAATGCATCTCACCCAAGATGCCAACTATTTAAGAGGAAGTCAGATGCTGAAGTTAGTCAAAATAGATCTCCTTTTTATGGAGAGATATTATAGCTATCATAAAGCTACACCTCATCAAAAGTGCCTTTTGACATACATAAAGCACATCTGAGAGTGATGAAGGTGCACCGACATTAACTTTGATGACTGAAGAATAAGTAAGACCCCAAGCAAGCAAACAAGGCTTTTTAGAAATAATCTGAATTTTTTATTCAAAACTCAATTTCGTGTTTGGAGAGAGGGGGAAAAAAAGTAGCTCACCATTTTTAAGACCCTATTTAAGTACTGCTAAACATGTATAAAATGAACCACGCAAGCAATCAACCAAATGAAAAATGCCCGTCGTATAAAGACAGAGGAATATTCATATAGAATTTATATTCATCTATTTATCAACATAGCATAAATTGTAAAAATATTATTATAATGTATAAGATCACAAGTAATTTTACTTTTTAAAATTTCACAAGATTGCATCGCTTCTTATCTTGTTACCCTTTCTTCAGTCTTTAAAATGGGATAAAGGCTCTGACTTTCTTTCTAGAGAGCTTTGAGGTAGAAAAATTGAGGATCATCAAGAGTATATATTTTTAAAAATTAGAGTTTATTTTGAATACTCTTGTCAAGACTTTGTTAATTCAAAGACCATTAGGGAGTTAATGCATGTCATTTTCTTCTTTACACAACCCATTTTGGCAATTACAAGCTTCCAGGGTGTGTAACCAGTCCTTCTACAGATCATTGATTTAATTTCTTTTATTCCAACAACTCATGTTTGAATCCTTTTAAGGCAAAAGATCAGGCCAGATGCCTTTGACTGTGCAAGAGTGCTATGAACAGTAGGAGTTAGGCCAGGAGTTTGTAGATTACTGGGATAGCTCTTTTTCAGAGATGTGGGTCAGTGAAAAAGACTAAACCAAGGACACTACTCACGAGAAGAGATCAAAAAGTATGCAGCCAAGCTGGACGGCAGCTCACAAGACTGTCACTGAGAATGCGTTACTACTCTGTTCATTTCTTTCCAGTTCGATGGCCTTGATACTATCCTTGTGTGAAATATATACAGTACCACACAGTATTCTAGGAAGGGGTACCAGAACATTGACCCTGAATCCTGGTCGCTGTTTTTGGCCGACATACACAATGTAATAGCATATTAGCACAAACAGGTCTTTTCTTCTTCACATACAATCCATTTCTGGAAAGGGATTTTTAAAAGGCATGAACTATTTGCCAACAGTGATTTGATCTTTTAGATAAAAATGCACAGCTTGTACATGCTAATTATCTTCACTCACTTTACACCAACTTCTTGCTTCTTTACAAATACATTGAGTTTTCTAATAAGGCATTAACACTGGTGATCATCAGAAATCTTTTCTCCCACTGGTAGAAATCCATGTACATTTACTTTCTTCAGCAATACAAAGCAACTGAGACTGGTACTATTAATTATTCATGGTTTATGTTTCTGTTACCGGACTGAATGAGTCAAACTTTCAATACAAGGGAACAACAAACAATGAAAGCTGGATTTTTCATTTAAGAGGAGGAAGGGGGAAGAAGAGAAGATAGCCTCCTAGGAAACCTCCAACTTTTTTTTTTTTTGTTATTTCAATGGATATCCAAGTGGTGCCTAAGATCCCGTGAATAATTAATAAGAGGAATCAACAATAACTTATTTAAGTGTTCAAAACAACTGTCAGAATATGATTTGATTTCAGTCTTTAAAGTTACATGACTAAATATAATCAATGTTATGTGCTCAGTGCCAGTGCTTAGTCTATGACAGATTAAAGGTTGATTTATTTAGCACGTTTTTTCAAGAAATAGTTTTCAATAAACAGTAATTAAAAGGTGAAGAATATTGTAGATTTATTGAATGTTTTATGCTAACAAATGGCAGTAAGAATCTTATGTTTCATCCAATTAACTTACAATTAATAAAACTTTTAATGGATTATAATATTTATTGCTATGCACTATGGGTATGACAAAGAAGTATCTGAAGTGACTCCTTAGATTAAAGGACAGCTGCTAGCCCATTAGAAGATATAATTTAATTGAAAAAGTTTTGAGGAGAAAAACAACTCTAATATTATTTTATGTCACTCAACTACTTCTGAGACTCATAAAGATACAGTAATTAGATACAATTTACATGAATAAACCCCAAGTTGAATGCTCTTTTACCTCACTTTTTTGTATGTAAGACATTAACAGGACTAAATCCACAAATAATACTGTGATGTTTTCCCTTCCTTTCCCTTCCCTTCTCCATTTTGCTATCAATTACAGTTGTATTAACAATGGGTCATATGGAGATAATTGTTGATGAGCCTATTGTTGTTATATCGGAAGTAACAGAAAAATCTACAGAGATAGATTTAAGTATACACTTAAAGAAATGTTGTTTGTTAAATTACCTCCTTAATATCAACAGAAGTTTTACTAGAAGCCAAGAAAAATAATTGTGAATAAAGGCAATAGCTAAAATTGCAAACATTGTGCAAGAAATTCCTTCTCTTTTTACATTTTTGTAGCTGAAAGCAAAACTACTAACTCAGAATTAGATTTTATTCCTACTGAAGAGCTAGGAAATGGTAATACTATCTCTGTTTAGCTACCCGTGTTCATTATTACCAGCAGATGTAAAACTCTTCAGAGCCTTTAAACATCCTCATAATTATAAAGCTATTGCCTCGGATGTAGAAAGCCCAAATTCAGATCTTTCACTGAAATGACTTATTCCACATTTCTCCAAGACAAAACAGGTCTCTACCTTGAACACTATTCTTCTTCAATGGCGTTGAAACAGGTTCTTCTTGAACCTATTTCTTCTGAAGCTGTTCTGTGAATCAAAATAAATAGCTTGGGTTTGGTAAGGACAAGAGTCATACAAAAGAGACCATGACTCTTCAGAGCACTGTTTTGAACATTTACCAGGTCCTTGCTTCAAGAAGTATGAAAGAAAAAAAAAATTGTTCTTGCTGTATATTGGATGCTAGAAACCAAAACGTTGGGTATTGTTGCTATCACATTTTGTGTTTATAGCCTTGAATTCTATCCCCTTTAGAGTAAAGTGAAAGTGTTGGTTTTGATGCAAGCAGTATTTCATCACTGGAACACATCCGATTTCTACTGTAGACCTTTTACTATTAGATTTGGTGCATCTCTCTGCACCACAGAGATGCAGAGTCCTTCCTGATAAAAAGCATCTGACAGGAGTCAGAAACCTTACAATATAAGATAGATCTCAGAAACACTTTAGGAAAATCTTTTCTATTCTACAAATTGTATGAAAACAGGGTCATTATTATTTGTGCAAATGATTAGAATCATGAACTTTGAAAACAATATTAATAGAGATAATTATGTTTTATTGTTATATACAAACTTTGAAAAGTAGAGAAACACAATAGAATAGATTTATATAAATGTAAAAATATATAATAAAATGGATGAATGGATGAATGGATGGGTGGGTGGGTGGGTAGGTAGGTAGATAGATAGATAGGTAGATGGATAGATAGGTAGATAGATAGATAGATAGATAGATAGATAGATAGATAGTTAAAGAAATAAAACACATATCCTTCCTGTCAACCATTTCTACTTGATACTATGACTCCTCTTTGGCAGGAATTTTTTGTCTATAACATATTGGACATTCATCAACTCAACTTCTGGTTGTAGTGAATAGTCATTGTCCAGGTATTTTTTGCAGATCTATCTATTGATTCATGTCTCAGTCATATCTTTGACAGGGTATCATAGCTGCAGTTTCTGACACTGCCCTTGATGTTGAATACAAATTATTTGCATTGATGTGAACTTTACTGATAGCTACTCGGAAATCATTTGGTAGCAAACACAGGAAATGGAATGAGTGCAGAGTTATTTTATGACAATACATTAATTATTTCATTTCTCTCCTTAGATTGGATTTCTTCTTGTTCTTGGTTGTTTTTTTTTTTTTTTTCTTTTTTTCTTTTTTGAAATTATTTAAAATTAGAAGGATATTGTGGTTTAATTATGATTATAATGAATCCTTTTGCTGGAGTTCCATTAGCTGAAATTTATCCACATAAAGGGAATCATTCAGCTCAGTTATCTTGCGAGACTAAGAAAGTACACGTAACTTAGTAACTGTTCTCACAAGCATGCTTGGTATAAAGTGCTTAAGGGGAAACACAAATAAACAAAATAATTGGCAATTTAAACTACTTTATGTTCTCATTTGCGCTACAGATTAAAAAGAGTGAATGACTGGCAAACTCAGATTAAGAGCTATAGTACTATGAAGAACTAGGCTTTCACATTTAATACTACACCAAGAGGAAGCAATGATGATATGGATACTTTGTATTAGATAGTGATACTATTAGATAATGTGGTTGACATTATCCTAAATGAAATAAGTATCAGTACCACACCAGTAGCTTCTTGAAGGATTGTAGTATTTCCTTACTTAACAAAAGAAAAAGATTATTTTTAGGAAAAATGCATGAAAAATTATAATGGAACAAAAAGAAGAACAATGTCTGCTTAAGCAACTTAATAATCACATGCAGATTTAATATCATCCTGCCAAACTGCTAGAGGACATAATGTAATCAGAGAATATCACTTTATAAGCATCCTTTGAAAGACCTGAGGGGCTGTATACACTTAAATCCTGGTTACAAAGCTAGTTTAGCAATGAAGGTAAAATTGAATTTTACTGATACAAGTTGTTAATACAAAAAGTAGGCACATGTTTTTGAACAGGGCAGGTAGTGCAAATGGACTGGAGAGCTGCAGGAAGGAATATCAATTCCACCACATCAATGTAAATCTAAATGTAAATATATGCTTACTTCCATTCCTACAAATATGTATATATGTTCATGTACAGTCTACTGATTTTGTATATGTATGAAATTATGTTCAAAATTGAGTGTATAAAAAAAAAAACAGGTAATTTAAGACACTGCCTGAACTGGATTTAACTTCAGTGAAACAGCAGCACAAAGTGGAAAAATAGCACTTGCAATATTTTCATTTAAAGCTATCTCTCTGTAAAGAGATATAAACAATAACTAAGTGATTGGACCAAATGGATGATCTTTTCACTGAGTCTGGCTGATCACCTGCAGTCAAAGTTATACACTGTCAGCATATCTGCAAATTTCATGCACCTTTTGATGTGTTTTACCTCTCTTTGAGGAAACTACATGTGTGACAAAAAGCTGAACACATTAGTCAAATGGCACTTCTTATTTTTATCTGTGTGGCTATCCACGATACATATGAATAATTTAAACTTTATGAGAGCTCTAAAAAAAAAAAAAAGCATTAACATAACTTTGGGACATTAATTGGGGTATTTGATTGTGAATTCTAGTATGGGATCTACTCTGCTTAACTTAGGTTTCTAGTTTGCACTTTAATTTCAGATGTGTAAGGAACATATACTCCTAAATTAAGTACCTAATTTTTCCATACAGTTTTTAGAGATATATAAATGAGTTAGAAGCCTCAACAACGAGATTCCATCCACCTATGTTAGGTACCAAATTCTGTATTTATGTGTCCATGACTGTCAAATCACTGGACACTGAACTTTGACACCTAACAGGGGAAAGCTGAGTCACAAAGTGTTTCCAACTTCTGCCAGCCTCGATGTGATCAAAAAGAGGAAACACTCAACATTTGGCAGATCCATAGCTATCTAAAACCTACACTATATATGAGTTTAAAGATCAGCAAGAGTATACAAAAGAAAAAGTACAATAGGTCCTGACTCTGCCTGCCTGCAGTTATTGATGGGGGCACACAGCAAGCATTGGAAATCTGCCTGACTATAGGCACTGAAAAAAGTATACCCGTTCTGCCACATACTACTGACTTGAGATAATTGTTATACTAGTTTGGGAATATGGGGTCTGAGGTTTCAAAAAATGAATCTAAAAGTTACCTGCAGCATTGACCAACCTTCCTCTTCAGGAAAAGAAGAAAGTGTAAAGGCCAGAGAAAGAGAGAGGAAATAATAGCAGCAGAATGAGGTCAGAGTGAAGAAGCCAGAGAGCAGGCAAAGTCAAACAGCTGGGCACAACGGGGAGAGTGCTGGTTTATGAAAGAGTCTGATGTCTGCAGAATTAATGTGCTGTGTACAGAGATGTGAGCCATGGGAGTGTTATATTTGGGGGAGGAGTAATAAAAATGAAAGCTTTCCTTTGAATAGATAGAACGTGACCATGCAGAAGATAGAAATATTTCTTTCTGATGTATTATGATCTTTCATAAAGAAAGATGCTTTGTTGAATAGAAGTGATGCGTTGTGCTTTTCCATCGTGATCCCTGTAAAATATTAACTCAACAACATCACATCAAATATTTTCTACTGTATTACTTTCACTGCATGTAAAACAAATTCTGTTTCCCTTTTATGCTTAGAAGAATCTTACAAAAGAAAAAAAATATTTTTTTTTAATGAGAGAAGTACAGTTCAGCATGACTTTAAAATACTATCAATAATGGCCTGTGAAGATACTTGTATGGCATATAAATAGGATAAGTACATTTGGTATTAGGTATAAAAAACGTCAAACTTCCGGGCTTCAATCTCTAAATGTAATAATGTGTAAACTGTGCATAAGACAAAAAAAAAAATCATGTTTAAAAGTGGCTTTTTTTTCCTAAAAAATTTTCTGGAATTCTACTGAAGTTAGTGGAGCTATATCTTTTTGTATTTCATCTGCTGAATATCTGTAGATATTTTCCAAAATATCCACTTATATCACACTATAAATAAGTCTACAATTTGTATTATAATAAAATTAGATTAAATATTCTCCAGAGTGCATCTTCTCAATCATATAAAAGATGCTTATGATCTAAGTTTCATCTGAGTTTTTTATTCATCTCTAAATATACTTAGCCCATTTCCTCAATCACTTAAGCCATTACTTTCAGTCTCTATGAGTTTCTGTTCATTCAGCTACCAGATTTGTTCCTTTACAATATATTTAAGAACATTGATTGTGTTTTGTTTAGAGATGCTATTATGAACTGTCATCTGCTTACTAACTTATCCTCTATTTCACCTTTTCCTGAGTCTATTGATTATTCTGTCGATCTTTCTATTCATTGTGTGCTTGCTCTTTTGGACTTTTAACAGAATGTGCCTTTTATTCCTTGTTTCCATAGGTTTGCTTCAGACACAAGCATTAAAAGTTGGCAATGTGCTTATTGTAAAGTCCACCCTTTAAATTTTATTCTGTGATAAGTAATTGATCCCCAGTAAAAATTGGTTTATCTTTACAATCTAAAAGACAAAAGAGATTAAATTTGAAGGAGAAAAAGTGTGTCATTGTTACTGAAGGAGAAAGAAAGAAATAGAATGATGCAATAACAGTTTATAGAAAATATTTAAAACAACGGTATGTAAGACTGGGTCTGTGTCCTCATAAAGTAAAATTTAAAACAATGAAGAATTAAAATTATCTGAATTTAAAATGTCAGATATAAGATATGTTTTAAGACAGTCTTCTGATTGTACTCTAAAGACAGTGACTGACTAGTGTAGTACGACTGCACCAGGCACTAGAGATGCTAAATGTTATACTGTAAGATAAAATACATGGGAAAAGAATACAGAGATAAAATATGTAGTCACTGACACCTGCAAACAGAGTAAGAATTCCTGCATATATTCAAAATACCACTGACTTCATGAGTGTGCAGGAATATCGAGGACTGTGGACCTAACCAGGTAGTCTCTAAAACTTTTTCCCTTTTCTTCTCAGAGAAGACCCTATGAATAATAAGGTTTGAAAATATTAATGTTTGAACTGCAATTTGATAGGAAGACCACACCCTTTAAAAAAATATCCTTTTTGTTTTAAGTACACATTAAATGCTTTTAATGATTTCTACAGCTGCTCAAAACGTGGTAAACTTTATGTAGCCTTCTATCCTCTACTCCCCTTCAAAGCTTTCAAACCAACAATAAAAGTTCTTCTGTTTTTTTCTAAACAGTTTTCTAACTCTTTGAGTGTCTATGTAAGCTCAGTTACTTTTAGATAGGAAAAGCATCAAACGGAACTACCTCACAGATAACCTAATTAAGCCTGAATCGTTTTTATAGAGAGGCTTAAATCCTCTATCTACATATTTCAGAAATGAGCCAGAATGAAAACAAATGATGTGATAAGAAGAGGAAAAAGGGTTTCTAATAACAGCATTTTGCAAAACTTTGCATTCTGAGTTATATACTTGGTACATAAATATGAGAGCAAATATTATGACATAATCTATTATATATGACTAATATGACAGCTTCAGAAAATTCAGTCTCAAAATTTGAACCAAAATTTTAGTTTCATCTCAATGAACTGATTATTTCCAGAAGGATAAATCATTTTTTACAGACGATATATTTAAAACTCAAAATTCCTAGTAATTAAGTAATAAAAACAGATTTTGGAATTTATATTTGAGTGTCCAAATCTTCCTGTGTTTTCATGAAAGAGAAGCAAATTCCAGAGGCTCAGAAATTTATTGGGAGAGTAAAATCCCATAGAATGTGCTTTCAATAATCAGCAATAATTTCCAATGGACAGTTCCAAACATTCAATTATCAACAAAACAATTACAGGAAAACAATTTGTATGAAACTGTAGTGCAGTTCAGTTCATAAAAGAAATCTGTAAATAATCAGCAGGATTAATATTGATCAATTTCACATTTTAAAAATAAAGAAAAGAAAGAGTCACACTTTTAGTAGTTTTCCTGTGTTTACTATACGAGCTAGTCCTACTAATAACACGGAAAAGTTAATTTTTCCCTTGGAGGAAAAAAATCCATTTCACATATATATATATATGTATATACATATACATATATAATGGTTCATAGAAAACTTGGTGTGATCTCCTAAAAAACTCCATACTGCTAGCAGGTTGGTTTGTTTGTTTCTTTATACGACCAGAGTTTTTATGTATCATAATCAATATACTGGTGGATATTGTTACTTTCAAAAATCTCAAAATCTAATTATGAGCAAAAGGGAACTTGCTACTCAAACATATGAAAAAAAATTGTCTAATTAATGTTCTAGAATCCTATATTTAATTAATATAGAAAAGCCTCATTTAAACAACAACAACAAAAAAAGGTAGAAATTACTGTCAGAACTTTCCCAGTACCTTCCCCTTTTCTTGGGTGGTATCCTTATTCTCCCACAGTCCCTCTGGGTCCTAAGCTCAGCAGTTTCAGTCTTCCTCAGGAAGTGGGGTAGAGGCAGGAAGTATTTACAATGAGTTAGCAGCACCACCATTTCCTTGTTGAGAGGAGTTGCCCATGGTAGTAGTGGTTTCTTCCCTAGTCTTAGAGTCTGCTTGCTTTTCTTTTCACATGATTCCTATCACAGTTGTCTTCTTTCCCATGGGCTCCCATCTAAAGCTGCACAATAGTCTACTTCAGACTCATCTTGGGGCTATTGATGCACTGTGATTAACTAGGGATAGCCTATGATATATCATATACACTATGACATCTTGTTGTGGTTTAACCCAGCAGGCAGCTGAAGACCACACAGCTGTTCACTCATGCCCCTGCTCCAGTGGGATGGGGGAGAGGACCGGGAAAAAAAAAAGTAAGATCCATGGGTTGAGATAAAGAGAGTTTAATAGGACAGAAAAGGAAGGGAAAATAATAATAATAATAATAACAACAACAACAACAACAACAACAACAATAATAATAATAATAATAATAGAATATACAAAATATGTGATGCATAATGCAATTGCTTACCACCCACTGACCAATGCCCAGCCAGTTCTCGAGCAGCGGCCCCCTGCTTATATACTGAACATGATGTCATATGGTATGGAATATCCCTTTGGTCAGTTTGGATCAGCTGTCCTGGCTGTGTCCCTCCCAGCTTCTTGTGCATTTCCAGCCTTCTCAGTCAGAGAAGAGCATGAGAAGCTGAAAAGTCCTTGACTCAGTGTAAGCACTACTTAGCAACAACTAAAACATCAGTGTGTTATCAACATTATTCTCATACTAGATCCAAAACACAGTACTATACCAACTACTAGGAAGAAAATTAGCTCTATCCCAGCCGAAACTAGGACACATCTATACTATCATACCATATAAGGTGCATGGTTACTGTTACAAGATAGAACCAGCTCAGCCCTGGGCAAGCTCAGACAAATCCTGAGACCCTGCAGTGTCAGTCAGTATAATGTCTATGGCCTTCTATTAGTAATGGTAAAGTAATATTTACTGGGCTAGAGTGTGCTCCTCATCTTTACCTGCTGTAAATACAGGCATAACTTAATATTTTATAGAAAGCTCACTGATGTAGAAAACATGAGGAATCCTACTAAAAGAAAAGATTCTGTGACTGAGCCTCCCGTCCTGTTATTTCACCTGTGTAACTTGGTAGCTTTTATTTTGAGGTCCCTACCAAAATTTCTTGTGTTCTTACACACTTATTAATTTTTATAAATGTCCTCCTTTCTATTTCTTTTACACAACAAAATGCTGATTTGCATTTGTTTTGATCTTTAGTTTTTAAACAAAATGACGCTTACGTGTTTTTTTGAGAACTGATTTCTGCATTCCCCTACTTCTCAGCTCCAGTCTCACTCATTGCAGGCTCAAATTTCCACTGAAATACTCCATCCAGCCACTCTCCCATTTGCCCTCCTTAACAGAATTGTGGCAGAAAACAAGATGAAAAAGCTCATGGCCGGAGATAAAGACAGAGGGATCACTTACCAATTACTGTCATGGGCAAAACAGAAAATAAATTATATTTATTGCCAATTAACATAAATACTTAATTAGTGATTTGAGTATTGGGAAACAAAGACCAACATTAAAACACCTTTCCTTCCACTTTCCCAGGCTTATCTTCTCTCCCAGGCTCACCTTCACCGCAAGCAACTCTCTTCCCCCTCCTTGGTATTGCCACAGGTCACACTCAATCTCTTCAGTGAGGCAACAGGCAGCACAGTGGGTTGGGGTCAAGACATAGTGGTTTGTCTCTGCCTCTTCTTCCTTTTCACACCTCTCCTATGCTCCAACATGGGTCCTCCATGGGCTGCAGTAATTTCAGAGGTGTACCTGCTCAAGCAGGGGCTTATCCATAGGTTACAGTCCCTTCAGAATCAATCATATGATTCTATGATTCAATGATTCAGAGGAGTGCTTGTTTTGCCATGGAATATGTCCTACTCCTCTGACCTTCTTCTTTCCTCTGTTGTTCCTGCCTCCTCCCTCACTCTAGCATTTTTTACCCTTTCTTAAATGTTTTCCCCGAGGCGCCAGCACCGTGGCTGCGGGGCTCAGCCGTGCCCTACGGCGGGTGGGTCGGAGCCGGCTGGAACCGGCTGTGTCCGGCATGGGGCAGCCCCGGCCTCTCCTCACAGAGGCCGCCCTGCAGCCCCCTGCCAGCGCCTGGGCACCCACACGCAGTACATTGACCTTTTCATGTATGCAGGACCTCCATGAGATTTCAAAGATGGTAGATAATATTTTTCCTATCTTTTTTTTCCCCTCCTTTTTGATATTTTTGTTTTGGTTTTGTCTTGTGGTACTCCATAGATGAACTAACCACATCTAAATATCATGGCTGCTTCACCTTCATTGTTAGTGTCAAACAAATTTTCCTGAATTTGGAAGTAAAAGCTGAAGTTAAAAGACAAGACAAAAGAAACAGAAGCTGAAAAGAAAAAAATCTGCAAGAAGGCAGCATTTCAGAAAAATTCCAAATAACTGAAATATTCTGGAAGTGTTGATCAATGAACATTTTTTTTTCTTTAGTTTTTACAGTTTTAACTTGCAACAAATAAACTTGTAAATGTACTCCAGAGTATCTTCTCCCCTCAGATCTGTTTATCAGCATTACAATAAGTTGTCTGTGATGGGAAGATATATGAATGTAAGTTAATCCTGAATTCTCAAAACTACCTCCTATATATTCAAAAAATAATTGGAATTTACTTTTTTAAATAGGAGTGAAACTTGATATTTTTTAGTGATTTCTTCCAAATTTCAAGGAACAACACAAAAATTTGAAAATTAGACATTGCCCCCTTTGTCTACATGAGGAGATGCTGAAAAACATCCTGCTGAAGTGCTTCAAGGGTCTAGTGATATATGTGTATTTAACATTTATTTGTTTTCTGAAGTTGTTACATATGCATTAAAAGAAACTAATCAAGACAAACTTTCATCACCTGCCCTAAAGAGGTTTCCCTTGAGTATTATTAAAAAATGCATACAATGATGTATTTGAGGAAAAAAACTGAGTTTACTGCTTTCATTTTTATTTAAAAATGTTTTTTGTACTTTGCATGGCTTTCAAAATGTACACTGAAATATGTTTGTCTTATTAGTTATACAGTGATTTGCAGCTGAAGTTACGATTTTAGTGGCAGAAATCGATATCACTCTTACCAATATACCAATATACCAATTAGAAATATTACATTAGATGATGAATATCTAAGGTTTTCATAGAAGTTCCCTCTTTTGCCCCTCCCAATTAAAACATAAATCATTCATCTATATATTTTCACATACATTTCCATAGCTGGCTTTGTGCTAAATGTTGCCCTAGCATCTTCTCTCATTCTTTATTACTTTGGATTTACATAATAGTCCTATATTTCAAAGATATTTGAAGGAAAATCCTTCTGTATCAAGAAAAGACCTTTCCATCAGGGATAACAGGGTAGTTGAAATGAAAAAAAGCCAATCCAATGCATGCAATTGAATTACTAATTGCATTCAGACCTGACTTGATTTTCCCTAACATCAGAAACTTGTTTTCAGCTATTTCTGACTTGAAGTTTGGGCTATTCAGAATAAAAATAAATAAATATATAAATAAATATATAAATCATATTTTAAAGGAAATGGCTCAGCACTTGTTGACCCTTCACTAACTGCATTTAGACTGATTTGGGCGCCTTATTTTTGGAGGATTAATTCAACCTTATGCAACACTACAATGGTAATACGTAGAAAAAGCCTTTACCTAAAGATGTGTTTAAGTAATGTAGTTTCACTGAGATGTAAGTTGATGCTGAGAATCTGAGAACATTCATTAAAGTTATTTATATAACAAAAAGTGGTTTTAATAAGTAAACTAATACTTTAAAAACTTCACCAAAATAAGAAAAATAGAGAATTCAGTTTTATGGAGGTACCTATACGTACTTTTAGAATTCTTCTTTGTTATATTTATTTATTCTGTGTTGAATATATAAGCTAAACATCATCTTATTTGCAAGTTGCATTTTATGTTATTTCTTTTCAGCTGAATATTTTCCTTTCTTTTTTTCAAAAAAATAAAAATAAAATAAAAAGAACATATAATTTCCTTATAGCTTCTTCAAACTTTAATGTGAATATTTGATTCTGGATCTTGCTCTATGAATCATTTGAAAGCTACTTTTCTGTCTTGAGAAACCAAAACCAATAATGTAAATATCACTGAACATTACTAAGTGTTGTTTAAATTGGTATTAAAATGAGGAATAATAGATTTAAAAAATTATATAGCTGGGGTAATATTTGTATGAAGATATCTCAAAGGAATAGTTCAGAATAAGCTAGAGGTAGGTCACGAATATATATAAAGAAGTTTGCCATAGGTCCTACCTATTCCTATTGTTACAAAAAAGAGATGCCTAGAATACATACTGAACACATGATTATATAGAGAGAACAACGTTATTAACACTGGTGTAACAAAAATTGCAATAAATCTTGATGAAACTTATTTCTGGTTACTTGTTAGCTATTGACTTGATAAAACATTTCTGAAATTGATTTGATCTAAGTCTGTTGTGAAAGCCCTTATTATTATCTGCATCTATCATTTGAATTATGATAGTTCCCTAGATGCATGAAACTCATAGAATAAGTACTTTGCAAAAAAGTAAAAAGATATTAATTCTTTTTTCAAGTACATTGATACAGTATTTTATGCATATTTAGCCAATTAAGAGTAAATAACAGTATGGAGTGTTACCAGATTTATTCAATAAAATGCATATTATAATTTCAGACATATTCACACTCAGACATTAGCAATATTGCATTAAATCAAAGATAATGATTAAAATAATAATGTATTTATGTTCCAGTAATGTTTAAATTGCATGCAAAGTGATAAACAAGATGTAAATCAGGTCTGTGAGATATTATTCCTGCCCCAGCAAGCATGTGCATATGCACAGATGCACATATGTACAGTTCCTGTGCACTAGTTTTTAAGCAATGTATCTTTAGCACTGTCACCAAAGAACTTTTTGCAACTTTTGTTCACTCATTACCATGTTCTATCTGCTTCATTCCTTCATCTTCTTAATATCTTACTACTGTTTAGTTTTTTATTATTGTTTCTGTATGTCATATTGGATCTAATATTTTCTTTTCCCCTTTGATTCTCCTTTAAACATTCCCCTATGGAATTGGACTATGGCAAATACTGTGATTCTCCAAAACTTAGTATCACAGGCAATCAACATAACAGAACTTGTTAAACTCAATGTATCAGGATCATCTGGCAAATCTCAAAGTAACACCATTTCATATTTATTAAAAAACATTATATCCTCTGATTTCATTTTTCACAGCATCTATCTCAAATTTTCCCTTGTTTCATCAGAAAATCAGGAAAAAAAAATTTAAAAAACCAGAAAAACACATCTCTGAAAGCCTTTTTTTAAAGAAAATGAATTATCTTTCTAATTCTGTTCAGAATTATTCTGTTTGAGAATTCAAGTGGATATATCAGCCGTCACTATCATCATAACAAATTGATTAGTTTTTAAGCCTAAAGATATGAACTGAAGTTATTAACTAAATATTCCTTAGCAGACATGATTTTCAGGTACTACTCTTACAATATGTACTGTATGTTAAATATGCATGGTTTTGCTTATCTTTATTCATGTATAATTCAAATAAGACTGGAAATTTTACCAGGCAAAGGCCTAGAAGAAGGAAAAATCAATCAATCAATCAATCAATCAATCAATCAGAAGTTGGTTGTATAACAGGAATCTTCACTGACATTTCCTTTAAAGTCTTACAAGTGAGGCATAGATTCATATGGGGTGATATTCAGCCTGAGAATTGAGCAAATGTAGATGCCTATGGTATCTACCTGCAGGCAAGCAAGGCCTGATTCAATCTGCCCATGAAAAACAGGTTCACCTGGCGAACCCTAACGCATCAGACACATGCACAAGACTGGCGCAGAGAAGTGGGACATGCAATAGGATGGTACTCTTTGGAGCAGCAGCCAGGATGGTCTCAGTCTTTTCAAAGACAGTAGATGACTTTGTGTGGGTTTCCAGATAACGTAAATTAATGGGAACTGGAGACCCAGTCAGGCATCTCAAAAATAAACATGTGATCAGCTTAAGAAGTTCCTTTAGGATTCTCCTATTTAGTCAGGAAATAAAACGTGAAGGAGTTTAATACCACAAGAGCAGACATATCATGAAATTAAAAAGAAAAATTCTCAAATCTGAGAAATGGCTCTAGGCCTCTTCAAGGTGATTAATTGTAAGAAATAAGCAATTAGATGAAATAAATAATTTGATCAGGTCTCCCTTTGAATGGAATTAATCTTCTAGAAATGTCTGGTTTTCTTTGATTTCTATTTCATAGAATCATAGAATCAAGGATCATAGAATCATAGAACAGCCCAGGTTGGAAGGGACCTTGAAAGATCATGTGGTCCAACATTTCATGGGAAAGAGAGCCTACATGAGATTATCTAGCACCCTGTCCAATCACATCTTGAAAACCTCCAGTGATGGCGTCTCTACCACATCCCTAAGGAGGTTGTTCAAATGAATGACTGTTCTCACTGTAAAAAAGTTTTTTCTTATATCAAGATGAAACCTCTCTCAGTGCAACTTATACCCATTGCCCCTTGTCTTCTCTCTGTGGCTCCTTGTGAAGAGAGCTTCCATGCTGTTTGTAGCCATCCTTTAAGTACTGGTCCCCTCTGAGCTTTCTCTTCTCCAGGGAGAAAAGATGTAGCTCCTTCAGTCTTTCCTCACAGGGCAGGTTCTCCAGCCCTTTAATCATCTTCTTGGCCCTCCTTTGGACCCTCTCCAGTCTGTCCACATCTTTCTTGAATTGTGGGGACCAGAACTGGACACAGTACTCCAGGTGTGGCCTGACAAGTGCTGAGTAGAGTGGGATGATCACGTCTTTCTCTCTGCTAGTAATGGCCCTGTGGATGCAGCCCAGGATTCGATTTGCCTTTGTTGCTACAGTGGTGCACTGCTGACCCATGTTCAGCTTGTCCACCAGGAATCCCAGGTCCCTTTCAGCAGGGCTGCTCCCCACCACACAGATCCTAGCCTGTACTGGGCTCTTTGTTTATGGCATCCCAGGTGCAGAACCTTACACTAAGTCAATTTCCCACCCATATCGCAGACCACACATTCAATCTGTATCTTGCCAGTTTGTCCAGGAGAAGTCTGCAGGAAAGAGTATCTAATGCTTTGCTGAAGTCCAGGTAAACAACATCCACTGCTCTCCCCATGTGGACAGAAAGTGTTACTTTGTTGTACAAGGTGATCAGGTTAGTCAGGCATGATTTGCCTTTGGTAAACCTGTGCTGGCTTTTTCCAATCACTTGCTTCATTTGATTTGTAATACTTTCTAGGAGGATTCATTCCATCACTTTCCCAGGGAATGAAGTAAAACTAGTGGGCCTGTAGTTTCCTGGATCTTCTTTTGGGGCCTTCTTGTAGATGAAATTTGCCCTTTTCCAGTCATCAGAGATGTTCCCTGATTTCCAGGACTTTTCAAATATTGTAGGCAGTGTCCTTACAACAATGTTAGCCACTTCTCTTAACCCCTGGGAGGGGATTCTGTCCAGGCCCATAGATTTATGTGTGTTGAGCTCTTGCAAGAGGCCGCAGACAAGCCCTTCCTCCATTACTGGTGGGTCAACACATGCATTGTCGTAGCTACTTGATTCTGTGATCAAGTATTTCAATGTAAACACTGTCTAGATGATTAGTTCTAACATAGTCAACCACACTGTTGATGTCTAAAGTGATGTAATGTGATTTACAACCAATAACTAATTATAATAAGAGTGTCAGTGGCACACCATCACTTTATATGTCAAATGCATTTTGTTGTTTTACATACTAGGCCAGTACGTCAATAGTCTGTGAAACCTACCATGTTACCATTACTGCTAATAACGTTGCACACATGCTAAAAAGTGTTGGACTCCATCCTTTCTACCACTAAAAGGTTTTCAAGGTTTGATTTACAGTGAAATTTTATATGATATTTTGCCAATACAATTAGTAATTCATAGAATATGTATATGTCCTTTCACAAATATAAAACAATAAATTAGGAGATAGAGCTATATGAAAAAGCACTCCAATTGTGACATTATTACATTCTCTTAATCCTATTAACAAACAATTTTATATCTGTATTTATACAATACAGTATTAAGTGGGAATAGATATGGAAACTAAGACAGGGCTTTGACTTTTTCTTTATTTTGTTACCCTTACCAACATTTTTAGATGAATGATTTTTGTTTGTTTGTTTGTTTTAATACCCATATGAAAGACAGAAATAACCAGAAAAATATTAGGTTTTAAATCCCTTGTTTTACTGGTCTCAGTGTAGGTGAAGGGAAGAAAGTGATTTAAGGAAGTGGCTAATCACTGTGTCAGCTATATATTTTGCTAAATAAAATTTAAAGGAAAAAAGAAATGGGTTAAAATATTAAATGTAGAAATTTGAACATTTATCGAAGTTTTGGAGTCTAAAAGAATCAATTTGGGACATATCTAATTGCATGTCTGAATGTGGAGCTCAGAAAAAGACTGATCAAGGGATAAAATTTGCTTTGTGCTTAGAATCTCTAATTGTTTAAGTATTCCAGAAGTTTGAGTTTGAATAAGTTATGCTTTACTCTGTTTCTCTCTGAAATGACTCACAATGATGTTTAATATGGAGCACAAACTGCAGCATTATAAGGCATTCTGCAAACACACAAGCTACGTAAATGTGTAAAGCAAAGTCATAATCTTTCAAAACCTCATCTGCAATAGTATAATTACATGATTACACCTCTGAACTTCTCGTTCACCTTACTTTAACCTGTTAATCAAAAATGTTTTATAATAGAGATGAGTGATAACACCCCTGTATTTTGTAAGGTTACTTGAATTTTAATAATATTCTATTTTTCAAGGTTCATAATATATTTTCAATTTACTATAGTTTGACCTTGGCAATAAAAGTTTCATTCTGTCAGGTGAAAGTGTAAGGAATGTATCTTGTTGTCTTACAGAACAAATCAGAAATAAGTATTCTTTTTCCCTTTTAAATAAAAATGCCAAATGAAAGCTAGAAACTCATTATAAGCTTATTTTAAATGTTTCTTTAAAAAAAAAAAAAAAGAAAGCTATAACAAGAACTGAAAACTTACATAATCCCTGACCAAAAAATTTATGGTTTTTCCCACCAACAAAATTGTATTTCTGATACCGTTACAAGTCTCAGTTATACACTTGCAAAGTGTAATTATGTAACTATGGTACAGTAGTGGATAGTAAATTCAGTGAACACAGGGAGAGAAAACCTTGCAATATCTTTTATCTTTCAATTCAGGCCAGGCCAGGCTGGCTTTCAGCTGCAAGTGAACAAAATTAGTAAGTAGGTAAAAAAACTGAGGAAATAATGGTTCTGTTCTGGAAAGTACACCTCCAAAAATGAAAAAAAAAGAAGTACTTAAAACAGTAAGTGCAAGTTTATGACTCTTATGTTTTACATCATCTCCTAGTGTTTTGAAGCCAGTCACTGGGGGAGAAAAATTCACAAAGTATTTTTCTGCGTAAAAGAAAAGTGAAAATATATTCTATACGCCATTGTTTAAAAGACTGATATTATTCTGACTGATATAATTAAACTAAAAACAACCTGTTAGGTTGAAATTAACAAGAAATGAAACAATAACAAAGATAAGGAGGCCACAATGCCTTCAGAGATATAGCTATTCCAGCGTGGCCTTACCCACAGTCCCTTCAGAAGTAAACCTGCTCCAATATGGCCTTACCCATGGCTGCAGTCCCTCCAGAGGCGTACCTGCTCTGTTGTGGGCTTATCCATGGCCACATGCTTTGAGGTGCTCCAGCATGACCTCATGCACAGCCTGATGTTTCCAGGTGTACCTGCTGCAGCATGGACCTATCCACAGCCACAAATGCTGCAAGGTGTACCTTCTCCAGTGTGGACTTATCCTTGGGCCACAATCCCTTCAGAGGTATACCTGCTGCTGCACAGACATAGCCACAGCCGCAGATGCTTTGAGTTGTACCTGCTCTGGCGTGGGCTTATCCACAGTCACAGACGCCTCGGGGTGTCCTGCTCCAGTGTGGACTCATCCACAGGTCCCAGTCCCTTCAACTCGAGTTCATACTGGCGTTCCAGCCTGTCCAGTACAACAGCACAGAAACAGCGGCGATGCCCTGGTTATCTGCCAGCCCAGGCGCATCCCCATTGCTGTTATCAAACTGTTCCCAGGCACAGCACAGTAAGATGATTAGCGGTACAGCAGCACAGCAAGCAGCGAAAGCAAAAAGCAGCCACTAATGAGCACTAGACTCTAATATACAGTAAGGCAAGCAAGCCCCATGGCAAGCACAGGAGCCTGCCAATTAATTGTTAAACAACAATAACAGCTCTAAATTCGATCTTGCACATTCCAGTCAAACCTGTCATTATCTCGAACCCTTCAAGCCCCACATTGGGCACCAAAAAGGATAGTCATGGTTTAACCCCAGCCAGCAACTAACACCACATAGCCGCTCGCTCACTCCCCCCTGGTGGGATGGGGGAGAGAATTGGAAGGGTAAAATGAGAAAACTAGTGGTTTGTAATAAAGACTGTTTAATAAGTAAAGCAAAAGCCGTGCATGCAAGCAAAGCAAAACAAGGAATTCATTCGCCACTTCCCATCAGCAGGCAGGTGTTCAGCCATCTCCAGGAAAGCAGAGCTCCATCATGTGTAACAGTTACTTGGGAAGACAAAGATCATCACTCTGAACATCCCCCCCTTCCTTTAGCTCCCCCCAGTTTTATCTGCTGAGCATGACGTCATATGTTTTGGAATATCCCTTTGGTGAGTTGGGGTCAGCTGTCCCAGCTGTGTCCCCTCCCAACTTTTTGTGCACCCCCAGCTTGCTCGCTGGTGGGGTGGTGTGAGAAGCAGAAGAGGCCTTGACTCTATGTAAGCACTGCTCAGCAGTAACTAAAACATCCCTGTGTTATCAACACAGTTTGCAGCACAAATCCAAAACAGAGCTCCGTTCCAGCTACTCTAATGAAAATTAAGTGCATCCCAGCCAAAACCAACACACTTTTTATGTGTCTTTGATAGAACCATGCAAAAGCCTTTAATTGGAATACACCCTGTCTGGTTTCATCAGGGAAACACGATTTATTTTTCTCAGGACTAAACCTAGTATCAAAGGAAACTGCAAAACCTTTAAATTTCTGAATTAGGAAAGATGAAGTACAGAAAATTGTCAGAGTAGCATATGTATACACATTTGAATTCATTAAAGTGTCTCTGTATGACAGAGAAGAAAGGGAGAGTCAAGGAGATGTTGTTACAAGAAAACAGTGTGGGATTTTTTTTCCAGACAGAAATGTGATTAACTCAGCTGAGAAAAAAAGTAAAAGGCAAGTATCCAGAGGCTATGTGCATGAGTGGATTTATTTTTGTTATCATTTCACTCAGTATTTTTTTTCACTTTAGTTGTTGCCATTTGTTTTATGTCCGTAGAAGATCAGGTTTGAGACCATCTAAGGAACCTGAAGGTGCGGAAGTTCATGGGACCCGATGAGATCCATTCGTGGGTCCTGAAGGAACTGGCGGATGAAGTTGCTAAACCATATCCCTCATAGTTGAGAAGTCATGGCAGTCTGGTGAAGTTCTTGCTGACTGGAAAAGGGGAAACATAACCCCCATTTTTAAAAAGGGAAAAAAGGAAGACCCGGGGAACTACAGGCCAGTCAGTCTCACCTCTGTGCCCAGCAAGATCATGGAACAGATCCTCCTAGAAGCTATGCTAAAGCACATGGAGGACAGCGAGGTGACTCCAGACAGCCAGCATGCCTTCACCAACGGCAAGTCCTGCCTGACCAACCTACTGGCCTTCTAGGATGGAGTGACTACATCAGTGGACATGGGAAGGGCTACAGATGTTGTCTGTCTGGATCTCTGTAAGGTCTTTGACATGGTCCCCCACAACATCTTTCTCTCTAAACTGGAGAGATACGGGTTTGATGGATGGATTGTCCGGTAGGTGAGGACTTGGTTGGATGGATGCATCCAGAGGGTAGTGGTCAATGGCTCCATGTCCAGATGGAGATCGGTGGTGAGTGGTGTCCCTCAGGGGTCTGTACTGGGACCAGTACTGTTTAATATCTTCATCAATGGCATAGACAGTGGAATCAAGTGCACCCTCAGCAAGTTTGCAGGCGACACCAAGCTGAGTGGTGCAGTTGACATGCCTGAGGGACGGGATGCCACCCAGAGGGACCTGGACAAGCTCGAGAAGTGGGCCCATGTGAACCTCATGAGGTTCAACAAGGCCAAATGCAAGGTCCTGCATCAATACAGACTGGGAGATGAAGGGATTGAGAGCAGCCCTGCCGAGAATGACTTGGGGGTACTGGTGGAGGAAAAGCTGGACATGAGCCAACCATGTGCATTCGCAGCCTGGAAAGCCAGCTGTATCCTGGGTTGCATCAAAAGAAACATGGCCAACAAGTCGAGGGAGGTGATTCTGCCCCTCTACTCCACTCTGGTGAGACCCCATCTGGCATACTGCGTCCAGCTCTGGAGCCCTCAGCACAGGAAAGACATAGACCTGTTGGAGCGGGTCCAGAGGAGGGACACAAAAATGATCAGAGGGGTGGAACACCTCTCCTGTAAGAAAGGCTGAGAGAGTTAGGGTTATTCAGCCTGGAGAAGACACAGCTTCGGGGAGACCTTTTTGCGGCTTATCAGTACTTAAAGGGGGCTTATGAGAAAGATAGGGACAAACTTTTTAGCAGCGCCTGTTGTGACAGGACAAGGGGGAATGGTTTTAAACTAAAAGAGGGTAGATTTAGACTAGAGATAAGGAAGAAATTTTTGACGATGACGGTGGTGACAAGTTGCCCAGAGAGGTGGTAGATGCCCCATCCCTGGCAACATTCAAGGTCAGGTTGGATGGGGCTCTGAGCAACCTGATCTAATTGAAGTTGTCCCTGCTCATGGCAGGGGTGGGTTGGACTAGATGACCTTTAAAGGCAATGCAAAAGAGATTCAGGGTAATCTATATCTAAAAAGCAGAAGCGCAATAAAAGAGACTTCTTAGCAAAGATGCGAGTTTCTTCTGCATAATAAGATGTCAGTTATTGTTAATAGACCACCCTCATTACCTTTTCTGGAAGAGAAAGACTCATTTTTTTTATATATTTATATGCACATACAAACATAAGGCTTATCTTCAACTAATAATTAAGAAGAATTAATAATAATTAAATTAAATTTATTAATATATTAAATAATTATATAGTAATTAAGCAAGAATTGTAATATTTTTTAAAAGTGTTGGAAAAGGTCCTTCTTGGGTTTTCTGTTCCCTCTGGCTTTCATCCTGATGATGTATTGTACCCATGCATCACTAGGACAACAGTGTTCAGACCTCTTATAGATTATGCATTGATGGGAGACATCTTTCTAGCACTTTTGCTCTAATCATGCACCATTATAGTATTTCAGTACATCAAAAGGCAAAAAAAAAAAGAAGGCATATTGGAATAAAGAATTTTATACCTGAAAGTTCAGCAGACGAATGAAGATTTTGTAATATATTTTGTAAAAAATAGAAGTATTGATTGTACAGGTGAGCCTCAACTTCTGAATAGTCCACATTTTCAGAGAGTTAAATTTAAAATAATCAAACAGAAAACAAAATTGTCTTATTTGTCTAAGGTCGAAACCAGAAACCTTCAAGTAGCAAATATGTATTAAAATCCTTACAAAAATTTGCAAAATCAGACTACTGTCCTATTTTTTCAGTAAATAAAATTGGGTAGACCCCAGTAAAGAACGCAACAGTGTTTTCACGATCTCATGCTCATCTATGCAGAAATAGGTAAACTTGTTGATAATGAACAAAATTTCACTCAGACAGTAGGTCAACATACCTCATATTAGGAAAACTCATTTCTTTTCCCAGTTGCAGTACAAATTTCTGGTGTGATACTGGACAAGTGTCTTTTAGCACACTACATACACTGTGTTCTTATTTTCTGAGCTTTCAGTTTAACCAAAACTCCGAGCATGTAGTTGAGCAGCTGTCTGCGTGATACTGAGTCTAAAAGAAAGGATACAGCATTGAGAGAAAAAGTAAGGGCCTGCTGGATCTGACCCTAAAAATGAAAAACATTGAAAGTGCCACTTTGGCTTTCTATCTAAAATACAGTATCTTCTGGAAAGAAGAATAATTTGCAGGTATTCAACTAATGTGGAGTGCAGGAGAACTAATTAGGAGTTATCTTCTCCTGTTCTTCACAAGCAATTCAAACATTGGGAGGCCTGAACTGTTTGTTTCAAGAGTCTGCCATGCTCCATTCCCTACCTGGGAAACTTCAAGTGATTTCTGTGTATACTTTAAGTTTCTTTTTAAGGTCAGAAGAGATTAGCAAACCTGTGAAGAAGAGCCTCCATTGACACATTTGGTTTTTTTCCATTTTAGCTGTCTCACTTTTCCAATGCATTAAAATAATGTCTGATATGAAAAGGTAATAATAAAAAAAATGCAGAACAACCACAAAAAAACAGTCTGAAAGTATATAATTACAGAATACACAATTAAACAAAAGCAGCTTACTCTATCAGACACATAACCATAACAAAGACTATGGTAACAAAAGTCTTTGTTACAGTTATGTGTCTGATAGAGTAAGCTGCTTTTGCTCACTTTTTGTTCAGTTTTGGAGGAGAGGTGGTTTGGAAATAAGGTTGCTGCACTACAATACTGAAAAACCTGACATAATCTAACCTTTAAAACTATTCAGAGCACAGGGGTGGGCCAAAATATTTCCTGGTGTCACTTCCAGCCTAATTTTTTCCATTATTCTATTTCTATGCAACAGATCAGAAGACTGTTATGTTTGCATTTAAATCAGATATTATCTACTGTATCATACGATTACCTTAGAGTTTTAAGTTATAAAGTATGCTTTCCACTTCCTGATTATTAAAGGACATGAGTTGCCCCCTGAAGCAGGCATTTAGGGAAATTTGGCACATGGTCCTGAAAGCCATTTTGATAATATTATTTACAATTAACTGACAGAACTGACAGCTAGGACCATCTGTCTGCTGTGCTTCTTTATCTATTAGGTTATGTTAACTAGTGACAGGCTTTGAGTATGTATATTACAGAACGGTATATTACATCATTCAGTCTTGCAAGAAAGCCAAAGTTCGTCCATAATAGAAGTAATGTTTAAAAGTCCCTGAGATTCAGATGAGCATTGCACTTTATTCATAAGGTAGTCAACTTCATTTAATCAGAATGAAAAAGTCAGCTACCTAACAGAATTTTCGGTGCAATCATTCACAGGTAGGAAATCAAAGGTTATTCTTAGAATAAGTTTTTTTGTGATACAGAAATAAGTTTTAATTAAAGAGAGTCCAGGACTTCATTGCTATTCCCATAACAAATGTTAAGCCAGTGGCTACCTTAAAGAGTGGACAATCACTGTGTGAAATAAGAGATTACAGATGAACACCGGTCATCATAGCATAGACATAGAATAACTTGTCAGTTAACCATTTGCATTAAATAAAGCATTTCACTGAAGATGATTTTAATGAAGATTTTAATGTACCTGATTGCCACAGTCCATCCTATCTTCTTATTAAATTTTATTCCTAACTACTTTCTGTGTGACCTTACTTTCTGTTCTGTTGGGGTGGGGGGACAGTAGGTGGTTCACTATTAAACTTCAAGCAAGACTAACAGGTGAGGAGGTGGAGACCACCATTGGAAAGACATAGCCTCTAAGCTGGATACCGGATGAAATGCCCAAGCTCTGGCCATGGATACTGGATGATCTTAAAGTCAGTGTTTGAAGGACCAGCAAGTGTGGCTGAACATGTGACTTAGTAACCAGTGGTACGTATAAGTTTCTATAAGCAAACTTTACTAGTGGTTAGCCCTGAGGAGGAATAGGATTGGGCCATCTCTGTTGCTCATGTTTATTTGAGTGCTGTTTGTGTTTATGTGGATGCCTGTAAAAGTGCTGTTCACCTGTGCTCAGCTGTTTGTGTCCCTCTATGTCTGTGTGTGTTTGTTTGGGCAAGCCTTTTAGCAGAACCACAGCAGTCTCTCCTCCAGCCAACCGGGAAGGGAGGTATTTCCTGAGTCTTCAAGTCAAGACTAGGTTTTGCTTTCCTTTTACAAATACTAACTGTTTTACATTAAAAAAACAAATCAGAAAGAAAAGAAGGAAGGTTGTTTTGTGAAGGAAAGAAAATTTCATAACTGAGAAGAAAAATATAAGATATCAATTAGCAGCATTTATTAAAAAACCCTACCTTGTCAATATGTCATTTTGTAAGGATCTTTCTGAGGTAATAGGTTCATGCACTACGTGAGTTTGGGCACAACCTCCTTAGGTTCAGAGTTATAAGACCTGACTTATGTGCACATAAAGGGACAACCTTTAGATGTTCCTATGCCTCTCTTTCAAGTATAAAGCCAGATTTCCGACATCAGTGTATCTGTTGGGTGCTAAGCCTTAAAGAACAAAAATTTTGTCCTGCAGTCTGAATTTCATTAAAAAGACAAAGCCAAAAAGAAAGCAAGGTTGCAGTAGTTGCCATTTTGGTATGAAAATTCATGTCTATATGACAAAAAAAGGCAATGTAAAATTGAAAGGTATGTTCTTATATTTATCTGTGTTAACAGTTCATTGATCTTATTTGTCCATCTGTTATGAACTGATAGCAGTAATTATGACTTATTCTTATATTTTAGTATATTTATGAAGATCTTCCACTATATAAATCTGTAGTTCTGTAATATAAAATTATATATATCCAAATAGGAAGGAACAGTCTTCAAAAACCCAGACTGGCAGATCAAAAAGGATGCAATTAGATAAAGAATAAAAATATTCCTACCAAAACCTACCATTTTTGTACACACAAACAAGAAAATGAGTCCATTGTTGAATGTATATCTTATAGAACAAGAAACCTCAGCATCTGTGGCTTCCATATGAATAGACCGGAGGAAAACATAAGGAAAGATTACAAATAAAATTTAAAAAAACTATTGTAGAAAACACTCTTCTGTTCACAAAAAAAAAAGGCCTATCCTTAGAAAGAAATAAAAATTATCCAAATACTTTCTAGGTCTTTATGGGGAAAAAAAGAAAGAATCAGGATAAACAAAAACTATAAATAATATACTTTGGGGGGAGACCACATTTTCTTTGTATGTTTTAAATAAAAAACAACCATCAAACTAGAAAAGAAATATAAATCTCTATCCAGAAACATTTCACGTGTTTATAATATGATAAATCCTATATTTTAACAGGCCTTTTCCTGATATCCACATGAAGAAATATAGAAATTTTCATTAAGTCTTTAATGCAAAGGATTTTTTTTTTACTTCAATATGAACTTTCACTACCTAAAATTAGATTTCTAGTTAAACTAATCATCTGAGCTTTCTGTGTAACCACAGAGAGGGAAGCTACTGGAGGGTCAACCTGCATATGCATCTTAAATTCTTTAATTTAGGATGGCATTCATATTCCTCTGGAAATACCTATCTCTCTACCTTAATAATAGAGGGAGTTTACATAATAGATTTAGACATAAAGTGCATCCTAACTGCCAAACAAAAGCAGGTCAGAGAGTGCACTCCAACACTAACCACTTATTTTTCACATTGTTGAACTCTTAGATTATTTCCTGACTCTGTTTTTGATTATTTCATTTAGCCATCTTCATGAAAATCTGACACAAAGAATACTGGCTTTAAGCATCATGGATGCTGAACATTTGACATTTGATCTTAGGTCTAGGGATTAGCTGGTCCTCTTTTATTTAGCAGTATAGACATAGCCTTACAGACCTTATTTTCAGGCAGCTAAAATTAAGTGGGCAAAGTGGAAGAGATATAAAGCTGTTATTTAACAATATCTGATTAACCTTTTTGAAATGCGAGCCACCAGGTTGGTGGGTAAAATTGTGTCAAGACTCTTTCTTGTGTGGACCCTGTGATCTACTTTATATTGTGATCCTAGGAAGGAAAAATAAGAAAATAAAACAAGAGCTTCTAAGCAAATAACATCTAGGTATTCTTTTGAAAGATCATGGAGAGCATATTAACCTCATAGACTTTTCCTGTTTCTTTCATGCATTAAAATTTGTTTTGTCAGAGTTTCTAACTTAAAAAAAAAATACAAACCATTGACATGTTTTATTCCTGAATGTGTACGTTTAGGTGACCTGGGTGGGGAGGGAGAAAAGGAAAGGGTAGTGACCTGTTAGAAAATATACATTAAGTTAAAATTTCAGAGACAAAAAAAAAAGATTTTTAAATTGGAAATGGAAAAAAAAAGGATTCACCTTTTGTAGGCATGCCCAGAGTATGGGTAAGACAGGAAAAAAAAAAAGAAAAGATATATCTGTGTGCATATGAGTATAAATATGAATGAGAGAGAATTAGTCTTTAGAAAAATAATGTCAGGACATCAATCCGGTATATTGAAATGTTGTAACCACTGCTATTAATGAGAGTGTGGAATTAATGTAGGAGGAAATGTGTTTCTTCTTGGAGTAAAAAGACTCCAAGATACCCGAGATTAGAGGAAGTGATGTAAAGAAATCAACAGTAATTGGAATTGCAGGTAGGTAATAAGCTTACTCAAATTTATGAGTAACTTGAACCTAAATATTTCAAATATCAGACAAGTCAGTGACTCCAATAATGAAGCAAAAATGTAGCTGTATCAATTACTTAGCATAAAAATGAGATATAGGTCACATCTTCAGATTGCATGGCTCTGCACAGATCATTTCAATTCAGAAGATTGCTGTGGTTTACATCAGTGGAAGTTTGGACAGCTTCCTTTTTCTTTCAAAATATATTTCATTGTCATCTAGTGGTACCTAAAACATGTATACCTTAAAGGGCATAAAAAACGGATGCATTACTATACATCTGGAATATTTTCACTGAAGGATTTGAACTGAAACGTCTGGATCATTGGTTTAAAATTATATTTTGCTCTTTGAACAAATAAATGTGAAGGACTTTGCATATTTTTTGGATTTGGACGAAACATTAAGTTCAGTGACTCTTGCATGCAACTCAGGAAATGTCTTACTAAATAATGATTAAACAATACAAAGAACTTGAAATATATAATAGGTAGATAAAGCTATTCATATGTGAATAGCACATTATCAGCAAATGAATAACAGAATGAAATATCATTTATCATTGTCAGTCACTGGCAAGTCATGCACAGTGTAAAAGACTGTTGATTACTGAATAATTTTGAATAATTTTCAAAGAAAACTTTACCAGCTTACTTTACTCTCCCATTGCTGTAATAATAATAATGTAATACCTCATTTTCTTACTACCTTTGCATATATTTTATATCATTCCTTCATTATTTTTAATTGCCAAAGCAAAAATAGCAATCAAAAGTGTGCAGAAAATCAGTAGCATTTTGAGTCTGATTTCTGTTTAACATTAAATGTCTTCTGTGTAATAAAATGGGCCTTCAACTTCCTAGGAAGCAAATTTATTTTCATGATATTTAGCACCTTTTTGATAATACTTAAGGAAAATATTATTCTTAATGTAAGAGAACATAACTTTTTCTTTTTTTATTGTGCCTAAGGAACAGTGTTTTTTAATATTTCTGTTCTTAACACCAGATGAATTTGAACTTATGTGTGATAATAGTAATGGGTTGTATTAACTGGGTTGCTGCTCAGATTGCTTTAATAAATTCTAATTTTTAAAACTTACAGATCATCTGCCTCCAATCTGAAATGCTGTGAAGATCCACCAGAGAAGGATTTTTCACTAAAGTATAGATATAACTTACTTTAGAATTTTTAAGCTGGAAAAGCAGAAGAGAGGCAAAGGCAGACATAGGAAATTATTGTCAATGGGAACCTTTGTGTCCAACTCCAGTACTTCATTTAAGTGGTGCTTTCTCTGTGTTTCTGAAGTTTCACTAAATTGCAGGAGGGTATGGAAATCAAGTCCTAAAATATGTATTGAAATCCTCAAGAAAAATGAGCAAGGTAGGTACCTTTGAAATAAATGGGATCTACTCCACCCCAAGTAGGCTTTTAATGTTATCTATTAACTGGGAAAGCGCAATGCCTGGGAAGAGGACATAGGAGCACTCTCTACTCTTGTTGAGGTAGAGTTGCCATGCCACCAGGAATGCAGTTCAGCAGGAAAATAGGAGAGATAAAGCCTGTCTCTGGGATTGTGCAAGCCTGGGTTTACAACCCTTTTGCATGAGGGCATGTAAGACTACCAGTGCAAACAGAAATAGCCTGCCTGAGAGCAAGACTCTGAGTCCCCAAACACTTCCATCACCTGAGTAGCTTGAACGTTTGGTAGAATTGGGCTTCCTAATACCTGATCCCCTTCTGTCCAAAAAATTCTGGCATTCTTGGCTGTGGGTTAGCCCAGTTTCACAAGCAGGGATGGAAAGTACTGTCTCAGTCACTCCATGGACTGGAATGTTAAGTACTATAGATTCAGATGCATTCAAGACCCAGAGTCCGCTCTTTCAGGAGGTGTACATCAAAGCATTTCGGTGGGAACTGACAGTACTAACTACTGTAGCTGTAGACTTGCAGTGACTGAGTCTTAAGACTTCTGTTGTTGAGATGGGCAGTTGTAGCAAGTCTAGAAGAAAGTATGGGTTGGAGTGGGAGATTGGTATCCCAACACAGTCAAGCACCATAGCCCAGAATTTAAATGAGTGAGACTGAAGGAGCAGTTTCTTAGAAAAGGGACAGTGAAGATATTTTAACCCTTGCTTTCTCTCCAGGGAAAATTAACCATCCAGTTAAATGATCCTTAAGACCTGATCAATGCAGAAAAAAATGGTCAAAAAGATTTATTGTAATTGTGGAAGCAAAAGGACCAAGGAAAAGCAAATTGCTAGCTTTGTGAAGCCTGGTTTGTAACCCCAATGATAATTCACCTAATCATTTTAATTCACATCCTACATGAAACTTTTAGACAGGAATCATGAGACATGGTGCTCCTGTGCTGTTTTCTGATTGTGGGCAGTGCAATTGGTAATGGATTACCAGGGTAGTTAAGATTGCCAAAGAAAAGGGAACATTTTTATAATACTCTCTAATTCTATTTGTTCAAATAGCTCTAAAGACTCTGCATAATTATTGTAAAAAACTGTCCAATGTCTGCCCTTTATTTATCTGAGAAACTGTCCAATAAAGCTTCAGCATTAAAAAAAAAGGGATAGCTACATATTCTAGATAATCAGAAATTCAATCTCCAGAGATATGTCTGAGTTTAAGAGTGCTAAATAGATATTGAGAGATTTTCTGTATTTTGAATCAAAGATAGTTTTCCCACATGACTAAGTTCAGTTCTGGGCTGTATAAATTTGCTATGAATGCTGTGAAGAAATATTGAAATTTGAGAAATAACAAATGGTAATTGTGGACAGTGTCTTGCAGTCTTCTTGGATTTTTATTTTAGTAATTTGTTGTGTCTTTTTTGTTTTAATTGGAGTCAATGTCCCTAACTTTTTCAGATTTCTGCTGGGTGAAACACCATGGATATTGTGTCATGATCTGGAATTTTCAAATCTCATACCCAGTCTTTTTGTTCTTAAAGATATTCAGTCTTCTTATTATGAGTATTCTCTTCTTGTTTCTGTTTCTCTTTTGGGAACCTCACCCAGATTTATAAGAGTTAATGTTTTAGAGTAAAATGTAACACGCATTATAATTTTTGAGTTGTGTTGTAGATGAAGAACACAAAAGAAAAAAAAAAAATAAGCACAGTCATATTTAAAGAATCAAAAAATCAACTGGTCATTAAACAATGTGATAAGAGGTTAAGAAGGAAAATGATTTGTAGAATGATGAATATTTTAAAAAAATGTGTTTGAGAACTTTTATTTTTAATTTAAGGGATATGGAATATTTTTTTATTTCTTCTAACCAAAAAGATAAATTGAATATTTAAAAGTAAAAAAATGCTTTGAAGTAAAAAGCATTAATTTTGAAGACAATATTTAATTTGATACAGTATTAAAAATCATATGTGATTGGAGTATAAGACAAGATGTCAACAGCAAAGCAGTGGCCATATTTAAAAAGTATTTTCCGGTTGCATAAGTATTCACCTTTGACTATATAAATTTTCTTAAAATTCATTATTTAATTAAAATTAATAAAAAAAGTAATGCCAAGAGCAAAGCTCACAGTATCTTTTACAACAATCTCTGCTCACTCAGCTGTTCAATGCAGTTAATGGGAATATTTCTCCTGCTTTCACGAGTACAGAATCAAACCACTAATTCTTGTTAAAGTTATTAGACTTTCTTCTGTTGGATAAGCATTTTAAAAAAAATTGCCTATGATGAGTCTCTCTAAATCTTCTCACAGATACCTTTATTTTGGCTTAGCAAAATTATATAATATGTAATACTGTATACTTATATGTATGTGTATATTTATATTACAAACTTATTGAAGAATAAGTAGTTATTTTCTAGAACATTTCAAGTCATTAGTTAAGGGGAAAATACTGAAATAATAGATTTCAAAGCAAAAAAAAAGTCTTTTTTTTTTTTAATTTAACTCATTGCAGTTTCTCAAAACTGGAAGACTGAATATGATCTAAAGTATTAACAACTTGCTCTCTCAGATATGAATAAATGGAAAGAATGTATAGCATAGCTTTGAGCCTCATTATTCTAACAGGTATTTTAAAGGTATTTTCAGATTATTTTTAGACCATTTTATATATTATACTCTTCCTATATTCTTACTTTCTTTAATTTTTTTTTTTTTATTATACTCTTATAAACCTTTGGTTAGCAGTGTTTCTCATCAACAACATTTTGTTTTGTAACCAGTACTTACATGAATGTAAGTGAGAAAAATAGTACAAGAAAAAAGAAAAATATATTACAGAGATCTCAATTCTTTTAATGTAAATTTAGTTATCTAAAACTTAGAGGATAGGTTTAACTCCTGATTGGAAACACCTAAATTTAGCTGTATTAGAATAGAATAGAATAGAATAGAATAGAATAGAATAGAACAGAACAGAACAGAACAGAACAGATTGTTTCAATTGGAAGGGACCTACAACGATCATCTAGTCCAACTGCCTGACCAATTCAGGGCTGACCAAGTTAAAGCATGTTATTAAGAACATTGTCCAAATGCCTCTTGAACACTGACAGGCTTGGGGCATTGACCACCTCTCTAGGAAGCCTGTTCCAGTGTTTGACCATCCTGTCACTAAAGAAATGTCCTAATGTCCAGTCTAAACCTCCCCTGACACAGCTTTGAGACATTCCCAAGCATCCTGTTACTAGAGGAGAAGAGCTCAGCACCTCCCTCTCCACTTGCCCTCCTCAGGAAGCTGTAAAGAGCAATGAGGTCGCCCCTCAGCCTCCTTTTCTCCAAACTAGACAAGCCCAAAGTCCTCAGCAGCTCCTCATAGGACATTCCTTCCAGCCCTTTCACCTGCTTTGTTGCCCTCCTCTGGACACATTCAAGTACCTTAACAAAGGTACTTAACCTTTTAAATTGTGGGCCCCAGACGTGCACACAGTACTCAAGGTGAGGCCACACCAGTGCTGAATACAGTGGGATAATCACCTCTCTTGATCAGCTGGTTATGCTGTGTTTGATGCACCCCAGGATGCAGTTTGCCCCCCTGGCTTCCAGGGCACACTGTTGACTCCTATTGAGCCTACTGTCAACCTGCACCCCCAGGTCCCTTTCTGCAGGGTTGCTGTCCAGCCACTCCTCTCCCAATTTCCACTTGTGTCCAACACCTACATAGGAAATAAGTGTTTAAGCTCCCATAATAGCCATCACAGTGAGTAAAGCTTAATTTATTTTCCCTCGCATAGGTGATAATGTTATTTTAGATACCGTAAGGTATTCTGCCTGGTCTCAGCTGTCCCCTGCAGAAGGGCTTGGATCTGATGGAGACACCAGGTCACACCACCTGCTTTTTGTGGATGCCTTGGATAACTTCAGCATCTGAAATGGCAAGTGTGGATATATCCATGTGTGGGTAACTGAATTCAGCCTAATGAAGTCTAGGGAGCTGTTCAGCTCATTCCTGACTGAATACCTGTATGGCTTATATTGACTTTATCCCTCATCAATTATGATGGAAGATTAAACATATGACTTACAGGTAGACTCCATAATTAGGCATCTAAGCATATATAATATAAATTGTTAAACCCTATCACACTTACTGTTTGGTTTAAGCTGGTTGTACAGGCTACTTTTGTAATCAAGTGCAGTCAAAGCAGAGACCAGTAACACCTACAAATTATAATTGCACTAAAATGGCATATCTAACTATTTGTAACACAGTGATGTCACAGCCAGATTCAATTTTACAAAACTATGTAAGCAATGTGATCATTAAAGGGGCAAAGATGGGTGTAGTTGCACATGGGGAACATCCAAGTAAGAAAAATTACCAGAAAAATGGTAAGAAAAACACAAAGAACTGGAAATAGACAGGACATCTTCCTGAATACACGAAGGGTGACTGATGGGAAGAGAAGGGGAGAGAAGGGAAGGGAAGGGAAGGTAAAAGGGAAAAAGGAAAAAGGAAAAAAAGAAGAAGGGAAAAGGGAAAAAGGAAGAAGGGAAAAGGGAAAAAGGAAAGAGATAAGCTTTATAGGTAGCAGAGAAGACTTCCCCTTTTTGGGAGGAAGTGCAACAGCATAAAAACATCACGTGAGGACAAGCGAGGAATATTGAAAAAGAAATTTGCACTTTGGTTATGACTTTCTTGTTGATGAGCTCTCAAGCCTGATGACCTTGACCTTGAGGATAAGAGCCAACACGAAATACAGATGTTAGTGCTAACTGTACAGCTTCAGCTCTATGGCAAAATATACTTACAAATTGTACTCACATAATTTAGAATATAATTGTTAAAAAAGTGAGAGTTTTGTATATGTAACAATGATCATTAATAATTTGTAAGAATTGTCCATTTGCAAGAAATGTTTTGTCAATTAATGTATTTAGTAAATTTTAGTTTTAAAATTTAAAACTGACCGAATCTGTCAGTCTTCTAAACACTTTATCGCAGCGATCTCTAATTTCCTGAAATAAGTATACATATATTCATTTATAACACAGGAGAAGAAGATAAACATCTCCGGTTTTCGGACATTCACTTCAGTATAGGAACCAAATGTCCTTTGTTTCAGTGTCTTTAACTTTTTCCTTAACTATCCAGTCATGATTATTTGCTTAAAGTCCATGTCCAACTTTTAGACAAATAAAAGTGAGATAAATCCAATCTAAGGTCAGATTTCTGGAGAAGGACAAGGAAGGTGATCAGAAGAAAGAAATGTCAGAGAGAAATAGCATTAGAAAAGAAATCAGGAATGCATATAAAAGACTGAACAGAGAGATGAGGAAAAGAAAGGAAAAAAAGAAAGAAGAGCTAAAAGACCATCTCTTATTGACCCAGCTGAAATGGAAAAAATCTAAGGAAAGAAAAAACAGAATACAACCAAAAGAAATAATACGAATTATTATTCATATAGCAATCCACTAAATAGAAAGTTTATTAACAGTATTTCACAGCTAACTGATTGTAAATGGGTGGCATATCTCCCTTACTTTCCATTAGATACTGCAAGTTGTAGATCAGATGCCTTTAAGAATATCCTGTAAAAAATAAAATTTTTTTTTTGAAATTCAAGATTAGTAAGAACACAGCCTTGGAGAAACTATACCTGGGCAAGCAAAACAAGTGCTTTTCTCCTGAGCTACTGGTTTTAATTCTGAGAATAGTAGGTTGAGGGTACATTTTTCAAGGCCTGATTACCAATATGTCCCATAACAATACAGATGTACTAAGAAATCACTGTTTTGTGTTTAGATAAAAAAGAAATTTAAAAGAAAATGAACATGATTTTAAATCTATGATGATATCTTTATACAGAATTAATGAAAAAAAGTATAAAAAGACAAAATAGTTAAAAATCTAATCGTGACCTTTATATTTGAACAATTGTATCTTTGTCCTCATTAATCCTATCATATTAATATTAATATTTCTCATGACTATATTAAATACATTTTTCTATTTAAAGTAATAAAGTCTGTATGAAAATGTTTCATAAATATGTCTTAAACAGAATACCTTTAGCTCCAAAAGAGAAAATAAACCAAAGACTTCCTGTTTCTTTGTGTACTAGGTTTATCCTTGACTGAGATTAAAACAGATGAACAGATAGACCATATGAAAGATAGCATACTCTGCCATTGTTTGAAAAGCATAAAACACTTCTGTAGAAGGTTATTATCAGAGAATTAGTAGGATTTACAGAAGGGATCTTTTCTGATGGTTTGATGATGTTTTGCGGTTGTGTGCATTTTTATTATTATGGCTAACAGGATTAAACACTGCATAATTATAAATTTTTTTTTTTCCTTCTTGTTATTTTAACACTGAATGTTCATAATATTTGTTTTCTCAGGACTTTTTTATTAACAATGAACAATGAACCAAAAAGCTTATATTAGCTCATTATAAAGCAGTATACAGTATGTTATACATTAAATAGCCTCTGTTATCCTAGATAAAAATGTATCAGCAGCCATACCTTCATACTTTGAAATACAGATAAATTTATTTCTTAATAAAAAGCATTCTGCAAATAGCTCGGTATGATATGTACCACAATTGTTAAGACGATCAAATTGGTAACCCTAACATTTCTTAAATGCCATATAACTTATTTTTCAAGATTTCAGAACTATGTTCGTATCACCATCTTTGCCCATATCTTATTTAGAATGTGTATCAATGACTATAAATACAAGTTATCCTAATGGTACTGAGGGTCCAGAGTTTTTATCTTTATATTGTTTTTTTCTTAAATAAAATCATTATTTATACTCAGACTGTAATCTCTAACTTTTAATAGAAAGTTAAAGAAGTAGCCTCTCTGAATATTGTGAAAGCTCCTATTAAGAAAATACAAACTTTAAATGACAGAAAAGAGAATCAATACTAATAACATGAGTATATAGAATATTTTCATAAAGAAAATAAGTAACACTGACAATATAGATAAAACAGTGACTTTTTACTGTTAGTGAATAGAAGTATGGGAAAGTAATTTAAGTTTTACAGTGGGGTTTATGATTATTGCCTTACATCATCAACTGTTAAAAGTCAATGTATGTTTTACCATCTATTTTCAGATTATTTTACTTGCAAATGTGTATTACCATCATATACAACAGATGGGCATAAGCTGTGTAAGAAATCTCAGAAATGACAATTGAAACATGATAAATTTTGTCATTACCTTTTGTTGAAAAGAGAAAGCTCAGAATGGAAATCTACAAAATTAAGTCAGTGGGGACTTTCCCATGAATTTCAGCTGGAGCTGAAAAGACAGTTCAAAGTGGGCACATGGATCACCTGGACCACCAGGTGACCACTAAGACAACAACATCAGAAACAATTTATAGGAAGGAGGTACTGGCTGATCAGAGTTGAGGATCAAGAATAACTTGCCAAGTAAAATTCCTCTCAGGATCCATAGGAAATGTCCTTTTCTTCTGCAAATTCTGATGATTACCTGTTTTCTTCATGCTTCCCTGAGGAAGCTTATTTCTTGGTATAAAATCCCTGTTGTTTCCATTATTCCCTGCCCATCCCATTGTGAAGTGTTCTTCGAAAGGAATGAGCCCGTTTTTTCCCAAAGCTTCCCTCTTCCATGGTAGTTCAGACTGTGTGCACCAACAAAGACAAGCCCCCAGAGTAGCCTCCTTTGGTACATAGACATACCCATTAAAATAAAGATAACACAGAGTAACAAGACGTCGTGACAAATCTGTCAAATCAGTCTTTTTTTTATTCTAATTCCGTTGTTTCTATATGTTACAGAAGAGATGAGATTATATCAGAGTTTATTAATAAATATTCTGTTCCTAGATTTCAAAACACATTTATAGATAGCCTCCACGACTTTCTACTGAAATAAAGAGAGTTATATATTTACATAATTTTTTAAAGCTCATGGAGAGGTCTGATAAAAGAAAATTTCATAAACCGATTAACTACTTAATCTGCACTGAAATACCTTATGCTGTAAAAAGTTAGATAAAACATTTGTTCTCACATTTCTAATCAACTACTGTTTCCCATACTAGTACTGCTTGAGTTTTATAACTAGTGCTATTGTAAAACAGAAGATATATGTACTTTAATAACAAAAATGTTGCTTGTTACTTATTTTTAGAATGCATCATTCAGAAGCTATTTAAAGATGCAAATTGTTGTAGAAAAACATCATGGGGCCATAAAGATTTATAAGCTGTTAAATGATCTTCAGGGCAGAAGCAAATAACATGTAACACCTGGCATAGACAGTATGTTTAACGATAATACAAATCCTTTATGGTACATTAACACCTTCAGAAATGAATAATGTCCTAAAATCAATTCCACAAAAAGTTACAGATGAGGGTCAACACATAATATAATTGCGCTGAACAAAATCAGCAAATAGAATTTATCTAACTCCTTTATGCAAGCTCTCTTACCATTAATATTTCCCAATAAACAGAATTTAAGGTGTGTTTGTGATGGATGATATTTATTTCCTTGAGGATCTGAACTATTTTGCTATTTATCAGAATTAGAGCTATTATGCATCCTATTCCTCATTACGTGCCTAATTAATTTGCTGTATTAAAAATTCATCTTACTTTGTTCAGATCAGGCAAGCCAAAACCTTTTAATTTCATTGTGCTCAAAAGATTAATTTTCTCTGCTACTGTAAGGACTAATAATTTATTCATATTACCTGAATCAATCAGAAAATCACTTTTTTCCCCCACACATTTATTGCAAAGCTAGAGAGCTTCTCTAAGCATTTGTTTTCCTGTAAATTTAAAATATTTAATTGCTGCATTGGACAAAAGAATGTGAATTTTTGCAACACATATAGGGATATATAGTCCCTTCCCAGTGAAAGTAAGGCTGCAAATGGTCCTGCTGAACACCATACCTTTAATGAAACTCACTAAATCCACTTTTTTCTACTTTAAAAGATAGCTAAGGGCTTGTGAAAACTGATCATATCTTTTGCATTTTGAATAATTAATTCCATGACTTATTTTTCAGTCTGTATTGAGAAATCAGAACAATTAAAATTTCTATGACAATACAGTAGTGTCAAGAATTTTAAAAACAAACAAATAAATAAATTATTTGATGGATAGTCTACATATTCTCTGCATTCAGAAGGCTAAATAATTTTGATTAAAGATCATCTTTGATAAAGACAAATATACAATTCAGCTATGTTCTTTGAAATAGTTATATTATAGATGTAGCTGTACATGTCTGAAATACATATGTAATGAAATATGTCATTTTGCTTTCTACTGAAGTTTTTTTAATGTTGGAAAATACTGTGATTTTACAAGCTTTCAGATGTTTGAACTTTTTGTCCTTAATCAGACTTTATTAATAGATTTTTATCTCCAACTCCTTTTCTTGGAATTATTAAAGTGCAAATATAGGTCACTGTGTTTGATCAAGATTGAACACAATGTTAAAACTCCAAATTCTAATATGGAGTGAAAAATTGCAACTGTATCAATTCTTTCCCCTTTTTTACCCCACTGTAGGATGTAATTTATTTCACATGAAAATTGTATTTATAAACAAAAACTATATATAACTCTCTTCAGACTATGGACATATATTAAATCAATGTTCACAATTTTCACTAAGAAATACGATAGCTAAGATGTTCCATTTATCACTGGCTCAGAATGAGATTATCTTGGCAAATATTAACTGTCTTTAAATTTGGCATATAGTCTAAGACAAACTATGGTGATTAATTCAATTTCAGAGTCAATGAAAAGAGACTGAAGACATATGACTATAAGATAGATAGACATTTTCAGGTGTTTTCTTTCTGTAGATCACAGGGTATAGATAACTTGATAGGTACGTAACTTGTAAGAGGATGTAGAGAAGTGAGATGAATCCTATCCTTGACGAATGAAGGGAAAAAAAAAATCATTCACCTAAAAACATATCTGTGCACTACAATATAGATCAAAAAAGAAAGGATCCACTTGTGACACTAATGAAGTCTTACAAATCCCGATGTTCTCAAGACATGTCTGGCGAAAGATCAGGGAAGATAGTATTCATGCAAGTCCAAGAACTTCCCATTGTCTACACTTTTCTGCAGGATAAAGTGTCACTTACAGTTTGTCAATGACAATGACAAATATATTTCCAATATTAAAACTCATAACAAAAATTTTTTTGTGTGTGATTTAACCCTCACTACAATAATCATAAGCATAGATCCGAACCCGAATGGGACAAGTCTTTTTGTCAAACTCATCAACACGTTTGTATAATAAATTCAAAATATTACAAGAAGTCAAAGTGCTTCATTCTGAAGCTTTCTGAGTCTTGTTTGACTTACTTTTCATTTTTTAATATTCTTCAGATTTGTTGCCCACAAAAGAAAGTGAAAAATAAGAAATAAATATTTCATCTGATACCAAAATTTTACTCCATTTTCAAAGACCTGAAAAACCCTTTATTTTTGCTGTTGAAATTATGGGGAAGTATATGTTCAATTAAAGTATGACCTTTTATCTAAATATTTTTATTAATATTTGACCTTTTATCTAAAACACAATCTTAATTTCATGTAAACTTATTTATCAAAAAAATATCAAAAACTGCTCAATAAGGGTCTAATCCCACAGAACTCTTATTATACAGTGGTCAAAAAAAACCCCAAACAACCAAAACCAACCCCCTGAACCTGCGGAGACGAAGTGTGACTCTCCAGAAAAGTGATTGAAAGAGTGATCCAAGGAGCATGAGTCCCAGTCCCCAGTACAACACATGCAAGGGCTGTTTCATGTAAAACATACACAAGCAGGTGTTGGAAAGAAAACTCAGGCTCTGTGTTCTGACATTTTAGATGAGTATTCTTACCTTTAGGCTACAGTTAGCCTTAAACTACTCTCCCTAAAAGTAAGAAATATGAGGATGAATTAGCTCAAGAAATAGAGGTCTCCAAGATACTGGATAGCAAATAGAAAGGCACAGCAGTTCCTCCACCTCAAAGCTCACATCTTACCAAAAGAAAGGTATTTTCTGTTAAGGCAGACAACTGTCTTTCACAGGCAACAGGATCCTGCAGAGCTGTATAAATTATTCTCTAAGAACAGGAAACTCACAGGATTGTGCCTCTCGGACTACATCTATCCCAGTAAACTAAAAAGACAAGTCACGCTTCTCTGCTGTTTGACTGCCTACATGCTCTTCGGCATGTTTTGTCCCACACTGGCTAGCACACTACCAGAAGAGGTTCAGACGTGGTTTGGGCGATAACAAACTCACCGTAAACAGCCTGGTCAAGACCACCCTTCTCTGATATGGAAGAAAATCTAGCCATAGGTTGTGAATCACCATTTCACACAGCTGTGGGGACAGAGAATAAGTCCTGGCCTCTTTTGTGGCACACAAACATAGCCTAACAGAAAAAGACCTAGTCTTTGGATCCCATGTGAGGGATAGGCATAAATATTTGCTGTTGCGTAAAAACACATCTTTAAATGTGTACAAAACTTTAAGGTCAAAAGCTGATTGATTGCACAGTTAAATAATCCCATGATTAAGCAGCACTGAACATGAGTTTTTCAGAATCTAATTCTAGATTCAGGTCTTGTAATTTCCATGTGTAATTTTGCTTCAGTCAACTTTTTAGACTTTTTTTTTTCTGTATAATAACCAGCTTCAACTTATTTTTACCTCTCACCGTCTGAAGTCCCAGAAATCATACTTCTCTGGGATTTATGTATCAGTTATTAGACATTTCCCCATCAACATAACAGATGTTAAGAATGAGACATTGCAACACTTGCCTAAAAACATCAATCATCTGGCAGCAGGGGGAAACTAGGCACAGTTAGGTAGCAGTAAAAGTTGCCTAAGATGTAGTGATAAGGAGCCTGCACTACCTCCTCAGTCCTGTATGCTGTTATGGAATGTGTGTTTACGGGGCCCAGTTCTGTTAAATATATGAGTATGTTTAAAGATGTTACTGTAATAAAATTGGCATAAATTAATTTCTGGATTTGAAATATTTATTATACAGACATATCTAGGAGATTCTGCTAAAAGACTCCTTGTAAAACATGAATTTGAAATCTGATAACAAACACCAGCCTTCAAGATCCTTATATAAATTGTCATATAGTATCAATTCTTTGTTTAATCAGCAAGATTTTTCAGCATAATACTCTGCAGTCTTTAATTCCTGTCAAAACCAAACACACATACCTTCATAAATCCTTGATCTTTTCTTGTCTAAAGCTGCATATGCCTCCTGCAGCCCTCTGTTCTGTTACATGAACAACTCATAGAAACAGCATGAGATGGTTGCATAAGTGGTTTTTTTAATGTACAAAACACATTTTAATTGTTTGTTTGGCTTAATGATACTAATATACTTAAATGATACCAATGGATTTTAATTATTTAGTACTAGTCTTGCATATATGAACATTATGATGCAATGATATAAAATTAAGAGGGTTTTGGTATTTTTCTTTTTACTTTTAATAGCAGCTATTAAATATTGTATATGGAAGGTACACTCTATGGATATAAGTGTTTTGATGCAAGCTTATTTTGGTTTCTTCAATTTCAGTCCCATATAATAAGTTCATCAAATCTATTTTCTCAACACATTGGACACATTCTGAAATGCTTTATCTTGTAATGTTGCAGCATATGCATGCATGATTGACTATTAGTAAACTGATATCACAAATATATATACATTTTATATACATAGCAGGGCTAGTAATAAGCTCAGATTGATATAAAGCAATGTAAAAAACCCCAGGGGTTTCAGATGCAGCAGAGTTTTTAGACCTGAATTTAGATTTTTGCTGAACATAGGTGCATATATTAAAAATTGCAAACTTAATAGTTCTCTGTCAACAGCTACCTGACAATGAAGCATAGAAAAAACAGTTGACTTGAGTAATACTTTAACTAGAAGATTCCTTAGTTTCTTCAAGATGTGCTTCTGCATATAATAGAGCTTTTTTGAACTTGGTAAGAGCTCAGCAGTTCTGTGAGTAAGCTGATGTGGTTGATGTCTACAAAACTTGTAATAATATGAGCGACTTTTGTAAAGCGACTATTGTAAGTATATGTGTGAGTAAATATATATATAAAAGGGAGTTTTTCTATTCTAATTATTAAATAAATCACTAGTTAGAAGATTCAGCAAAATGGTGGAAATAATGGTTTCTGTGTTTTCTTCTATTTGAAGACATTCTTCAGTTGCCATGAAAATACATGTTATAATATGATACTTAAGGTAACTATCAGTTCTTCTACTGTCGCTACTGCACAAGGCCCAGCAAAATAAAGAATTCATAAAGAAATGAAAAAGCAAGAAGAAATTTAGGGATTATAATAGTTAACATGAATGTGTAAGAAAAAACATGGGCTTTATAGGCAAATTCCCCTGGTTAAAACACAGAAGCTGTCCCATGAGTAGGCACCAGATTTAGGCTTCTTCCCAGCTTTGTAAGGTCTGTAACTACTAAAGCTACAAAACTGTGCTCCTTTTTATGTTTTCTTTGTATAACCCAATGATTCTTGAATTATGTTCTGCAAAGTGGAACCATCCTAATAAACTTAGTAGCTTACACAATGGTTAGGGCACTTAAGTGGAAAATTGAAATACGGTTTTTAATCTACTCACGCACAGAAAGGAACTGGACCTCTATCTCTCTCTTCCTAAGTAATTTTTCTTTAACATACAGGCAGTTGTTGAAAAAGCAGGCAGATTCACAACTGGTTTGAAAAAAACAAGCAAACAAACAAACCTGAGCTTTGCTCAATTTTTTGGAATAATGAGTGTGGATAACTGACCTGACCTGGGAACTCCAGACTGCAAAAGAACCTTTCTGTACCTCCTGAGCGAGGCATTCAAAGGGAAGACTTAAGCTTTGTGTCTTCACCTAACATAATGTGAGGGCTAAATCTAAGCATATTCTTGCTCAGTGTTTTGAAAGATTTGGCCCATAATCAGTATCTTTACTGTTCCTCTTTTGACCCACATTTACTGTTAATGGGTATTTTATATGATAAAGCTGTATTTTAACTTATAGTCCATACCAGAGTGAGTGAAGTGGAATTATATCTGCTGTGAGTCAAGAGGCATTGTCAGTTTACACATTTATCAGGTATAGTGATAAAGATGCAACTTACGATTTTGCAGCAGCAGTAAAATTGCCTGGATAATGACAAAATGTAATGACATGGATACTGAGTGAGGTGGTTGCATCTGAGAAGAAAGTGATAGCTTTGTGAAGAGAGTGATATAAAAATATACACATCACAGTGCTTGCGTTGCTGTGAGCAATTTTTTGACACTGCCATCGGAGCATGTGGTATAGAAAAATATAACCTTTTATAAGATCATAAATTTAAAAGCTATTTATGCTGACCACTTATGATTATGTTATCTTACCTTCCATGGAAGATACAGAACAAAATGTGATTGTTTTTGATCCAATATACAGAAACCAGAACTAAAGGTAAAACATCTAAAGTTTCTGAAAATGTAAGTACATTTGTATGTGGAGTAATTACACATTTTTAAAAGTGAATTAATTGAAACAAACATAACCACTCCAAATGATAAAAACAAAAAAACACTCGGATACAAAAATTTTAAGCTATGCATGAAAACAGAAACTTCAGCTTTTCACAAAACTAACATTGGCAGTTTTCCATATCTGAGGCAGTGTTTGGGACAAATTCTAGAAACATAAAATATAGCATTTACCTAAAAGAGTCCAAATGTACATAAATTGTATCAAGTATGATGTATAATGTGTCACGATTATTGTATTCCTCTGAATAAACATGTCAAGGCTATCTTACATGACAAAAAGAGTCATTTGCACTATCTCATAAAATGGCAATGTTTTCCCAGTTAAAGTCCAAACAAAGCTTATTTTGTTGATGGCTGAACCAGGCATACTAAATATCCATGGTTGTTGTTCATAGACTTCTTGATTGCTTCCATGTCTCCTGTTTCTAATAACTTTTCTGAACAGTTTTTAATGAACAAGTTTGATCTTTGGATTTTTTTGGGAGGAGGTTTTTTTCTGCAAGAAAAAGAGAATGTTCTCCTCTACATTTTACTTCGTAAGTGTATGGAAAAATAATCTATCTAATTACGCTTGCTGACAGATTGTTCACATTCCTTGAAACAATGAAGTATCATGCTAACAGTGTGTCATTTTGAAGAATCAAGCTGAGAACATTTGTTAATAACCTGGATGTGACCAGAGAGAATCTCATGTTACAGAAGAACGGGCGGGGAAGACGACCGGCCTGGCTGAACGGGGAGCTCTGGCTGGGACTCAGGGAAAAAAGGAGAGTTTACCACCTTTGGAAGAAGGGGCAGGCAACTCAAGAAGAGTACAGGGACCTCGTTAGGTCATGCAGAGTGGAAATTAGAAAGGCAAAAGCCCGGCTAGAACTCAACCTGGCCACTGTCGTGAGAGACAACAAAAAATGTTTTTACAAGTATATTAATGACCAAAGGAGAGCCAAGGAGAATCTCCATCCTCTATTGGATGCGGGGGGGGAACGTTGCCACCAAGGACGAGGATAAGACTGAGGTACTTAACGCCTTCTTTGCCTCAGTCTTTAATAGTCAGAGCAGTTATCCTCAGGGTACTCAGCCCCCTAAGCTGGAAGACAGGGACAACGAGCAGGATAAAGCCCCCATAATCCAAGAGGAAGAAGTTTACGACCTACTATGCCACCTGGATGCTCACAAGTCTATGGGGCTGGATGGGATCCACCCGAGCGTACTGAGGGAGCTGGCGGAGGAGCTTGTCGAGCCGCTCTCCACAATTTACCAGCAGTCCTGGTTAACTGGGGAAGTCCCGGATGACTGGAGGCTTGTTAATGTGATGCCCATCTATAAGAAGGGCCGGAAGGAGGATCCGGGGAACTACAGGCCGGTCAGACTGGCCTCGGTGCCAGGGAAGATTATGGAGTGGTTCGTTTTGAGGGCGCTCACGAGCCATGTGCAGGACAACCAGGGGATCAGGCCCAGCCAGCACGGGTTCATGGAAGGCAGGTCCTGCTTGACCAATCTGATCTCCTTCTATGACCAGGTGACCCGCCTAGTGGATGAGGGAAAGGCTGTGGATGTGGTCTACCTGGACTTCAGTAAAGCCTTTGACACTGTCTCCCACGGCATTCTCCTACAGAAGCTGGTGGCTCACGGCCTAGACAGGTACACTCTTTGCTGGGTAAAAAACTGGCTGGACGGCCGAGCCCAGAGAGTTGTGGTGAATGGAGTGAAATCCACGAGCGGTGTTCCTCAGGGCTCAGTATTGGGGCCGGTCCTGTTCAATATCTTTACCAACAATCTGGATGAGAGGGTCGAGTGCTCCCTCAGTAAGTTTGCAGTTGACACCAAGTTGGGTGGGAGTGTTGATCTGCTCGAGGGTAGGAAGGCCCTGCAGAGGGACCTGGACAGGCTGGATCGATGGGCTGAGGCCAACTGTACGAGGTTTAACAAGGCCAAGTACCGGGTTCTACATTTTGGCCACAACAACCCCAGGCAATGCTACAGGCTTGGGGAAGAGTGGCTGGAAAGGTGCCCAGAGGAAAAGGACGTGGGGGTGCTGATTGACAGCCAGCTGAACATGAGCCGGCAGTGTGCCCAGGTGGCCAAGAAGGCCAACGGCATCCTGGCCTGTTTCAGAAATAGTGTGGCCAGCAGGAGCGGGGAGGGGATCGTGCCCCTGTACTCGGCACTGGTGAGGCCGCACCTCGAATATTGTGTTCAGTTTTGGGCCCCTCTACAAGAAGGACATGGAGGTGCTGGAGCGTGTCCAGAGGAGGGCAACGAAGCTGGTGAAGGGCCTGGAGCACAAGTCTTATGAGGAACGGCTAAGGGAACTGGGGTTGTTCAATCTGGAGAAAAGGAGGCAGAGGGGACACCTCATCGTGCTCTACAACTACCTGAAAGGAGGTTGTAGCGAGATGGGTGTCTGTCTCTTCTCCCAAGTAACTAGCGATAGGACGAGAGGAAATGGCCTCAAGTTGTGCCAAGGGAGGTTTAGATTGGACATTAGGAAAAATTTCTTTCCTGAAAGAGTGATCAGGCCTTGGAACAGGCTGCCCAGGGAAGTGGTGGAGTCCCCATCCCTGGAGGTATTTAAAAGATGTGTAGATGAGGCACTTAGGGACATGGTGTAGTGGATATGGTGGTGTTGGGTTGATGGTTGGACTCGATGATCTTAGAGGTCTTTTCCAACCTTAATGATTCTATGATTCTATGATTCTATGATAACTTGGAAGACTTCTGTTTCTGTTTCTGATCAAAAACATGTTCCTAAGATTTATAGAATAAATGCTTGCAGGAAAGCCATGAAAATCTTCCATGCAGCTAAAAGATAATTTTAATTGCTCGCTTCTGGAGTGGAGGTTAAACAGCTATGAGCATTTCATATGGCAGTAGATGGCTTTCTATGGGCAACTGCATTGAGCACCAAATGCTTTTTATTTGTGTTAGGTTTTTTCCACTAATTTACTATCATGATAAGTGAAAGGAACTTTGAAAAGGCGTGTTAAGTGTGCACTGGAAGGAGAAATGCAAAGGAGAAGGATGAATATGTTCATACTTTGGGTACAATGCTCAAGAGTAAAAGTGTAGTGCAATGAGGCAGGTAGACTGGGAACCTTGTTCAGAAGTTTCTGTGATAACGAGTCACATACAATGGACAGAAAGCTAATGGAAATAATGTCACAGGCAAAATGGAACAGGCAAGCAATAAGAAACAAGCCCTAATAAGTGTAAAATTGTGAAAAGTGTACTGTATTTAGGACATGACTTCCCGTTTTCTAAAATCTATTTTCTCAGGTGTAGTAATGATAAATAACATCAAGGAAAAATTAGAAGGATCCAAAATCAATGCATAGTGAAGAATTTACTGAAGGCATGAGGAAAAATATTAAGCAAACATGAAGTTTCAGTTGCTTCTGTTGCACGGTACAGAAAGGCCACAAAAGATCTATAGATTTCCTGAAGGGAGGGAAGAGAAAAGCAGGATAAAAATGTGCAGGCATATTGCAGAGCATAAGAGATTGCCTTGTATGATGGACAGTTCTAAAAACTACATTTGTGGCTGCTGAGCAGGACTGAACTCCGAAGTGAAGAACTGTCTGATGTGCACTTAGAGAGAAACTGAAAGGGAGAAAAAATTATTCTATTTTCTTCAGTGCTGAAAATACTCAAATCCATCATATGGTAAAATTAAAGCAAGGCGTATATAGCCTGGACTTGGCTGGGGGGGGGGAACCACAACAGAAAATAAACCAAAACAAAACTATAAAACACACTATTCCCCGCAGTTAATTCTTTAAAGATCCTCTTTGGTAAGCAAATTCCATGAAGTAAGAGTTTACGCTTTGAAAGAATTGTGCATATGTTAATATGGGACAGCTTATGTTTCCCATTAGCAAATTTCTCTTCCTCTGGGGAATGAAAAGAATCTTTACTTACCAATCCTTACATTTCAGTATATGATTTGTAACGTGTTTTGCCTAAAATTAGTGATGCCTGTGAGTTTTCTGGGCAATAAATAATGCTCTGTCACAGAGAATGACTGCTTAGCCAGAAAAAGAAACATATATTGATGACTATTGCATATTAAAAATATTAACTCTTATATATTACGTTGTTGACTCCCTACAAGAAGGGTGGAAAAATTTGCAAAGAAGGATATTTTATGAATGACAGTGACATCTTAAATACTCTACAGAAAGAAAAATGCAAAAAAGTTGTTTTCTGTTGAAGACTTTTTCTTTGTATTTTTTATTCTTTTTTAGAAGTAAAAAAAAAAAAAATCTTCTTTGTGAAATAAATATTTTCCAGTTCCTGTTCCAGAAAGAATAATCCTCTCTCTAATCTTTCTTCTTCAGAAACCTCAAGGACTTTTCAGACACCTGAGAAACCAAATTTATACTTAATTAGGCTATTAAATAACCACATTAATCTTACTGCTGCTGTAAGAAATGGTCAAGCTGCTACAGGTATCAGATACTGCAGTGATACTATGCTTGCATCTTAAACAAAACAAAATAAAAATCACAATAATTCAGCCTCAAAATACTATGCTCAATATGTTGTGGTCTTCATACAAAGCATTTTCATTACTACTGTCTTTTTGGGTTTTGAGCATTGAAAAGATGATAGATGTACTGTCATGAAAAAGAACAAAGACCTTGTGCAAAGTCATATACAGTATACCAAGGTTATTTACAGGAATGCAATAGCAAAGAACTGAGTTTGGCATCTTTATACTTACTGTTATTTAAATTATTTTTAAAGGAAAATTGTGACATAAAAATATAACATATGATTTCTGAATACTTGTGTTGGTGCTCTGATCATCTGGTCAGCCTTGCATTCATTCCTCAAAGAAGAAAACAATAATATAATGATACGCAAGTTTATATAGGAGAAGCATTTAGAATTTCTTCAAAATTAACCCATATACAGTTTTTTCCTGTAGGCAAATGGGATAGGAGACACGGTGGAACACAGTGTCCATTCAAGTATCAATCACAATATTCAAGACAGAGTTAACTTCCCACTCTTGTTCTTACTCAGCACTGAAAAAAACATTCTTTCCCTACACATGTCTTCAGTGGGAAAGTTCCTGTGTTGTCAGCTAAATAAGGAAGAGTATTGGCAGTGAATGTGATCCCAGTAGTGAGGCCCACCGTCATGGTCCCTACTCTGAAAGCAGCCTCAGCATACCATTTTGAATCATTTCAATGTCCTGATTCAGCATTTCTGAGATAAGTAATTTAAAAGAATAAATTTGGCATAACATCAGGTTTGAATCTAAAATAAGGGACATCCTTCACAATGAGGGACATTTGACAGGTAGGTTTTAAATAAACAGACTTACTTACATGCCCATAATCCCTGGTGTAAAAATAAATAAACTAATAATGCACACTCACCATGGTTTCACTTAAGTAGCAGTAGTTTAAAGAAAATTACTGTGTGAAGCAAGCAGCTTCTATAGAGTGTCTTCTTGATAGCTGAATTTAAATTATTTGCTGCACAAATTATGGACATCATATGAAGCATAGAGGAGACCAGAACCAAAACATTGGTTTGTCCAAATGACTTGTCTAAATGAAATAAAGGCTTTTGTTAAACTACAGATATTATGTATAATTACACAGATATTAGGGTGAAGCCTTGCCCAAGCTGTGGCTTGGTTTAACCTCTCCACAGAAGTCCACAGAAAATTTTAAATGAGTGAGAGAGTGCTACACAGCATATCCAATAAGTATCGATTCCAAAAACTTACTCCAGCTCAAGAGCAGAAGAGTTTTCTGTTTTGAATATTCTGCTTGTCTTACTAAAGACTGATAACCTCACAACAAGGAAATGTGCACTGGAAGACAAAAACCCACTAGCTATTATCAATTAAAAAAAAAAAAAATTGCCCTAAAAGGCAAAGTAAAAGTTTATACACTCCTACTTCACCTCTTTTTCATCATGTGTTGGTGAAAAAAAAGTCATATTATGAATGTACACAGTTTGCAACTGTTAGTCCAAAAACAAGCCTGGAAAGAAGCTTCATCTTTATTCTTCTATAACTTAAGATTTTCTTATTTACAGAAAATGATGGACTTTGAAGATATTTTGAATGTAAGAATTGAAGTTTGTGCTACTAGTCTAAGTCTAGTCTGCTTTCAAATACTCAGTTATACTATAACTCATTAATTACACTAATCTTTTTAGAAGATTAGTATAACTGGTAAGTCAATGGACACAGCTGATTGGGATGCAATGGAATTTTCTTTTACAAAACATTGAAATCAAATGGTTTTCATTCCAAATCCAACCTGCAGCTCTTAGAATTTCCCTTTTTTCTTGTGCTGTGATACCCACAGAAGCAGTTTTAGTGGTTCATTACAAAGGACATGATTTAGGCAAGTAATCCTATCAGCAGAGAACAAGGCAATGAGACATCCAACCTATCCCATATGAGATAATATGTAGACATTTCTAATCTACATTTTCACCAGCGTATTACATCTCATTGTGATATTCTTCAATGAAAAATATTCAGATGATAGCCAAAGTTTCCATCCTTCTACTTTATTCGTCCACATGTCATTATCTTCTCCCCCAACAAAACAGCAAGCTTACCCTCAACAGTACTGAAATAATGTGATATGGAGCTAGTGTAGTCGCAAATGTCTTGGAATAACATACTTTTTGGAGTCTGTTCTTGAAACAGTAACCACCAATAAAGCTGCAGTTGTAGACTTCAATACATTCTTGATAAAAATATGAGGCATAATTTAACAATTTTTCCCAACTCTAATCTGATGCAGACTGCATGTTTACTTGTGCCAGATGGGAAAAGTTAACACTTATTTTATAATTTACATTGATAACTAAGAAAATGTGTGTAGACAAGATATTTGAACACTGTTTCCTTTGTTTCTCTAAGGTAATCACAATAAATTTTTAAAGGAATCAGTAGATGAACATACAGGACAACTGCATGTTTAATATCCAGCTTATCTTTTACTGAAAACCTTATACTTACAAAACTTTGGACCTCACACTTACAAATAAGGAAGGACTCATTGGTAATGTCAAGGTCGAAGACATCCTTGGCTTCAGCAACCATGAATTCTGGATCCTGTGAGGGCAAAGCAGGACAAACAGCAAGATCATAACCCTGGACTTCAGAGGAGCACACTCCCTCTTCAGGGATCTTCTTGAAAGAGTCCCATGGGATAAGGCCCTAGAAGAGAGAAGGGCCTAAGAAAGCCCATTGATATTCAATGATCACCTGCTCCAAACTCAAGAGTGGTCCATTCCAAAGAGCAGGAAGTCGGGCAAAAAAAACAGGAGGCCTGCATGATGAACAAGGAGATCCTGGAAAAAACAAACATAAAAAGGAATTATACAGAAGATGAAAGCAGGGGCAAGTAACCTGGGAGGAATATAGAGACACTGTCAGAGCATGTTTTCTTAACCATAGACCTCATTAAGAAAGCCAAAGCCCACCTGGAATTGAATCTGGCCAAGGATGTCAAAGGCAACAAGAAGGGCTTCTGTAAGTACATAGGTGACACAAGGAAGACTCTAGGGGAAATGTGGGCCTGCCACTGAATGGTGAAGGTGACACAGGACATGGAAAAGGCTGAGGTACTGACTGCTGCCTTTGCCTCAGTCTTTACTAGCAAGACCAGCCTTCAGGAATCCCAGGTGCCTGACACCAAGGGGAAAGGCTGGAAGACATACCTTTGGTGAAAAAGGACCAGGTTAGAGAATATTTAGGCAAACTGGATGTGCAGCCTATAGTCCCTGATGGATGCACCCATGAGCACTGATGGAGGTGTCTGATATCACTGCAAGGCCACTCTTGATACCTTTGAACAAGCATGGCGATTGGGAGAAGTGCCCAAAGGCTGAAGGAAAACAAATGTAACTCCTATTCTCAAAAAGGGCAAGAAGGAGGACCCAGGGATCTACAGGCCTCACCTTGATGTCCAAGAGAGTGACTGAACAACTAATCCTGGAAAACATTTCCACGCATAAGAAGGAAAAGACAGGCATCAGGAACAGTCAGCATGAATTCACCAAAGGGAAATCATGCCTGAGGAACCTGATAACCTTCTGTTATGAAATGACTGGGTTGGTAATTGAGGGGAAAGCAGTGGATATTGTCTGCCTTAACATCAGTAAGGCTTTTGACACTGTCGCCCATAAGTTTCTCATAGACAAGGTGTTGATATATGGGTTGGATGAGCAGACAGTGAGCTGGATTGAAAACTGGCTGAATGGGTGGTGATCAGTAGCACAACATCCAGTTGGAGGCCAGTGACTAGCGGTGTACTCCAGCAGTCAATACTAGTTCCAACCCTGTTCAACATCTTTGTTAATGGTTTGGATGATGGGGCAGAATGCACCTTCAACAATTTTGATGATGACACCAAACTGGGAGGAATGTTTCATATGCCAGAGGGTTGTGCTGCCATCTAGAGTGACCTTGACAGGCTGGAGAAATGGGCTGACAGGAATCTTGTGAAGTTCAGCAAGGAGAAGTGCAAAGTCCTGCACCTGGGGAGGAACACCCACATGTACCAGTACATGCTGGAGGCCACCCAGCTGGAAAGCAGCTTGGCAGAAAAGGCCCTGTCAGTCCTGGTGGACACCAAGTTGAACATGAGCCAGCAATATACCCTTGCCACAAAGAAAAGTAATAGTAACCTGGGCTGCATTAGACAAAGTAGGTTGAGGGACATGATCCTTGCCCTCTGTTCAGCACTAGTGAAGGCGCACTGTGTTCAATTCTGGGCTCCATGGTACAAGAGCAACATGGTCATACTGGAGAGAGTCCAGCAAAGAGCCACAAAGATGATGAAGGGACTAGAGCATGTCTCCTATGAGGAAAAGCTGAGAGATCTGGGACTGTTCAGCTTAGAGAAGAGAAGATTCATTTAGCTTAATTTTTAAAAAACTTAATGCACAAACAATCTTGAATGTTAAAGCAGACAACCAATGTAAAGTTTCTTTACCACTATTCACACAGCTACAGGTATGGTCTGAAACTAATGCTAAGAGTTCCACTGCAGTTTTTAATTTTTTTAGCTCTTGCTCTCCCTGGTGGATCTGCATAACATAACAACACTAATGCCTTCATAAATCTAAAGTTTATTTTAAGGAAAGGTTAATTAGTACATTGTCTTCACCTCCAGTAAAATCCTATATTTATGGCAGTGATGTTTTTAAGTTAAAATTCAGCTACTATGAACCTCCCTTGCTAAAAGAACTTAGATTTAAAACTTACTATAGCTTGCAGCTTAACAGATACATATAAATTAATAGTTATCTATATTTACTGAAGCAATTTGGTAAATTAAGCAGTTACTCTGAAAACAATTATTACCAAAGCAAATTATTCTCTCTCATTAAATAAGTACTGAATAAATAAAAGAAAAAATTGGTAGAAAAGAAATTAGATTTTTAAGTGTTTTTTCTCTTAGTGACTAAAGCATTACTGTCTTTAGCTCCTGGGAACCTATGAGGCTTTCTTCAGTGCTCTGGGAAGAGAGGAAATGTCTTTTCTAAGGCTTGTCATCCAAGGGCAAACGGCATATATATAGAGTCCTTTGAATTTGTGTCTTTCTTTACCTAGACAACAACTGACTCAAGGTCTCAGATCTCTTTTTTTACAATAGCTGGTACACAGGAGCAACAGATTTTAAATTAGGAGACTCCCTAGCAGAATACCTTTTATCACTGTAGTATTTGTGTTCCATTAGTTCATTTGGATGTTTCATAAAACTCTTTCACCATGCCAAGCCTGGAACACATATTTATGATTTCCAGTAATGTTACAGTATTTTTTGCCTGTTTTCCTAACAATGGCAATGCTGAATTCCTATTTACTACTATGAAGGACACTACTTATTTCACAAAGAATCTGGCTATTGTACATTTACACAGAGAAGCATGACCTTCTATTACTCACTGGTTTGCTTAGCTAATCTGCTTAGATTATCATTGAACACGAATGTCTGGAAAGCAGGAATCCTGACAACAAATGGTTTGGCTGGGCAGCAAGCTCTTCTGGATGAAGGTGTAGGATTAGAGAAAAAAGCAGGCACTCTGAAAAAATAGAGTACAAATTTGTATGGCTTGAGAGGAAGGGCAAAGCATCACAGGAGATACAATTCAGTAACACCGTTTTTATACCATTTTGCTTCTGGAGTGGCATGACTAGTAAAGGTTACCAGTTTACAACTGCATCCATCAAAGATAATTCTGTAATTGTATTTCACTGTTGAACAGGACACTAAATACTTTTGTGAGCTTCTGAGACCATTCTTATAATTACATTCTGACTTCTGAGGAAAATTTTTTGGCAAGGTCTCCAAGATAGGAGCATATGCAATCAATAAATACTTACCTGGAGTTTCTTCCAACTTTTCCATATTCCAGAATGGAAGTGACTGAAAATTTCAAATCATATAACTTTCTTGGGTTCTTTTCAGTACATTTTGTTTCATTTCATAGATGAAGTTCTATGCAAGTACAGGTTCATTTTCTAGGCAATGATTTATGCAGTATTTCTGCTTCTGATAGCTGTTGGTGAAATTAAAAGGTGAAACAACTAGAAGATGAAAAACAAAACACAACAGAAAATAATTATTATTGTATCATTGTCAGGTCCATACTTTAAAATTATTTTTTTTAAATTTATTTAAATGCAGGTCCTTTTTGAACAGACCTTTTAGGGAATCTTCCGCATCTTACCCCAAAATGACACTTAGGATTTTCTGACAGCTCTAACAAGCATGGCAACCCCTCACTTACCCCTTTCTACCATGTGCCCATATTGGATACTTACTCAAGCCATCCCATGAGAAAAATATTTATATTGTTTCTAGTTAGCTTATGGCAGTGAAAAAGAAACAAACAAACAAACAAACAAATTTTTTTTTTACATAACTGGTTTAAATTGTCAGCCACAAAAGGATCTTTGGGTGTTGTTCAACAAATTATACATCCAAAGGCCAAAAGCTCTTGCCACTTATTTCCTGCCTACCTAGATGAAACGTCAGAGGTGATAGAAAGAACAACTAAGTTGCATGCTACCTGGTCTCTTCCCCATTCTGTATTTTCATATGAGGCAAAACATAGACATAACAATATGAGGTGAACATCCTCTCACCAATGGATGAAGATCTGTTCTGAAACAATACCTCAGCAATTCTTCCAGTTTTTGACTAATCCAGTCTTCTATTCATTAACTGACAGAGTATAAGAAAATAATCCCATTATGTAATTGTTCCCTTTGTTCTTTTCCTACAAAGTAGATGATAATTGGTGCTGCAGAAGTCCTCCCTTGCAGCATGCTTCTTTAATATGCAGGGCAGACTTTTTAGAGAATCATCCAATCATCCTAAGTTTTACGATCAACAATAGGGATAAACCGCTCTATCACCTATTTTTGTTATGTGTGCTGGAGACACTTGTAGAGGAATATCATAGTAGGAATATGTAATCAACACGGAATTAAATTCAGCCTGTGAGGGATCTAAAGAAACATTGACTAGCAAGTGGAAATTACAATGGAGACCTTTGTTAAGTAGGATAGAATTCTTTCAAACATATTTTTTCCCATTAAGAAATTTGCATAAGACTCTTTTGGGTATTTTAATGTAATTTAGGTAAACTATCTAGCAGATATCGGAAAAAATGCTTTTCCCCATCATTGGGAATCAGAAAGATTATATTTTGAGTTTATTTTTCCAATATAAAGTTGAAAATACATTGTTTCTGCTGCTCCTCTTGCTGTTATAAATAAACTAGATCAAGTACACCAATTGTTCTGAGGAGAAGTAACATGTTTCCAAAATAGAGACCAAATAGTTTGCAATGACAGACTGGTTGTTAATTGTAATTTCTCTACATCACCTTAAACCTTCTGGGTCCATCTTTCCACCATTTTCAGGGATGAAATATTTCTTATGTCCTCTTTATCAAATTTTCTTTTTTCTGTTTTCTGATTTCCTCCTTATAGATTTAAATTTTTCACTCTTTTCTCATGGTGAATATAGCTTGAATTAGAATTTTAAAAGGTTCATTTATTTCATCTTGTATTGAAGAAATAAAATGTTGCTCTTACCTATACTGACTCCTTAAAGGCAGGGGAAATGGATATGAAAGAAGGTAGAATCTTTCTTTATTTTCTGAATATTTTTTTAATATATAAAATATTTTTAAAAATTGGACTTATTGCATTGGTGTTAATAATTCAGTTCCCTTCAGAGAAAACATATTTCTAGTTTTAAAGTTTTCATACATATTACATTTTAAATGCAATCTAGTAGCAATTTATAATTTCTTGTTAAAAAAAGCAATTCAACTTTTGTGTTGTGCAACACATTAATACTTTGAAGGATCTTCTTAAGAAAATCCTTAGAATAATTAAATTGTCAACAGCTAATAGCATCAAAACCAGTTTTTGCTGTTCACCATAATTGCCTCAGCAGGAAAAAAAGTATCAATATTGCTTTCTGAAGTTCAATGCAGTTTCCACTCAGTGCACTCTTACTTTGATTTTCTAATATATTACTTTGAAACCTATGAGCTGAGACACTCATTACTTTTGACTACAAATGGCTGCAAAATTGACAGGAAAGCTGATTTAGACAGCACACTCAATAAAAAAAACCCTTTTAAGATGTTTTAGTGGCAGAACCTTAGTGACGAAGAATCCATGTGTCTTTCCTGCATAATATAAAAACAGAATTCTGTTTTGCAGTTTTTACTTCCCAAGGAGATAGAGGTAGATTTGGAGATTATAGTCACATCTCCAAAGTAATGATATTCAGTTTAAATACACATTAGTGTACACAGAAGAATATCTCAGAATTATTTAAATACTTATCATAAAGATATTTGTGTGTGTTGGAAATAGAATAAAAAACCAAAGGTGTAAACAGAAAAATTAAATATGAGAAACTAAGGGGATAAAAATGCAAAGGCACTTTCTAAATATAAACCATGAGTATACTAAACAAAGAACAGCAAGAAAATCAAACTAATAAACAAATATTTACATACTATTCCATTTATTTATTTTCAATCAGCTAAAGCAATCCAGATGTTAATAGGTAAAAGGAACTCTGAATTTACTGTAGAAGCCGATCTGCAAAACTGATTAAAAATTGGTTTTATCTAGCTTATTTGTAGAGAATCTCTATCCCTGTGGAAATATTGAATTTATCTCTGAATTCATTATGTGAATAATCACATTTTTCTCCATTCAGAATATTGTTAAATTGTTTTTAAATACAGAACCGAATAAGCATAACTCATAAACAGTATTCCAGAAAAGGAAGGCCTTATTTCCTAGAGTATTTTCCATTATCATTACAACTTCAGTATTGTGCATAAAGAAAAGAAATGGCATATTCAGTTCAGAGATGAAGAACGTCATTTTGACTCTTTCCATACATTGGAAGAGTAGACTAAAACATTTAATACTGTATGAGTGAAAGGAAATTGCTGGAATATTCACAAATTTTCAACGTTTAAAACATCCTCTGAGGTATTTCATCCCTTTTGTTCACCTCTTGACAGATTCTTACAGAAGGCAGAATACTGATGTAAAGAGACAAAATCTACATTTACATGTTTCAATAAAAAATTACAGAACCTGTGTTTAGGAAAAGTTGTGCATTGTCATGCACTGATTTTCACTTTATTAGAACCTATTAGGATAATTCTCTGGTAGTATATCTTATGTTTCATGCCTTGCAGTGAGGGGGAAGAGTTTAAAAAAAAAAAAAAGAAAAGCATTATTTGAAAGCTGAATAGTTAGTAGCAAAGTTTTAAAGCTTTGTTTACTTATTCTTAAAAGATAAACACTTGAAGGCACATTCAGATGCTTTCCTACAACCTGTTGTTCTTGCAAAAATTCTTTTTTCCTGCTGAAGGAATCAGGACTCTGTGTCAGAGGGGTTTATAGTGACAGGCTGAATAAGACTTTCTCCATGTATACTTTTGCTGTTACAGAGTACTACAACCTATCTCCACCACTTATTTAAGCACAAACATGGTTATAGTGTCATAATGCATATGATAGACAAACGTGTCCTGATAAAATGTTAATATATACAGAACTTTATAATTATGAGTAGCCCTAGTCTTAACACTTCACCTATATATGGACACAAATCTCATGGACACTTAGAGTTAGACCTTTGATTCTGAGGCTAAATTTCATTTTCAGTGAATCACCGGGTATATAAAGTCTCAACTTAATCAGTGAAGAATGTCTAATTCACTAGATTTTTCTCTAAATATTGGCGAATGTCTCTCTGGAAATGCTGAGAGCTACTTGCCTCTTTCCATCAACTACACTGTGGATTTACCAAATCTAAACTCTTGCATAAAGTATCTTTAAAAGGATCGTAAAATATAGGTAAAACTACAGTTCTGAGGTTTTCATTTAACCAGGTTTATTGACCCACATTACTATCTTATTCCAACAAATAAAACAATATGTTATAAAAAAATGTGAGTTGTAATGATTCACAAAAATTGTGATTTATAAACAAATGTATTCGTTGTAAATAGGTAAAACTGAGTTCAAAAGCCTTTTTCATATGTTAGCAAAACAAAGAATAGACATATGATTGATTTCTGTAATTTTTTTTTGGGGGGGCGATAGCAATTTTTTAATTTTTTTTTTTTTTTGATAGTAATATTATCAACTTTGCATTAGTTTTCTAGGTTTCAGGTTTTCTGGAACCTTACAGTGTGCATCAGCAACCCACAAAACACAGCCTCTGGACTACTGAAATATGCTGGTCTTATATATAAAACCTGTAAAGTCACTTTTTAATTGTTGCATTTATTGAAAAAAAAAAAAAATGTACTGCAGAAATATTTTATTATTTGTCTTCCATCTTATTCTGTCCATTAAGCAATTTTTTGCAATATCCATTATAAACCATTATACTTAACTCCAGTATTGTGAAGGATCATTACAAAATTATGCTTGAGGATGCAGCTATATCAGAGTTAGTTACCAAAAGAGAATACAATTCTTCAAATCCAGCCAACTGCCCTATAATCCAATTTATGTTTCAGTCCAAGGGCTAAAAATTGCTGTATGCTACCTAGCCTAATTTTGCTGTTCATGCTCCACTCCTTTATTCTTCTTATTCCTCTCTTCAATGATCTGGACGAGGGAATCGAGTGCTCCCTCAGTAAGTTTGCAGATGACACCAAGTTGGGCGGGAGTGTTGATCTGCTCGAGGGTAGGAAGGCCCTGCAGAGGGACCTGGACAGGCTGGATCGATGGGCCGAGGCCAACTGTATGCGGTTCAACAAGGCCAAGTGCCGGGTCCTGCACTTCGGCCACCACAACCCCAGGCAACGCTACAGGCTTGGGGAAGAGTGGCTGGAAAGCTGCCCAGAGGAAAAGGACCTGGGGGTACTGGTTGACAGCCAGCTGAACATGAGCCGGCAGTGTGCCCAGGTGGCCAAGAAGGCCAACGGCATCCTGGCCTGTATCAGAAATAGTGTGGCCAGCAGGAGTAGGGAGGTGATCGTGCCCCTGTACTCGGCACTGGTGAGGCCGCACCTCGAATATTGTGTTCAGTTTTGGGCCCCTCACTACAAGAAGGACATGGAGGTGCTGGAGCGTGTCCAGAGGAGGGCAACGAAGCTGGTGAAGGGCCTGGAGCACAAGTCTTATGAGGAGCGGCTGAGGGAACTGGGGTTGTTTAGCCTGGAGAAGAGGAGGCTGAGGGGAGACCTCATCGTGCTCTACAACTACCTGAAAGGAGGTTGTAGCGAGGTGGGTGTTGGTCTCTTCTCCCAAGTAACTAGCAATAGGACAAGAGGAAATGGCCTCAAGTTGCGCCAAGGGAGGTTTAGATTGAACATTAGGAAAAATTTCTTTCCTGAAAGAGTGGTCAGGCCTTGGAACAGGCTGCCCAGGGAAGTGGTGGAGTCACCATCCCTGGAAGTATTTAAAAGACGTGTAGATGAGGCCCTTAGGGACATGGTGTAGTGGGCATGGTGGTGTTGGGTTGACGGTTGGACTCGATGATCTTAGAGGTCTTTTCCAACCTTAATGATTCTATGATTCTATGATTCTTCTAAGCTTTTTTCCTTACAATCATGAGCCATTTTGGCAAAACTTGACAGAAAAGAACAGAAAGGCAACAGATTATAAGATGCATGTTTCTGGATACATATATAAGATACAAATAAGACGAAAAACATTTTCAATATGACATAGGCATAACTTAGAAAATGTTGACCAGAGATGTTGTGGAGTTCATCCTCGGTAATACTCAAAACACAACCAGACACAGCCCTGAGCAACCTGCTCTAGCTGACCCTGATCTGAGCAGGGGTTGGTCTAGTGGATGTCCAGATGACCCTTCCAAACAAAATTATCTTAGGACTTTATATCTTATAGAGTCTTATATAGTCTTTGCTTTAGTGTCAAAGAACTTCTTGGAACCATGTGATAGCATAAAATTGTGTTAACAGGGGATGTAGCGTTAGAGAGAATGCCCCATAGAGAGTTTGGAAAATGGTAGTGAAAAAAGCATTCAAATTAGCATTAAATTTGAAGCCATAGCAAAAAATAGTAACCATTCAAGTAGATTAAAAAGCTTTTAGACTATTTATGTAATTGGGACAACAAAGAGTAAATGCAGCTCAGTGTAAAGAAATATAAATAATTAGTTTGACAACAAATTACTAACACTGGGCAATTTTTGTTAAATGAAACAATCATCGAACATAGTGGTCTGAAAAAGGTTTTATGTTGTTATTCTGGAAAGAAAAAAAAAAACAAACCCAAACAAACATTCTGCAAGTGACAAAGTGTTGGAAATATACTGTGTTTACAATCATAATTTTTTATTAACAGGGCAATACCAATTTTAGCCAATTTTTCAAAGTAGACAGTCTTTTAATGTCAATATGCCAAATTAAAAGTTAATATCAATGCCGTTACTTGTGTGATGCTCTTGTAGTATCTCATAATCTCATAATCACTCATCGGCTTTTCTTTACTACACCATGATTAGATAAAGAAGTGTTATAAACAGAAATGATGGTAAACAAGACACCAGGTATAGATACTGATTTTTTTGCCCAGACACTCTGAGGAAGTTAGAAACCTGGGCTTCTTAAAGAGCTGTCCGCTTAGTTCATCCTGAAAGGAGGTTGTAACGAGGTGAGTGTTGGTCTCTTCTCCCAAGTAACTAGTGATAGGACAAGAGGAAATGGGCTCAAGTTGCGCCAAGGGAGGTTTAGATTGGACATTAGGAGAAATTTCTTTACTGAAAGAGTGGTCAGGCCTTGGAACAGGCTGCCCAGGGAAATGGTTGATTCACCATCCCTGGAAGTATTTAAAAGACGCGTGGATGAGGCGCTTAGGGATATGGTTTAGTAGGCATAGTGGTGTTGGGTTGACGGTTGGACTCGATGATCTTAGAGGTCTTTTCCAACCTTAATGATTCTATGATTCTATGATCCTCTCTACACTACATATTGCATGCAAAATTGTGTACGTATAAGTATGTGTTTATATATATAGAGAGATACACATGTGATTCTTCTTTTTTTTATTATTGCTGATTACCATGTCCTAGAAAAGTAATTTTCTAAGAATGTTGTTCATTACAAAAAATAGTAGCAGACCTCAGCATCAATGTCAGAGTCCAATACTCTCTGATCAGGTTCTTTCCACCTGCGTAGAGAGTGTACTACTTAATATCAAATTTACTTATTTTAGAGATAGTTGATGTGACACAAGATTTCTGATTTAGCAGAGTGATACAAAATATACTGCATAACACAGTCAAACTTATGTTACATGTGGTGAAACACAGCAATTGCAATACACAATTTAATCATGATATCAATGGGATCCCTGTTACTGGTCTCTATGATATGCTCACTGTCATGATGCTGGGCATCTTCAGTCGCCGTGAAGGAATACATGGGTTGAAGCCAGCTCAAGCCCGTTGCTCTCATTGAAATTCTTTTGCTAGTTGTGTAGTTTTTAAACTCCATGTTGGGCTGAGCCATGTATATACACTTCCCTCACGTTGGTCTGGCTAACTCAGGGAGACATTCACACTCTTTTAATGAACCCACGAGAAACATTTACACCAGCAGTTCATACAAGCAATTGTTGATAGCTTCTTATCAAAGAAGCAAAGGAGACCCTCAGCCTGTCGTCACAGACACACTGCTGTTGAACATAGAACGGTGTCACTGATTTCAGCAACAACGTATCTGCCTTTCTGAGATTAAAACTAACTAAAACTTCATAAGATAACGTACAAAATTAGTGTACAGTACAAGAGGTTTTCCAAGCAGAAGGCTAGGCTGACAACTTGAAAAATCTTCAAGAGAAGGAACTATTATCCTCTAACTGGAAGACAAGGACGACGAGCAGGATAAACCCCCCATAATTCAAGAGGATGAAGTTAATGACCTGCTACGCCACCTGGACGTTCACAAGTCTATGGGACCAGATGGGATCCACCCGAGGGTACTGAGGGAGCTGGCGGAGGAGCTTGCCGAGCCGCTCTCCATCATTTACCAGCAGTCCTGGTTAACTGGGGAAGTCCCGGATGACTGGAGGCTTGCCAATGTGACGCCGATCTATAAGAAGGGCCGGAAGGAGGATCCGGGGAACTCCAGGCCGGTCAGCCTGACGTCGGTGCCAGGGAAGATCATGGAGCGGTTGGTTTTGAGGGCGCTCACGAGCCATGTGCGGGACAACCAGGGGATCAGGCCCAGCCAGCACGGGTTCATGGAAGGCAGGTCCTGCTTGACCAACCTGATCTCCTTCTATGACCAGGTGACCCGCCTGGTGGATGAGGGAAAGGCTGTGGATGTGGTCTACCTGGACTTCAGTAAGGCCTTTGACACTGTTTCCCACAGCATTCTCCTAGAGAAGCTGGTGGCTCACGGCCTAGACAGGTACACTCTTTGCTGGGTAAAAAACTGGCTGGACAGACGGGCCCAGAGAGTTGTGGTCAACGGAGTTAAATCCAGTTGGCGGCCGGTCACGAGCGGTGTTCCCCAGGGCTCAGTACTGGGGCCGGTTTTGTTCAATATCTTTATCAATGATCTGGACGAGGGGATCGAGTGCTCCCTCAGTAAGTTTGCAGACGACACCAAGTTGGGTGGGAGTGTTGATCTGCTCGAGGGTAGGAAGGCCCTGCAGAGGGATCTGGACAGGCTGGATCGATGGGCTGAGGCCAACTGTATGAGGTTCAACAAGGCCAAGTGTCGGGCCCTGCACTTCGGCCACAACAACCCCAGGCAATGCTACAGGCTTGGGGAAGAGTGGCTGGAAAGGTGCCCAGAGGAAAAGGACCTGGGGGTGCTGACTGACAGCCGGCTGACCATGAGCCGGCAGTGTGCTCAGGTGGCCAAGAAGGCCAACGGCATCCTGGCCTGTATCAGAAATAGTGTGGCCAGCAGGAGTAGGGAGGTGATCGTGCCCCTGTACTCGGCACTGGTGAGGCCGCACCTCGAATATTGTGTTCAGTTTTGGGCCCCTCACTACAAGAAGGACATGGAGGTGCTGGAGCGTGTCCAGAGGAGGGCAACGAAGCTGGTGAAGGGCCTGGAGCACAAGTCTTATGAGGAGCGGCTGAGGGAACTGGGGTTGTTTAGCCTGGAGAAGAGGAGGCTGAGGGGAGACCTCATCGTGCTCTACAACTCCCTGAAAGGAGGTTGTAGTGAGGGGGGTGTTGGTCTCTTCTCCCAAGTAACTAGCGATAGGACGAGAGGAAATGGCCTCAAGTTGTGCCAAGGGAGGTTTAGATTGGACATTAGGAGAAATTTCTTTACAGAAAGAGTGATCAGGCCTTGGAAGAGGCTGCCCAGGGAAGTGGTGGAGTCACCATCCCTGGAAGTATTTAAAAGACGTGTAGATGAGGCCCTTAGGGACATGGTGTAGTGGGCATGGTGTGTTGGGTTTACGGTTGGACATGACGATCTTAGAGGTCTTTTCCAACCTGTATGATTCTATGATTCTATGATTCTGTGATAATTGAAAACAGAGAGTAGCTTTAGTCTACCTTTATGTCTTCAGAATCCACAGGCATACATTGTCACAAAGCTTGTTTTTAGAGACAGCTCAGCTACTGAAAAAAAAAAAGCAATTGCAAATGAACAGTTAAATGACCAAGGTATGCAGCATGTCAGCCCAGAGGCCCATCAGTCCAGCATTCTCTCTTCAACAGTAGCTAGAATTACTGTGAAACAGCATAGTACTAGGACCCACATGCAGTGATATTTTCCCAGACTATTCTGCCAGCCTGCAGCAATCTGCGAATTCCCAAGCCTGAAGATGTATTTTTATTTTTTAATGGCCATCAAGGGAATTATTTCCCCCATAAATTTTTAACAACCACAATGCCTTGTGACAAGGAGATCCGCACCTTAATTATACACAGTAAGAAGTCACTAAGAGGCAGTTAGACTGATTTCTGCTATTTCTTTAATTGTAAATAGCTAGGTCTGTGCTAGCATGTACTACTTTTCTCAAACTAGACTTCTATCCTATTCTACAGATTCTTAAGTCATTCATTCAGTATCATTGTTCTTAGCTGTCTTTCTTCCCGTGAAACAAACATTTTGATAATGACTAACCACGTTTGTGCAGATGGTATAACCGATATACTGTAATGGATTTTCAGAGAGCTGGTTTAACTTAGTTAGCTTAACAACAAGGAAGTGATTCTCAAATCCAGATGGATTTTTTTGGTCAAACTACATGAGATGGAAACTTATTTTAAACTATTCAATGAAAAATGAAAATAGAATAAAAAATGCTTTCTGCAACACCCTTCTTATTTTCTTTATAGCTCATGCTGTCAGCAATGTTCAAATAAGAATAAAAGATTCTCTTCAGCTTGTAATGGAGCTGTTTGTAATTTCTTTTTTCTGATGTTATTTTCAATATAACTTTCAAGTATACAAGTAGCTACCACAAGGTTAATCATTGTATTGGACTCAGGCAGCTTGTTTGATGTTACATTTTTTCATAAGCTACCTATATGATTTAGAAGTTTAATTCCCACTTACATTAAGTGAAACAGTCCTGTGAAAGGAGACAACAAGGGATGGTTGTCATGCCCACAAAAAAGAATAATTATTCAGAATTCTTTGACAGTTACAATTCTTGGATATATGAAGCATTTTTTCTTACAGGCAGTTACTATTTAATTATTAATATAAAATAGAAATTCTCTGGAAGGAGAAATTAAGATAGATGTAACCTATAGCCCATAGCTGTAACCTGATAAGTTTGGCAATACGTGAGTTACATGAACTGAGGTTAAAGTTTCTACTTTGATTACTGAGACAAAGTTTGAACCCGAGGCTATGGCTATGCTAAGCTATTCCTGTACTTTATATTGCTAAATAAAACAAAGGCAGGGACTAGTCCTTGACTCTAGACATAAGTGGCATGGGTAACTGAAGTCGAGGCTAGGTAGAACTCATCCCTTTTACAGCCAATTGGATGTATCCATAATATGTCCAAGTTTCATCTCAGCTCATGCAGTACTGACATCCTGCATCTTAACACCATCATTGACGTAGACAGGCTGCCACCACTTTGCCTCCTGACACCCTGACCATTTACTGATATCAGCAGTGTAGGCAGGATGCCCCCACATTACCCATGTAAGGTGTGATACTCTTAAATCATACTGGTGGAGTCAATGGGTGGCGCAACTCTTACTTGCATTCAAAAGGCATTTACATGGTTGGCCATTGCTGCCAGATGACCTGGATACTAAGTGCCCCTGGCAATCTGCCAGAGCCATATCATCACTTATGATCCTGTATTTGCTATTAGTGATTGGGTGAGTTGTTGTATGGGTATGTTGTTGCTCATCTTTCTTACTGCCTCAATAAAGCTTTGTTTTATAACGTATTGTCATAATCCATTACTGTTTGGACCACAGGTACTCAGTCATAACAGATATTTTTAAAGATTTTCAGGCCAAAATGTCTGAAATGTTAGGATTCGGTTGTATGCGTTGAGCAGTGCTTCTAAAAAAGAGGGTATATGTTGCATGTCTTAGACTATGACTTCAGAGCATGTAAAAGTATATGAAAATGCAAAGTGTTTTGGCATTAATTTTAGAGGACCATGTAGAGATGAAGGGGCCGGTGCTGTTGCAGCGACATCCTGTTGCCTATCCCCAGCTGTAACTGAAGCTCCAAGCTATGTCCAGTCATTATCTTGGAAAGGCTTCACTGAAATAGCCTGAAACAATTAAGTGTGGAAGATCTGCATCCAGTGCCTGACCTCATTCACTGGTGCTCTTTTACCTGCTCAGATCCTGAGAGTATAGTTTGATGGTGCCACCAAGACCACCAAATGTTTTAGTGTCACCAAAAGGAGCAGTCCTGTTCTCCTCAAAGCCTCTTTCTTCATTACTCCTCTACTGTCAGTGCAGGCCCTTTTTCTAGCCCTCTCTCATGCCTGACAAATCTGTTTCTAAACCAGCTTAATTTGCATCCACTCCATACCTTAGGCCCAGCTTCTTTAGGTGTTTTACTTGGCTTCCAAAGGAACATCGACAGTTTTGATTCTGTGCAGTAGCTTTTGTTTGCTTCTTGTTTTTACTTTTTTTTCCTTTCCAGATGGGTTATGTTGATTAAGGAGAGAGGTAGCACTGCAAAAAGGATTTTGAAACACTTTTTTCCACTAGGCCAAATTTTTCAAGGCTTTCTTTAAAAAAACCAAGGAGTTGGCTGAGTTGCCCAGAAGAATGAAAATTACTCTGCATATTGCTGTCCCCTGAATTTTAAGGATAGAATATAACAGTGAAAAAGATAAATGACTTGACTTACATCCCAGCTGCAGTTCATTGATTTCCTTTTTAATCTAAAAATTAACCTCCAAAGATACAGCACTGTACTACAGCTTAGGAGAAAGTAACCTGTTGTAGGGATGTGGATGTCAACACAAGGAGAGCAGCAAAAATGGTTTAAGTCATTAGGAGTAAATACTGAAAGTATGTGTACAGTAAGAAATGAAAGAAATTTACTATTACCTAAAAAAATTGAAAATAAACTAACAAATACTTATGCATTTGTTAAGAATATTTTTTAAATTCTTCTATCTAGCTCAGAATGAAATAACAATGAAACAGTAACATTTACTGACTATAAAGAGGACTCTTCCTTCATTAATTATAGCTTTAGAATTGAAAACAAAAATACAGGATGAGAAATTATATAGTTGACTATATAAAATGAAACAATTAAATTTCTGTAAATTTTCGTAATTTAAATGACAAATATTGGTATTTTATATCTATAGTAATATATGTTTTCATAAAATATATTTTAGTTTTTTAACTTTCTGTAACATCTTAAAATTAGTTTAATTTTTACTTCTCAAAAATTTTATATGAAAGGAGAACAAGGTATTAATATTTTTAACAAGCATTAAGGATTTACATCAACAGAGGTGTAGGGATTATGAAGTATTCATTATAATTGAGTACTTATTAAGCATTCCAAACACCATTAATATTTCTAACACATAAGTCAAATTCTACTGATGTTAAATACATGAATCATCTCATTATCTTCTCTGGGACTAGCATAAATGAGTAAAACAATTAAGGTCATTTCTTTTTTCACAGATAAATCTGTATCAACATATAGATTAGTAGTGATGGGTGGATAGAATGGAAATCCCATTACTTTTCCAAATTGCTTAATTTTATTTTCCTACAGAGAAAGATCAAATATAGTATTTTCACAGTATAAAAAAATATAATTTTCTGTTTAAATTACTTTTAAGAAATCCTGGTTTACTGGGGGTTCTTTTCTCAATTTTTTTCTTCTCTTAAAAATCAAAAAAGAAAAAATCTCTGTAATTAACTTTTCTAGATGAACTATAAATCACTAATTTATTGTGCAATACCCGGAACAATTTATAAGAGATGGAAAGAAAAGTATTGCCCTACACAGCCAAGGGAAAAAAAACTATAAAAGATAGAGATATTGGTGAAATGACTAAAGATCACTCAACCCATCAAAGTCCTTTTTAGCACTGCATGTCTCCTAGGATGCCATCTAATTGTTGCAATGGCTCCAATGCTTTTGACTCAGTGATTATGCTTCATAGGTTATTCCACGTTTATGAGTCTCTGCATGATCAAATGTTTCTTGACATCTGCTCTTTGTTTTTTTTCCTTTTTTTTCCCCACAAATCTGACCCATTATTTTTTTCACTGTGCAGCACAGAATACAGTAACTTGGGTTTGAAGTGTGAGTAGCTTTTTTATTAAATCTACCTTTGAAATATGTTATCATACCACCTTTATTGAAAATTATAAAACTTGTTAGATTTTCTTTCTTTCTTCTTTCCTTCCTTCCTTCCTTTCTTTCTTCCTTCCTTCCTTTCTTTTTTCTCTTTCTTTCTTTCTTTCTTTCTTTTTCTTTCCTTCTTTCTTTCCTTCTTTCTTTCCTTCTTTCCTTCTTTCCTTCTTTCTCTCTTTCTTTCTTTGCTGTATCTTCTTTGTAATACATACTTTAAATCTCTTTTCATTTGTTGGTCATTGTTCACAGTTATGCTTCCAGGGTATTTTCACATATAAAGTAAACAAGCTCAGTGTTTTAACACCTTCTCCAATTCCAGAAATTGCTTTATGTATCCATAAATAGACAATCAACATGATGATAAGCAAACAGGTGTTTAAACTACATTGCAGTTGCTGGAAGATGTTACAAATTATGCTGCATTATAGATAATTATTTAACTGTATAGAGTGAGAATGCGTATGGCATGAATTAGAAATTAGCCAATTTAGACTTGTCTCTATTTAAAAAACAACAAAAAAAACCAAAACCAAAACCAAAACCAAAAACACCCCAAGCTGTTATTATTATGTTAGAGGGTGAGGATGCTTCAGAGACACTTCAAAAGAAATATTGCCAATTCACTATCAACTTTGTCTGGGATGGGATATTCATAAGTGTAAAAGTAATCTCTAGAATCTGTGGAAGATTATACCACAGGACCAGATTCCTAAGAAAGACTGTACTACTAGTATTTATTGTACTACCTCACCTCAGCTGTTTTAAAGACAAATAAATGACATTTTATAAGTCACTTACCTTTCACATACATCCTTCAGAGGAAAAACAAAAAAGGAAAAATAGAATGAGAGTTTTATAAAGATATTCTAATTTTCTGATGACTACTGCTTTGTTAAGAACTGTCAGCATAATATAGTCTTATATGAAAAACAACAAAAGAAATATTTTAATACAATAAAAAATGTAAAGCTTCTCTTTGCTCATTTGTAATTCGACTAAAACATATTTTTCTAAAATACCCAAGCTTGTCCCAAGTCTGTCAGTAATAGAAAGTCCACTATAATTATCTCAGTAGTTGTAATTTTGCTCTTTTCTTCTACTTTAAACTGTTTTCTGTTATCACTTGTTCATTCTCTATATATGCTGATCAAGTTATACCTTAACTTTTTTTGTTAAACAAAAATGATTGAATATGTGTTTCAAGGTGTTTCAAGCTATTCAGAATGCTTTTAATGTTAAGAATAGTTCCTTTGGTCTTCTTTGAGTCTTCTGCAGCTGACACTTTCTTCTTGGACTGCAGATACTAGAATTGGCCATAGCATTCCATTATTACTTCCACCCATGCATAGTGCAAAAATATCCCTCTCATTGCTCAGTACTATTCTCTTTATGCAATCTTTAATCTTTACCAAAATCATACTGACTTAGTCACTTTTATTTGATTCAGATTATATTGATTTCTTTGTCTTATTTCAGAGAGTTCCAGAAAATATAGGATACGCTTCTTTTCCTTTTGAAATTTAAAAGCCCGTGGAAAACTTCTGTTACTGAAATTATCACTTCTCTTCAGAAGAAACAAAAGCTACTCTTTTTATAGTGTGCATGTTTCAGCTCTCTTGCTTCTTGCAGCTAATATCACAACATAAATGCAACCTTTGAATTATAGTATATTCTTAATGCGTTTGAGAAAAGTCCCTTTGAAGTCTGATGAAAAGAGTACAGGGAGAACCTTTTATGATATTTCTTATATAGATTTCTCTTTTAATAATTGCTTCTTGTTCACAAAAGGAATCTCCTTGTTGCCATAGTTCATGCAGGTTTTGCTGTTAATTGGGTATTAGCCTTGCTGGAATTTTAAATAAGCTTTTACAGACATTGCTTTCTGCAATGTTGTTATATTGTAGGTTAACAAAGATCTGCTGTCCACAGTTTGGAACTGTCTCTGTCTCTCTATCTTGAAAGTAAGAAATGAAATGTAAGACAGTGACATTTTTTAATTTTCTTATTTTTTGCAACTGAAATATATCTATATAGGTATCTATTCTTATATACATAAATCTATTATGTGTTTCAGCTCTTACAGTTTAATTTCATTCTTACAGAAAAGAGCAGGATGCTTAAAGACTTTTTGGGTTTTCTTAACTCCTACTAATTTGGGGTTTTTTACCTTTACAAACATATCAGTTATACAAGATCTAAAAAATGTGATATGTGTATACATGTGTGTGTATTAAGAAAAAGATATATAGATATAAATAGAATGATAGAACAATAAATAGATAGATTATATAGTTTACATAGATGGTTAGATAATCTGTCTGTGGAGGAAAAGAAAATGTGATATGAAATACAAACATGAGATACGAATTCTGGTGGCAGCACCAGGGAGGAAGTAGCAGCACTGGCTTCACTTTGATCTCATTGCCTGATTACACTACTAGCATTCTTAAAAGGCTATAACTCTGCTTTTTTTTGCCTACACTGAAACCTATGAAGCTTTGCAGAGCTACTGCAGATACATTTTCCCAGGCTTTCATTTTGACTTATAAAAACACTCTGTAATTTCAGTGTAGAATCAGTTTTACATTCTCAATGGGCAAAGAGAATAGGATTTCATTGCATGTCATGAATGATAAGTGCATGTTGATAAGTGACCTTAGCTATTTTATTTTGTTGTTTATTTTGTGTTTCCGGCTTCTACTTTTTGCAGAAAGAGACTTCTACTTTAAAAAATAAGTTGGGTCAAATGCTGTGTTTTCGAAACATCTTTCAAGTGATCCCTTCCTATTAGGGACAATAAAAAATGTGTGTAATGGAAAACAAAGTAAAATTTAAACCCACATGCACAAATAAATTAATTGAACTCCTTTTTCTTATTATTACTTCAGTCACTATTAATGAGTATTTGGGCATCCAAACCCAAATATTTCTACTTGCTGAATATCTCATGAACTTAAATTAAACTAAGGGAACTTGCTGTTAGATAGGAAAAAAAATGAAAGGCATGATGAAAAAGGCGAACTATGGAATGAAGATTGAACAAATGGGATAGATTAAATCATAAAAATGTCTTTTGTTCAATAAATTTTGAAGCACTTAGTACACAGACCTAGTACAGTCATATAAAGAATGTAAAGTAGCTGATAACACATTCTGTCTCCTCCTCAAAATGTGTATCTTTTATGAATTAGCTTTGACCTACGTTCTGTAATACCGTCAACTTCCGGCATTTGGAGAATAATTTGGCCTTATGTCTAATCACTAAAGTATAGAGCAAAGAGTTTATTGAATAAGAGTGTTTACTGAAGATATTTGACATTTAAACCATTATCCTTTAAGTATGAAAACACTAAAGAGCCCGTTCTGATGTTTGTAGTTGACTTTCAGAAGCAAACCTTCTGACAGTTGCATTTGCAGAATTAGCTACTATTCCCTTTGCCAGAGTTTGGCCCAAAGTGCTGCAGCACAAAGTGGTTCTAACACAAATCTCAGTAGTGGCTTCTTCAGTGGCTCCTTCTAGTTCTTCCACACTAAAATATTTGGGCGTCTTTCCTAAGACATTATTACTTGAAAAAGCAAAGCTGTTCAAATGAAATTTCCCATTGAAAAGTCCCAAAAGCACATCAGTGAAAAATATGTCTTTGGTTCAAATTAAAAGGAAAAAAAATATATATATTATATTAATTTGAGCATACCACTGTCTTGGTAGAAAACAAATTTCCCCAAATTTTACTTACTGGTTGAATGTTCAGATGTTCGTTTAATGTCTTTAAGGTATCATTAGGATGTAATGACATTCAAATTGGGATGTGTTGGGGATACAGGCTCTTTAGGAAGGACAGGCAAGGGAGATGAGGTGAGGGTGTCACCCTCTATGTCAGTGACCAGCTGGAGTGCACGGAGCTCCGCCTGGAGATGGACGAGGAGCCAACCAAGAGCTTATGGTCAGGATTAAAGGGACGGCAGGGACAGGTGACATTACGGTGGCGGTCAGCTACAGGCCACCCAACCAGGAAGACAGAGCAGATGAGACCCTCTATAGGCAGATAGGAGCAGCCTCACGTTCACAAGCCCTGGTCCTCACGAGGGACTTCAACCACCCCGATATCTGTCGGAGGGACAACACGGCAAGGCATAAGCAATCTGAGAGGTTCCTGGTGTGCGTCGACGATAACTTCCTTCTCGAAGTGATAGAGGAGCCAATGAGGAGAGGTGCTATGCTGGACCTTGGTCTCATCAACAAGGAGGGGCTGGTGGGGAACGTGAAGCTCAAGGGCAGCCTTGGCTGCAGTGACCATGGCATGATGGAGTCCAAGATCCTTAGGGCATCGAGGATGGCGCACAGCAAGCTCACTACCGTGGACTTCAGGAGAGCAGACTTTGGCCTCTTCAGGGATCTGCTTGGTAGATGCCATGGGATAAAGCCTTGGAGGGAAGAGGGGCCCAAGAAAGCTGGTTAATATTCAAGGATGACCTCCTCCAAGCTCAGGAGTAATGCATCCCAAAAAAGAGGAAGTCAGACAAAAATGCCGGGAAGCCTGCATGGAGGAACAAGGAGTTCCTGGACATACTCAAACACAAAAAGGAAGCCTATAGAGGGTGGAAGCAAGGACAGGTAACCTGGGAGGAATACAGAGAAATTGTTCGAGCAGCCAGGGATCAGGTTAGGAAAGCTAAAGCCCTGGTAGAATTAAATCTGGCCAGGGACATCAAGGGCAACAAGAAAAGCTTCTATAGATACGTCAGGGATAAAAGGAAGACTAGGGAAAATGTGGGCCCTCTCCAGAAGGAAACAGGACACTTGTTTACCTGGGATATGGAGAAGGCTGAGATACTCAATGACTTTTTTGCCTCAATCTTCACCAGCAAGTGCTCGAGACTCACCGCCCAAGCAGCAGAAGGCAAAGGCAGGGACTGGGAGAATGAAAAGCCGCCACTGTAGGAGATCAGATTCGAGACCATCTAAGGAACCTGAAGGTGCAGAAGTCCATGGGACCCAATGAGATCCATCTGTGGGTCCTGAAGGAACTGGCGGATGAAGTTGCTAAGCCATTATCCATTGTGTTCGAGGAATCATGGCAGTCCGGTGAAGTTCCTGCTGACTGGAAAAGGGGAAACATAACCCCCATTTTTAAAAAGGGAAAAAAGGAAGACCCGGGGAACTACAGGCCAGTCAGTCTCACCTCTGTGCCTGGGAAGATCACGGAACAGATCCTCCTGGAAGCAGTGTTAAGGCACATGGAGGAAAGGGAGGTGATTCGAGACAGCCAGCATGGCTTCACCAACGGCAAGTCCTGCCTGACCAACCTAGTGACCTCCTAGGATGGAGTGACTACATCAGTGGACATGGGAAGGGCTACTGATGTCATCTATCTGCACCTCTGTAAGGCCTTTGACATGGTCCCTCACAATATCCTTCTCTCTAAACTGGAGAGGTATGGATCTGATGGGTGGACTGTCCGGTAGGTGAGGACTTGGTTGGATGGATGCATCCAGAGGGTAGTGGTCAATGGCTCCATGTCCAGATGGAGATCGGTGACGAGTGGTGTCCCTCAGGGGTCTGTACTGGGACCAGTACTGTTTAATATCTTCATCAATGACATAGTGGGATCGAGTACATGCTCAGCAAGTTTGCAGGCGACACCAAGCTGAGTGGTGCAGTTGACACGCCTTGCCAAGTGCAAGGACCTGCACCTGGGTCGGGGCAACCCCCTGGTATCAATACAGGCTGGGGGATGAAGGGATTGAGAGCAGCCCTGCCGAGAAGGACTTGGGGGTACTGGTGGAGGAAAAGCTGGACATGAGCCAACAATGTGCGCTCGCAGCCCAGAAGGCCAGCCATATCCTGGGCTGCATCAAAAGAAGCATGGCCAGCCGGTCGAGGGAGGTGATTCTGCCCCTCTACTCCACTCTGGTGAGACCCCACCTGCAGTACTGCGTCCAGCTCTGGAGCCCTCAGCACAGGAAAGACATGGACCTGTTGGAGCGGGTCCAGAGGAGGGACACAAAAATGATCGGAGCGATGGAATACCTCTCCTATAAAGAAAAGCTGAGAGAGTTGGGGTTATTCAGCCTGGAGAAGACATGGCTTCAGGGACACCTTTTTGCAGCTTATCAGTACTTAAAGGGGGCTTATAAGAAAGATAGGGACAAACATTTTAGCAGCGCCTGTTGCGACAGGACAAGAGGGAATGGTTTTAAACTAAAAGAGGGTAGATTTAGACTAGAGATAAGGAAGAAATTTTTGACGATAAGGGTGGTTGAAACACTGGAACAGGTTGCACATCATAGAGGTGGTAGATGCCCCATCCCTGGCAACATTCAAGGTCAGGTTGGATGGGGCTCTGAGCAACCTGATCTAGTTGAAGATGTCCTTGCCCACAGCAGGGGGGTTGGACTAGATGACCTTTAAAGGTCCCTTCCAATCCAAACTATTCTATGATTCTGTGAAATATAAAGTTGCAAAGTGATGGGTTTCTTGTATGTTCTAGCACCAGGTTGTTGCTTTCAAGTAGCAGGCACAACTATCGATTCATAGGGCCTGTAAGCTGAGCTCAGTATTGGCCACTTTTACTTCCCATTTTCACTGTTCCCTAACTTACCCAGAAGGCCCTTTTCCTTGGCCAGAAACCTGCATTTTCCTGTTTGCAGCCCCTGAAATTAGCTCTGCATGGCACTAAAACAGGATTATAAAATGCTAATTTAAGGTCACCCTAGCATATACAATTCATATGTAGTGTAGGAACAAAAAGATCCATTTTGAAATTTTGTTTTCTTTATGATCTAAAATCCCAGACTAGACGATGAAAAGGAATACGGTGTTACCATTCTGTAGAACTCTGAAGTACTGAATGAATATATCTGCGCAGTGCTTCAGTGATCCTTTTAAGCATCTGAAAACCATTGAAGTGTGTACTAAGAAACCACTTGTTTGTTGCTATTCTTGCTAACACATATCCATTTCACTTTATGTTGTACGTTTCACTTAAGGTGAACGTAATTGTTTCATGGGTAAAAACCACAGTAATGCTCATCAGTAATGTAATCTGTTAACGTAGCAGTTAATTTTGTATTTTATACACTCTCAGTAAGTACATTGACAGACAAGAAGGTGTTAATCATTTCATAAATGAAACTGGTGCCACAGAGTGTTCCCAGGCTGTGGGACTGACTGTTTATCTAGCCAACTCGTGGGAACAATCTCAGGCACAGTCTGGCTTGGACCGCCTGGCACTCTGCACTGCCGCACAGGCGAGAGTCCAGACCCCCTTGGGTAGATGTGTCTATGCTTGTTTGGAGAGCAGCAGAGTTCAACAGTACGGGCACAAACCTTTCTGTGGCAGCTGGCTTCGATGTCAGAAAATGGTTCAGGATATGTTTAATTTATTAGCCCTGACAAGGATGATTAAGTACCAAAGAGTCGATGCATTTTATTCCTTGAAATGGGCTTTACAGTTAGTTGAATTTCATGGAAAAGAACATTTTAAACTTACTGGCATGTAATAAGGCACACAGCAATTTCATCTAAATTTAGATCTCTACCAGCTGCCATCTAAGTTATTCTAAGCTCTCATTATGGCCAAAGGAGAGGAATAAATATGTCCAGAAGACACTCATCTAATTTATGGTAGATATCTGTCTTATAACAAACTGAATTTTCTTCTGGAGATGTTTATTTTCTTTTCATTGATAACAAAGTGATCCTTGCTCAGATTCTGAAGGCTAACTTTTAGATCTCTAAACAGGTTTGAAATTAATCTCAGCCTGAATCAGCTGTTAACATTTGAAGGTAAATTACTAGGAAGTGATTTCTCAGATGTGTCACAACAGCATTTAATTCCTGCTGTGTTTCCTGTAGTAGAAAGTGAAAGTTTGAAAGTTTGAAAGTTTGAAAGTAGGTTGACTAAGCAAAAATTTTTTAAAAGTGCTCAACCCAGCAGCATAATTATATCAAGGTTTGTACTGTACCTTTTGTTCTGCTTCAGTTAGCATAACTCCTTGTATCAGGGATTTTGAGTAACTTAATGGGCATATGCATTAAATATTTATCACCATTGTGATCATAAGAAATAATATCCATATTTTGAGTTTTTATATATAAAATAAAAATATTGATACAACGATGAAAGCAGATATATGCCTGTGGTAAAACTGTATATGGTTTCACATATGAAATGCTGCTCTTGCAATTTTGTGCTTATACTTTTCTGAAAAGCAGGACCAAAATACCACTATCATCATTATTTGTATTATTTCTCTGTAATTAGTAGGTTCAGCTCTTTTTATTGTCAAAAACCTCATCTTTCTATCACTGTGAAAATCTCAAAGCAACATCATTACTTTCTCAACTTTTGACTGAAAAAGTCATCTCCATACTAATCTAATGATCAAGTAAAAAGGCATACTGCTGGCACTTATTGTGATTTTTTTAAGGAAAATAAACAGTTGTGGAAAAATAAAAGAAGCTGGACAAGACAAACCATATATTTTCACTAAAATAGATATCCACAGATAGTGACGAAAGTTAACCTAAGCTATATTGACTTTTTCAGTACTTAATTAAGGAGATCATTTTTTCATCTTTGAGCTAAACCTCCATTATCAGATATTTAAATGATTAAGAGAAATATTTCTTATAATTTCTGTTGTAATCTCATGTTTTCATAGGGTCACCTTTTTGTTTTCTTACTTGAACACTCATGATCTAAATGAAATATTTTTGTAAATGTATGTTTAATTTCGTTTTGCTACTCTTAATGTTTTAGAGAATAATTACATTAGTCCACTTTTGAATTACTGAATAGTGGAAAATAATACACTGTTCACCATTTTAGAGGCTTTAAAATTTGTAAACTTTTAAAGTTGTAAAAACTATAAAAGACTACAAAAGTTGTAAAAAAAAAAAAACTAAAAAAGTTGTAAAAAACTCTAACAGTTGTAAACTAAATGTCAGAATAATACCAACAATGTCAATAAATAAATTTCATGAGTAGGTCTCTTGCTATATTGTGTGAAGAAAACATTTTCCAGTTTAAGAAGTTCTCTGAATAGTCTGAAATTAAAAGTCATGAAGTCTTAATGGTGACATTTTTCATCATAGCAAAATAGATTGAGATCCTTTTCTTCTGTTGAAAGATGTATATCCTTGCTTTGTTAATTTATGAGAGACAGATGTAAAAATTTAACTTGAAAAACTAAAATCAGAAAATAATAATTGTCCAAATCTTGACATTTCATTTTTTTTAGGATTCAGAACTTGACTTTTATTCATGGTCAAGATGAGCTCTCTTGATGATGTTCACCATGCTGGCAGAAATATTTCTGAGGGTGATCTGACGTTCAGAGATGCTCAGCTTTTTTTACAGAGAATTCAGGAAGGCCCAGAAGAAAAAACATTTTACACTTCACCCAGAGACTCTCTCGGCCCTGGACCTATGTTCAAAGGTATAGCACTATCCTTTAGCTCTCTTAATTTTAAATTTTCTCTTTCCTGTACAGCATTGACTGTAGGATAGTCCCAATTATTGGATCTCTTTCTACTAACTCTGCTAGCTTGCCTGCCTGCCTTGCCTGCCTTGCCAATATGTAAAGCTTGACAGGAGTAAATTAAACCTATGTTCAATTAAACATAGAGTTGAATCAGGAAGCTTATGCCCTACATACATTTGATACAGGTGACAGAATCATTGTCTGCATTAGCAGCTTGATGCTTGCAGAACTGACTCACCTGGAAATCGTAACACCACTATAAATATTATCATTCCCTATATCTACATGCTGCATATAAAAAAAAAAAAAAAATTCTCCCCCAGCTTTGTGAATAATAATAATAATAATAATAATAATAATAATAATAATAATAATAGAAAAAAGGCTGAAACTTTTATGAAGGATGATGTTCTGGAGGTGTTCTATTCATGCTCCAAACTCTCAATTATTTTTCATAATCAGGCAGACGCACAGACACATGGACATATGTCCACAGACAAATTCTGGGGCTTTGTATTGCATATAGAAATGATCATCAAAGTTTGCTAAGGATTTAAAAGAAACAGAAAACCTTAAAGTGCTTACTAAACCACTTCTTTCTAATAGGATTAATGAGTGCTGGACTTAATTAATTTTATGTATTTATTCTGAATTAAGTGCTCTCTTTATGTGATTTGCAATGTAAAGCTAATATGGGGTCAGGCTCACAGTAATCCTTAAGCTGGAACATTTCTCTTTACTTTGTATTTCTTAGATTTTAGATCCATGTGTATTTTACTTGCCTTTTTTTTTTTTTTTGGAGAGAGAGAAAGAAGCATGTTATACTATCATAGAAATTCATAATTATAAGTAAACACACTGCTGTATGAGCTACTGTACAGACACTGCCAAGCATCAGCTAGACTGGCAAAGGTCAATAATATTTCAGATGTACCAACATAAACTCAAAGAATTATACTTCAGTGTTCAAATTGACAAATTCTGTTACCATCTGAGAACTCAGTTCTGAGTCAGCTGATAACATTTTAACTAAGTTCAGCTAGCTTTGGATATTCATTAGTATAAGCAAGAATGAATTCTGACCAGTGTCTTTACTGATTATGGTTTATTGTAAATTTGTTCTGTCAGGAATATGATAGCACTCTGGAACATTCTGAAGGTTGCTATGCTCTTGCTGATGGTAGTGTGAGCAGAGGTAATGTTGATTACTGATGATGTGGAGTTAAAAAAGGCTGAAACAAATGTCATTCCAAAAGAAGAGTTCTAGACAGAGTTCCTTCCCCATGTGTAGTGTAGAAGTCACATGGCTATATGGACACAGAGTATTCTGCCTGCTAATGGTGAGAGAAAACTACAAAAGCATGACAAATCTTTGAAGTTGTTACAGTTTTCATAAATGAAAAGCAACACGGTGAAATATGCAATCTTAGAGAAGCTGAATTACTTTTGTTCATATAAATCACATTCGTTATAGCGGGCAGGATATTGTATGGAAATTATTCCATAGTTGTTCACTGCAACTGCAGTAATTTGCCTTTACATTATTGTAAGTATGAACAGACAAATATTTAAATAGACAAATCTCTATGCTTTTCTTTAAGAAGGGTAAGAAGAATATCTTAGGGAACTAGAAGACCATCAGTCTGCCAGATCCCTCTGTAAGCCACGTCCAGTTACATGAAGGACAGGATGATGATTAGGAACAGCTGATAAAGAAGTAGCAAGGCCAAATCATGCCTAGCCCATTTGATAACCTTCTAGGAAGAGAAAATAAGCTCTGTTGACTATTTAATATCATTAAAGACCTGGAAGATGGGGCAGAAAATCTCAACATATCCACAGAAAATAACCAGTTGTAAGGAGCAGCTGATATGATGGGGAAAGCTGCTACTCAGAGGGACCTCAACAGGCTGGAGGAATTTCATTAAATTCAACAAAAGCAAATGCAAAGTCTTGCACTTGAGCAGAATAACTCCAGTGCAACTGTGCAGACTAGGATCCTGCTGATTACAAAGCAGGCTGCTGGAAAAGGCATAAGGATGTGCAGGACAAGAAGCTAAACATGAGTCATCAATAGGCCCTTACAGCAAAGAAAGAAAGCAAATCACCTGCTGGACTGTATTAGCAAGACTGAAGCCAGCTGTCACCAGTTGGCACCTGGAGTACTGTTCCCTGCACTCTTGGGTCTGCAGTACAAGGAAGACATTGACATGCTGGAATTGAGTCAAGGGGAGCGCTACCAAGGATGGTTGGGGGGTTGGAGCACAGGATGTGTCACTGTGGGAAAAAGCAACACTGCTGAGTTCAATTTATCGAGCAGAGAAAGCAGAAGATAGGCTGTCAGGGAAAAGCTTCTCCCATAACTCATGCACACACATCAATGGAGACCCACCATAGTTATCGACCCAGTGACATGGCATTATGCAGTTTGGACATCTGCTTAACAGTTTTCCCCCAGTCTCTACTGCTGCCAGTCTTTACAGTTAGATACTGTAAGGGTATGTGAAAGCAGACTGTCTGCTCCTCTAAGGATATCTGGTCAACGGCCTTTTCAATCAGAAAAAAAAACAAAGAAGAGGAGAAGGTCATGAACAAGAACGTACAGGGACACAAACCTGAGGGACAAATGATAAAGGAGGCAGGGGAAGAGGGAGCAGGGAGGAACAAAGTGGGGAAGTGGACACAAAAGGTATAAAAGGAGCCAGTCAAGTGTAAAACAGGGCCAGTCAGTACACTTGTCTGTCTGAGCCCTGCGCCTGATCACCTTGGTTCTGGGCAGGGGTATCGGGCGGGCGGAGGGTCCATGCTGGTGTGCGGGGGGACCCGCGAGTGTGGGGTGCCTGTGGGACGAGTGTGTGAGTGCTGCATATGGGCAGCGAGCACCCAGCTGGACCAGCCGGTGAGTCGGGGACCCACGGGGTGGGTAAGGGGGGCTGGGATCCAGGCAGGGGTGCCGGGCTGGCAGAGGAGCCGTGCCGGTGCTCAGGGGATCCACGAATATGTGTGTGTGAATGCCTGTGACCCCGGAGAGCGTGGTGTGTGTGCTGCAACGGTGACCTTCTGCCTCTGCCAGCCCAAGAGGAGGAGGGGACATGGCTGTCTGTGCCTGTGTCTGCTGTGAGTCCTCAGTGTGGGTGCTGCTGGGGGCAGCGCCTTGTCTGTGGCCACCTGTGTGACCGGCCCTGTCAGTGTCCTCTGTGTGTGTCTGTGTCTGGGATATGTTATCAGCTTCTCTGCTGGTTGAACCTGCAAAGGTGAAAGTGGCAGCCGCGTTCCTCAGCCTGGGCAGAGACTGGGATGGGCCCCAGCAGCTGGGCAGGCGGGTCCTTGGCAGGGGCGGCTGGAGGAGGTGGCCATTCCTAACTTTCCTTAAGAGTTGCCTGCACCGGCCACTAGTCAGATCAGCCCATGGTGATATCACAGTGCACCTTTCTCACAGTTTCAGGTATTGTTCTCCTGTCACTTGTTGATCCACAGGTTGTACTGCCGCATTCCACTCTTGTTTCCATTGTCCTGTTTCAAAGAATCAGTGTAGTTTGGGTTGGAAGGGACCTTTAAAGGTCATCTAGTCCAACCCCCCTGCTGTGGGCAAGGACATCTTCAACTAGATCAGGTTGCTCAGAGCCCCATCCAACCTGACCTTGAATGTTGCCAGGGATGGGGCATCTACCACCTCTATGATGTGCAACCTGTTCCAGTGTTTCACCACCCTTATCGTCAAAAATTTCTTCCTTATCTCTAGTCTAAATCTACCCTCTTTTAGTTTAAAACCATTCCCTCTTGTCCTGTCGCAACAGGCGCTGCTAAAAAGTTTGTCCCTATCTTTCTTATAAGCCCCCTTTAAGTACTGATAATCTGCAAAAAGGTCTCCCCAAAGCCTTGTCTTCTCCAGGATGAATAACCCCAACTTTCTCAGGCTTTCTTCGTAGGAGAAGAAAGTTTGCCACAGCTTACTACACCATATGAGAAGAAGATGAGAAAACTGGGTTTAGACTTAGTAGGAGATAACGAAAGGGAGATCTTACTGCTTTCTTCAAGTACCTAACAGCACTGTATACAGAAGACAGACCCAGACTCTTCTCAGAGGTATATAGGGATAGAATGAGAGGAAATGGACATAGATTGCAACAAGGGAAAATTAGATTAACTACAAAGATTATTTTTTTATTTTCACCATTGCAGCATTGGAACAGGTTGCCCAGAAACACTATGATTCTTCATCCTTGGAGATACTAAAAATTCAACTAAAATATAAACTTCAAATATGGGGGAGAAAGAAAATATTTTTCACAAAAATCATGAAGTACTTAATCAGAGAGAGAAATGCTACTGTCAGATAGATCCATGAAGGGGCTACAGTAGCAGTTACATACAAATATCTATCTACAAATACAAAACCCAGATACATAAAAATAGATTTTTCAGTTGTTCTAGTTTCGGCTGGGATAGGGTTAAATTTCTTCCTAGTGCTGTGGTTTGGATTTAGGATGAGGAGAATGTTGATAACACACTGAGGTTTTCAGTTGTTGCTAAGTACCCTCTTAGTCCAAGGACAGCTCCCGTGCCTACTGACTGAGCTAGGTACACGAGATGGGAGGGAACATAATCAGGACAGCCAGCCCAGCTGGCTAATGGGGTTTTCCATACCATGTGATGTCATGCTCAGTATATGAATGGTAGGCGTAATCCAGGAAGTACCGATCGCTACTTGGTTATCAGTCAGCGCAGGTGGTGAGCAATTGCATTGTGTATCACTCATTTTGTATATTCTATCACTATTATTATTATTATTTTCCCTCTTCTGTTCTATTAAACTGTCTTTATCTCAACCCACGAGTTTTTCTCACTCCTACCTTTCCAATTCTCTCCCCGTCCCACTGGGGGGACGGGGGAGTGAGCGAGCGGCTGCGTGGTATTTGGCTGCCTGCCAGGTTAAACCACGACATCAGTCTACTTACAAGTTTTAGGAAAGGAACTTAAGTATTCTTCAGTTGCACAATCATAAGATACAGTCATTGAAATATTAAAAAATACTCAGTGCTGGTTTTAAATGTTGCTGTTAAGTCTGACTTAGCTTCTGCTAGCAGTCAGCACATAATTACAGTAAATGAAGATTCATTGAGCATTTATAAGAAACCAGACAATGTGAAAGAGTATCTGGGTCACACTAGAAAACAGGTGAAAATGTTTTCTAGTGACTAAGCAAATAAACTTACCATGGTGGAGTCATTAGGGCAATCACATGACTCCCAATTTCTGAGTTGTTTTTAAAAGTCCTTTAAATCTAAGCCTTCCCATTTCCTTTTACCCTGGCCATCTAGATGGGAACTCCTAGAGTCACAACGTAAAGATGATTCTTTTTTCCTACATAATGTTAGCAGGTCCTTGTTTTATCTTATCTTAGATCAATTACTGTGCAGTGTAGCAATGGGATGTGATGACTTTGTATTTTAAAAAGCTGCACAAAAAAGAACTATATTCCTTTATCTCTCTAATACCGTCTTCTACAAAGCATGAACATAAAGCAACTTGTTAGAATAGGGGTATTTCGTGTAATGTTAACTTCTTAGACAGTTTCACTGTTGGATGCCTGGCATACACAGTTGTTCTTTAATCCTTTCTCTTTCCTCTCCCTGACAGTAAATTTTATAATTTTTTGGAACATAGGGGGATCTGATTCTTCAGCTGGCAATAGATACCTGTATAAAATACAAAAGAGAAATCAAATGCAAACTCTTTGATATGTATAATAGACATTGTATCAATAACAGCAATAAAAAAAGTAAATCCTTTAATAATCTGAAATGTAATCACTTGAAATACCTGTAAATAATAAAAACATCAAACACATACAGAAATTATTTTAAGAATTACCTGTACTATAATCACAAACGCAGAACTAGAAGGCTTTAAAAGGGTTTATCTACCCTATCTTCCTGCCCAAAACAAGCTCAGCTACATCTGTGTCATTTTTGGAAAAGTTTTTAGCTTGTTCTTAAGGACTTCCTTCAGTGGAGATATCAAGGTTGAACCGCCCTGGAAGGAGACATAAACTGGGGGTGACAGCAAGGCAGGCAGGACATGACCCCTCCAACAAAAGTGCAGACCCACAGCACCCAAAGAAGAAGAGCAGTGTAGGTCCAGTGATGGTAACCAGGTTTAGCCAACGGACTGCCATGCAAGTCTGTAATGAAAAGGCAGATTAGAGCTCAAACCAGGAAAGCAAAGCAAGGTCAAGCTTGGTAAGGTACAAGAGCAGGCACAGCATACTGTGCAATGTAGGCAAGGAGCAGCCCAGGCAGACTATGCTAATGTTCATATAGCAGTGAAACTTTTCTTAATATCTGTCCTGAGTTGTCCTTGCTGCAATTTAGATCCATTTATTTCTTGTTTTATGGTAGATATAGGAAGTCAATTATTGCTTTCTTTTTAAAAAGTTTTTTACATGTTTGAATATTAGTATAACCCCTTAATATAAACTGTCCTAAACTTGAGATCATATTGACCTGATGTCTAACTATTCTTGTTTTTCTGATATGGATCTTCTTGAATTAGGTCCCATCTTCCCAGATGTGCAGTGCCCAGATCTAGTTCATTTGATGTTTAAGAGTGCAGAGAAGAGCAGAAAATTTATCTTACCCATCTTACAGGTTACACTTTTTAAAGACAGATAAAAGATCTTTCCTTTTTTCACAACAGTATGATATTGACTTGTGCTCAGCTTTGTAGTAGCTTTCAGATCCACTTCAGCAGACGTAGTGCCTAGACATATGAAAGTACTACTTAGCAAGAAATATCAAACAAAACAGAAAGGAAAAATAACAGGAAAAGAGAAAAAAAAAAACATCAAAACAATAAAACAATGAACATTCTTTTGGATCTAAACGTAATGTCACATTTTTTATGACTTAAATATCTTCAAGACAACCATATTAACCTGTTACATTGTAGAGAAACGAAGTTTCACAACAGTATGATATTGACTTGTGCTCAGCTTTGTAGTAGCTTTCAGATCCACTTCAGCAGACGTAGTGCCTAGACATATGAAAGTACTACTTAGCAAGAAATATCAAACAAAACAGAAAGGAAAAATAACAGGAAAAGAGAAAAAAAAAAACATCAAAACAATAAAACAATGAACATTCTTTTGGATCTAAATGTAATGTCACATTTTTTATGACTTAAATATCTTCAAGACAACCATATTAACCTGTTACATTGTAGAGAAACGAAGTTTTGCTTTCTTGAGGCTGCTTATACTCCAATACCTTTATTTTTGCTGAATAACCCACTCTTTATGGCCAATTTTGGCTCTGAAATGCTTTAAATAAAACTCAGGATAATTAAGCTTCTGAAAAATAACCCAGAAGTTTCCTCTTTGTTTTTAAATCCTTGATGATAAACACTGAGAACAAATACCCCTAAACCAATTCATAATGTCAAGTACAGCAGTGGGAACTAACCTTTCTGCTCAACTTTCCTACGTTAAGATATATAGAAATACCACCTCCTGGCTTCAGATCATAAGCCTCATTGCTTTAACTGTGTCAGTTTGTAGCTTGTAAATTAGGTATCAAGATACAGTGTGCACCAGACTCTGGACTTTAAAGACAGGGAAAATAGCAGGAATAATCAGAGCAAGAGGAAGGGTAGCCCCTTTCAAATCTCAGGCACACATAGTAAAAAACATCAATCTGTTATTCAGACTGTGACTGTTGATTTGCTTCAAGCCTCAGTTTGACCTTTGTGCCTCTTAAGTAAGTAGTTTTTGAGATCCTTCTGTTTAGAAAACTCTCTCTTCTGGAGGGCAATCCTGAGGGATAAGTTGCACAAACCCTGAGCAGACTATCACCTTGTACAAGACCTTCCTCACCTCAACAAATCAAGCATCTTAAGAGCCTAAGATCTAAGTTCCACCTATGGCAGTACTGAACGTTTAGGGAAAGAAAGTAAGAAACAGGATGAAGTAAGTAACCAGTAAATATGATTTTTGCCATTAATAATAAAGGACCACAGACTTTGTACTTACAAGACAGTGCTGAGTCTAAGGGCTTGTCAGGGTTTGCCTTGGCCTGACCTGGTTTTAGCTGTTCCCTAGCAGTCAAGTGACTATTGCCCCTACCGTGCTGTAGTTGAAGCTCTGTGAATACCACATACAGTAATGGTGTGAGAAAGTCACTGCATAATGGTGCAGGCTGGTGGAAGCTACAGTGCAGCTTTCAGACTTTAAGGGAACAGCAAACTCCCCTCCTACAGAGAAGTTGGGATGTTGACAACTCACTGTGACACCCCACCATGTCCCATGCCCTCAGCCTTAGAGCCTGAAGGAGCATGGACGAGGGAGAAAAACATCAAAAAGAGAGCATAGATATTAGTAACTTTTCAAGCATAACAATTTTAGGGAATTATTCATGAGGTTTTCCTTTATTAATTTTGACTAAAAGAGCTAGTATTACTACAATGGGACTGAAAAATAAATGTAGCGTTCTGATTAGATTGTTAAGAATTACCGTCTAGCAACAAATTCCTACCTATGTTCCAGTGTTTGACCACCCTGACAGAAAGTAAGTATTTTCTTATATTGAAACCAAATTTCCCTTATTTCAGTTTGTGCCCATTGCCTCTTGTCCTGTGACTGGTTACCTCTGAGAAGAGTCTAGTTCTGTCTTCTTTACACCTTCCCATCAGGTATTTATACATGTTGATCCCCCTGAGCCTTCTCTTCTCCAGGCTCAACTGTCCCAGCCCCTCTTCATATGAGAGATGTTTCACACTCTAATTCATCTTCAGTGGACTCCCTCCAGTATGTGCATGCCTCCTTTCTAGTGAGGAGCCCAGACCTGGACCCAGTACTCCAGATGTGTCTCACCAATGCCAATCACCTTCTTGTCCTTAATGTGTTTGGAAATGGTTTCCAGAACTCTTTGCTCCATTACCTTCCCCAGGGACGGAGGTGAGGCCAACTAGCATGTGGTTCTAGTAGTTACAGTTTTTGCTGTTTTTCTCTTATGTGTCCTCTTATGTCCTATAAGAAGCTTCAAAAATTTTGAGAGAGACAATTTTTTTTTGCAGCTAAAGTGTATGTACAGCTAACAAATATGTACAAAGCATATTCTTTACTAAAATTTCTATTAGTTGGAGTTACAGCCTGTACCTTATATCATGTCTGGAATCCTTTAAAAATACTAACAAACTTACTGCTTTCTTCTACTTCTGCTACTTAAGCCAACTGGAGTGATAATTTTCATATTAACTAGTACATCCACAATTTCATGTGTGAATTCTTTGAACACTGTTTTGCAATGGGACCCCCCTGTTTTAATTCCTTCTGCACCTTGGTCATTTTTAAGCAGTACAGAATCCTTGAGAGTTTTCTTCCTTCTCAAACAAATTATCAGTAGTTTTGACATGATATTTCTCAAAATCTTTTAACATCTGCTTTACTGAGGTACATATATGAAGTGTAAATGAGGTAACAGTGCATACATTGCTGATGATACAAATTTACAGTGCTAGAGGTCATGCTCTCTTCATTTGAATACAACTTTTTCTTTTTGAAACGTATCTTTTTTTAGATATCCACCTTTCTCTGATAATTAACCTTTGATTTTTTTTCCTGATCTATTTTATTGTTTTTTTATTTATCTACTTCAAGTTCGCTCTTGGATAAAACCCCACATTATTCTGAATAAATATTTATTTTTAAAAGAAATTTTTTTTCTGAAAAAATTGTTTTACAAAATATCCTTGAAAAATCTTCATGCCCAATGCAAATATTTTACTCTTTCAGCCACTTTTTTTTTCATTTTCCTTTAAAATAACCAAACCATGTTTCTGTAGCTTTCTCTATTGACCTTACACTTCATTGTTGAGTGTCTCATCTTTTTTCTCCTTTCAGAATTTTACTTCTGGGTAAACCAGAGTATTTCTGTGATCATTATTGCACTTTTTTTTTTTTATGGCACTGTATCTCAGCCCTACCATAGCTAGGGAAAAAAAAAAAAATCTTCTTGTGATTCTCTGATTAATTTTTCCAAGAAGCAGTTATTGATGACATCTAATTTATTGTTGGTATCTTACATGAACATTTACTCACATTACATGGGGTAATTGAAATCTCCTTTACAACTTCTCATCTCCATTAGACACAGATGGATAATGCCATTTCAGATGCCCTAAGGCAATGGAAGCTTTCACATAGAGCTGAGAAGTGTGACACAGGACTTAAGGTTGATCTCTGAGCTTCTACACCAGCAACTGGATATCACACAGAGCACCCTAAGGAAATTACCCTAGACACCTTTATGCCAACAACTGAACCATGCCCTCTGTTTCTTTACGTATGACACTATTCTCCTTCTGAAGCTAGATAGGTCTGTTTTAGAAAACAAATTTTGAGTTCCTGCATTAGAACAGCGAGACATACGTGTCTTGTATACTCCCAAACTGAATATCCACTCATAAAAGGCCACTCAGAATCTGCTCTCACTGGGAAGGAGTCAGATATGAGATCCAATCATTTAATTCTTTTAAGAACTTAATGCTTGAAGCAAATCCAAAAATATCTTAGAATTCACAGTTCTATTAAAATCTATATGAAGTCCATGGCAGTGTTGACCCACATTTGCAGCAATTAAGAAAATAATACAATTAACATCAATTTCAATTAATTTTACCCTGGTTTCCTACATATAACACAAGTCCAATTATTTTAGGATTCTTTGAAGTAGGAGAAAGCATATTATCCAACAGGGAAAAATACACAATACAGTTGCCACATGCAGAAACAGTCAATTTGCATGGTTATATAGCAAAGCTTATGGCAAAAGCTAAGATATTAAAATCATTTTCATTAGGTTTCTAAATTCACTTTTATCTTTAAAGGTCTGCTTTCATCCCTTGGGATACATGGGAAAACAAAAAGGCATCTACTGTGCATCAAAATTATGCTTATTTGTAAACTACCTTGTAATTACATCTGTGAAAACTAAAACCAATCAAATATTCTCCAGGTCTTTAAAACAATCTTGAAATTGTATTCTGTAAGGTAAATTCAAGTCAGGGAAGAAATTAAGTCAAAGAGGTAGCAAGAGGAATGGAAAATACACTCTAAATATGATATAGCAGTAATGTAACTATGAAAGTATATAACAACTGTGTTGACATGCTTCAGCACATAGGCTGCAAAGTGTACAAAAATGTGCTTTTAAATACACTCAAGGAAAGAATGCAAGGCAGTTTTTGAAGCCAGAGGGAGTTATATGCATGAAAAGATAGAGCTGATCATCCTGCACTGTTAAACATAAATAAAATTGCTCACTGATTATTCATAAAGGGAGAGGAGAGGAGAGGAGAGGAGAGGAGAGGAGAGGAGAGGAGAGGAGAGGAGAGGAGAGGAGAGGAGAGGAGAGGAGAGGAGAGGAGAGGAGGATGCAAAAACAGCTGTACTGATTCAAGCAAAATGTTTACTTGGAATCTTACCTCCAAGATTAAGCAGACCAGGAATAATGACTGTCCCTGCCCAGTTCTTGCTACATTGTGAGTGGGTTGTGCCTACTAAAAGAAAGGAGGACCTGTGCCTGGCTCTTTTTCTCTCTTTGAGACAGGAAGTCAGGAAGATCATCACCACCATTGCCACTGCAGCACCACAATCCCAATACCAGACCGTTGCTGCTGAACCTGCTACTGCTGCTAGCACCAACACTACTGAGCTTCTGCTCTCACTCCTAATAGAGCTATCAATACCCTGTCTTGGTTTCGGCTGGGATAGGGTTAAATTTCTTCCTAGTGCTGTGTTTTGGATTTAGTATGAGGAGAATATTGATAACACACTGATGTTTTCAGTTGTTGCTAAGTATCCTCTTAGTCCAAGGACAGCTCCCGTGCCTACTGACTGAGCCAGGGACACAAGATGGGAGGGAACATAATCAGGACAACCAGTCCAGCTGGCCAATGGGGTATTCCATACCATGTGACGTCATGCTCAGTATATGAAGGGTAGGCGTGATCCAGGAAGTACCGATCGCTACTTGGTTATCGGTCAGCGCAGGTGGTGAGCAATTGCATTGTGTATCACTCATTTTGTATATTTTATCATCATCATTATTATTTTCCCTTTTTCTGTTCTATTAAACTGTCTTTATCTCAACCCACGAGTTTTTCTCACTCTTACCCTTCCGATTCTCTCCCCGTCCCGCTGGGGGGGCGGGGGGAGTGAGTGAGTGGTTGCGTGGTATTTGGCTGCCTGGCAGGTTAAACCATGACATACCCCAACAACCAGACTACTGCAGACCAAACAACAGAATTCTGGTGTTCGGGACCATAGCCATTAATTTTTGTTCAATATGATTTCAACTTGGAGCTGAAGAGGTATCTCTGGAAATCCCTGCAGAGCAAACTTGCCCATGTTCCTACTGCCTTGTAAGATCATACCTCTCTTCCTCCTCTCTTCTTTGCTCCCCTTCCACCTTCTGCTTATTAGACAAAGAAAGAAGGTTAATAGATGTATGTTCCCTCCTCACATCTATGGGGGTTTGTTTTTCTTACTTCTCTGACTCCTTATTTGTCTTTTTGGCATAAAGTTTACAAGGGAAAAGTGCTTGAAACCTCCAGCCCATGGCAGCATCTGCAGCTGTAGCCCTGTTTCATCTGTGAACCCTTCTCTCCTGCCTCTGGCTCTGGGGCATGAGTCTGTCAATTCTTTGCATGCTTTAGTGGCTACAGACTCTCCTGTCAAAACCACCATGTCTTCTCCCACAGCATCTCTATGTGAAGACACCTTACATAATGTCAATAGCAGAACTGACTGGTGTATATGTTTTAATTTAAGCTGAAAGTGTTTATGATCCTTACTATTAATTTACTGCACCTTCAGCTTTTTTAATGAAAACTTCCCTGCTCTAGCAAATGTCTTTGCTGTTTAACTGTTACTAGCTTTTAACTTTCCTGAGGCTTTCGTAACATGGTATGTACCAGCACATCACTTCCACTATGGTATCTTTCACTAGTGTCCATGACATCTGTAAGGACTTGATTCACCTAATAGCTCCTTTGTACTTTTTAGTGCTTTTGAAAGTTCCTTCATTTTTACATAAAGAAGTTTTTGAAGTTTAACCAAATGGGGTGGATATTTTAGCTTTTTTAACTGCTGTGAGAATGTTAAATGATTTTGTACATTTTGATCAGCGTTACAAAATGGTAGTTCCATTTAATGACTTTAAACTAGTCCTCCTGACTATTACAGAATATCAAATCAGACACTACACTTCCTTTGAAAAGCTTATTCACTGGCTGCTTCATAATAGAATCACTGACACCATGTAAGATTTTGTCTTTGGTTCACATCCTTATGTGGCATTTGCACCATCTACATGGGAGTAATGATATGTGTTTTATGCACTCGCCTCCTTTTCGATTTTGTTCAGAATATCACATTGATTGTTGTTATATTGGCAAGGTAGTCCGGGATATAGACCAAATGCTGTATTCTTCTTGTCCATTCCTGGGCTCTCAATCCTAAAAGTTTTTTTCTACTCATTGAAGTACTTTAAAGTAGAAAAGGGTGAGACAGTTTCATGATTTAGCATGTATAATGTGTATATACAGCACAAACAAAAATGGTAGCTAATAAAGGAAATAGTAAACATACTCTAATATACTAATGTCTTTCATGTAAGCATTGGACTTTCAATGTTTTTCTGGATTCTCAGAAAATCAAAACCTGTTTTTTTCTTCCTTACTTAAATCTTAAACATAGTAAAGATATAAAAAATCTTTGTACATTATCTCCAATAAGATAATTTCATAACTGTTTCAATAAATGAAAAATAAGCTTATTTCTATACAATTTGAAAACAATTATTATATTTCTAAAATATAGATTTAGAAAATAATACTTCTTTTCCCTTCTGTTTCAAATTAATTTTTTTCTTAAATTTAGTGCATTATTTCTTTTTGGTGGTAAAGCAAAAGAGAGATGTTAAGTCTCTAAAAGAGAAAGCAAAATGGGAAGGAGGTGTCTTCATAGGTTCCTAAAATAACTCCACATGCCATTTAAAAGGAAGAAACTTACATAGAAAAAGTTTCATATGCAAAACCATTTCCTTAAGTAGTTACCTTTTTAATTTCAAAATATTCTGAAGTAATTTAAAAATTTTGTTTTCTCTTTGAAACTTGGAACAGAATGAAACTCATGATTTTGAAATACAAACCTTCTCTCCTGTTCAGTTGTTAGGAAATCATTAGTTAAAAAACGCAGAATTTTAAAAAGGCAGAAAGAAAGCACATCCATTCTTCAGAAAGCTGCAGGAAAAAGATATCTGAAAGTTCCAAGTCCTTACTTCTATTATTTTTCATCCCTGGAGCTTTTCTTTTTCTTTTCTTTTTTTCTTTTCCTTTTCTTTTTTTCTTTTCCTGAATAGCTGTTTCTTAAGGTGAAAAGAACTATCAGGTATTTCCAATTATATCTTTGCTTTCAGAAAGTTTGATTTGTATAGTGTTTTACACATCATCCCACTTATGTAAAAATTGATCATTGTTTGCCATCTTCTGTCACCTATTTTTTCTGCTGGAGAAACACAAAGACTCTCAATCATTCAACACAAAATTGGTAGCTGTGGCCCCACAGTCCTATAAACTGCATACCAGTCAGGATATCATAGGAAGATGAAACATATAAGGAGAGGAGGATAAAAGAGAACGAAATTACCATGGTGCTAGCAGTCACAACTTTTAAGTTGCACAGGCAGGACCATAAAGGAGCTGAATCTTCAGCATGCATTCATCTCTGGCCTCTGGGTTCCTGGGGATCCTTCAGACTCAGTCATTCAGTGGAAGCTTCCTGCTTCCATGAGTTTGGAGGCAAAAGAAACCACATAAAATAATATTTCAAACCTCTGAGATCTGGATAGATTATATATATATATTTAATAGTTGCCCAGAATAAAAGAAGAGAAGGTACCATGAAAAACTTGTCACAGGCACTTAAGGGTGGGGTGGCCACAAGAAAAAAAATACATCATTCAATGACATATACTGTAAAATCCATTTACTAAGCAGAATGGGTCTAGCAGGTGGATAGCAATTTCTAGTTTAAGGTTTCTATTCTACAACAGAGACACACTTCAGACTGACACCAGTCTTGCCCCTCTGGTCCACTTAGATCCTGAACCCAGAGGAATGGGACATGTGCTCTGACTGCATCCTGTCTGGGCTCCCAGCTCCCATGTGTAGCAGTTCCAACCCCAGCTCAGCCCTCTACAGTATCACATGTCCAGGAGCATGGGTGCCCGTTTTACACCTAAGGGGCTATCGCTTTCACTATTTACTAGTTTCTAGATTTTTAGCATAAACTGCCAGTGGCCTCATTAGGAATGTAGCCCCAGGTCTGGTTTCTTTGATTTTCTTTGTATCTAAGACCAGTTAGCATTTATCACCAGGGTTTCTATTACCTTCTGGTCTCCAACCTCAAATCTGTTACAAAATTGTGCAGCTAGCAATAATTATATAACAATGTTCATGATTGTTTCCTTGTTGTTCTAGCTCATTGGATTAGCATTAGTCCAGTTTGCTAGAGCTGGACAGATATTGTCGAGATCTCACTTGTCTGAGCTTTCAGGTTGGCTTTAGCCTGTGAAACTATTGAATAAATTATTGAAACTTTATTGAAATGAGAAACAAAAATTACCAATTTCTATTGTCCATTTCTGGCATATGAGTATTCCCTTGTGGTCCATCTTGTATTGCTGATTTATTGATCATGACCAGACACAATGTCTCTGTCAAAAGATAAATATAGGCTTCTGAGTTAATATAGAACAAACAAGCATTATAGAAAAGTGTATTTCTGTTTTAAGATTTTATCCACATATCATCATCATGTACAATGCAGAATTATTAGAACCAAGCAGTCATCCTTACAGAGAAAATAGTAGTTGCAGAAAAAAGTAATCAAAACCTCAAATATACAACAACTAGTTTCTGCCTGTCCAGAAAAGAAATTTAAGTGTCAATGCAAGCGACTCAACTGTTTGCTAAAATAAAATTTGGGGACTAGATCATCAAGAACATACATATCTTCCATCACAGAAGCTACCATTTTGATAATATGGGGCCAGACTAGACTTTTTTAACTATATTGCATTTCTGAACTGGTAGCTGTTCTTACACTATGATACATTAGATACACAGTAAGTTTTAGCAACACTAGAAAACCAGTACTCAAAACCATCAGACTTTCACAGTACTCTTCTACAGTGCATTGAGCCATGTCTCTGGCATTTGGCAAAAGTTTAAATGCATGTTACTGCTATCTGTAATGTTCCAGGAACTGCTTGGAAATAAGAGGCAACATCTTGGGGACAGCAATAATAAACAAACTCACATAAACTCATTATGCTGGTTCCAATGTGATGACATTTTCAACAAAAAACAGGGTTTTATATTCTTGTTTGTTTGTTTTACTGAGATAAACTTGTTTACACATAACCTTTCCAAATACCAAACAATCACTAAATAACTGAAATTAAAACAATTGAGATTATTTATGAAGCATTATTGTTAGTTTGCTGTACATAATATTTTCATTTGAGTTGCAGCATGCCTTTAGTACAAAAATAAGTGTTTAATATATTGTTCCACTTAACAATTAAAAAACCAAAAAAGATGAGAACATTGTATGTTGCTTTCATCAGTATTAAACTTATTTTCTGATTTTTACATATTCTTAATAGTCAGTTTGTACCCAAGCTGAGACCTTCAAATAAACCTATGAAAAACACAAAGATTAGTAAAACCAGAACATTTTTGGCAGTTTCTTCTTCCTCAGCTGCTGCTCTGTAAACAACTATTTAAATAATACTGAAACATTGGTGAATTAAAATAAATTTCTGCCTAGTTCTTAATTTTTCCTTTTCTGTTTCTGTTATTGTTGCTCATCCTGTCAGAGTTAGTCTTTTTTCACACTACAAATATATCACTGAAAGCATAATTCTCTTTATAAAATCATCCCTCTTAACAATTTATTTTTATACTGAAAATTTCTTTCATTGTCAAGGTATACATTCAGACATATTTTTTACATACTTGCTCCAAAAAGAGAGAGTTTTCCAGGATATATAAATGACTCAAGGCTATATTGACCACAGGTGAGAAAACTCAAGAGTGCAATCATGCAAACACGTAAAATGATTTTTCTTCAGTTCATTGGTAAATGGGAGATAGTAGTAAGATTATGAATAACATCATAGTCTAGCCCAAGTGAAAAATTTTTTTCTTACTGAATTTGATAGGGTTTGAATTCCAACATCAGAACCACAATCCAGGAACTAATCTTCACAATACGCTGCCTGTATTATTGCATACACTTCTGTACAGGACTGTCTAATATATCTTTATGAATAAAAATTCTTTGTATAATCACTTTTAGGGAAATTACTATACTTAATATTTTTGAAGAATACTTTCTAATACAAAACTGTTTCCAGAACTGTATTCACTTCTGAGTGCTTGAAAAGTGAAATGTAAAACACGTGTGCCTGTTTCCAAATAATGCAGAATGAGAATTCCTTTGACCACATAGAGATGTCTACATATAAGCTAGTCTCCATTTTTATACTGATATTTTTATAAGCAATGGAGAGAAATATCATCTACTACATCAAGGTTAGTCTGACCAGATAGAGGCATCTACTTCAGATGAAATGTCATGGTCTAGACAGGCCAGTTTATGACCATTACCTAAAAGGAGCTATGGGGTGACTAGCTCAGATATAAGTGTTGAGATCAAAGGATTTTCACAGAGTACGTCTTTACCTTGAAGGAAATAAAGGAAATTTTAGGGATAGTTTTATGTATCTGAAAATAAAGACCATTTATAGCAACCAGAAACAAAATAAGGAACTATTACTCAAACTTAATAGTCAAAATCACTGATTAAGGAAAAACTAAGGACAGATTCAGAGAAGATGCATCTCTCTTTATTAAAAATTTCAAAAAAGACCACTAGTAGAAGCTAACAACTCTAACTTTTCCCTACTCTCCTTTTCTGTAGCTTCTATTAGAGAGCTTCTCTGAGAGCTGGGAAGGAAGCAGAGATCTTTTTTTTTTTCCTGTTATAAAGTTATAAAGTTATAAAGAGCCTGCAACACAAATCAACACCATGTTAATGGTGGTGGATAAAAAAACTGCATATATCTCACACATTCCTTCTACAGTCTCAATTTACAATAGTTCATGGTTTGCATTAGATACTTCAGGTGCTGTAGCAGTACCTTCATTAATACCTTGGGCAGGAAGCCGTGTTTCAGGCTCACTGGTTTTGAAGGTTGGTTGCAAGTATAAAAATAGCATATAAAAATAGATTTCCATCAATGCCTATCTGAACAGAGGAACTCCAATGCTTTTAAGTTTGTCTCATCATTCACTACCTACCTACTTAAAATGCTCTTTGAACCATTAACAATATAAACGAAACTAGTGAAAAATTGATTGACTACAATTCTAGGGGGAAAGGGAAAACTTGTCTATAAGGAAGCCCCTGAACATCTCACTGATTAAGGTAAAACAAAATCATTCACTTGGGGATGTACTTTCATATCATACCCTGTGGTGCTATAAAAGCTAGAAAAAAACCTCTTCTGCCTCAAAAAACTATTCTTTAGATATGATTTCATTAGTAAATGCCATTTTTAGAATGCTTTAAGTGCTCTAAGTACTGTTGAAATATGTTTGGCTGGAAAATCTATCTGCATGAAACAAAACATTTCAGCAACATGAGGGAACTAACAGGAAAATGTTAGTTTGGGTCAATTCTCAGTCCAACTTATTTTCTGTACCTCCAAACTCCTTAAAAATATGAAAACTGAGTTTTATAATTGTCAGAAAAGAAATTTATTTTTTTCTTAAACTAAAAGTAATGTGGTTCTGTTCACAAATAGTTTTAAAATTCATTTTCCTAGAAGGTAAAAAGATTTAAATACATCTTTATCAAAACAAAATAATATAAATAAGCAAATTTAAAAAATCAATTTATTCAGTCCAATTTTTATCTTTAAGATATCATCATAAACATTTTCATTATTCCCTTTTTCACTCTGATTCAGGATCACTAACAAAAACATTTAGAGTCCTCAGAAACTGTGTGAGAAAAAACTATTTTTCATCCACCACTGAAAATTACTTTTTTTGGCTCACTATCTAAGTGGAAGTATACATTCAAGAGTTGGACATATTCAAAGCACTTAATAAAAAAAAAAGAATGTGGATTTTTAAGCTATTAAAATTTTCAAATGTTGTCCAAATAATAGTTTATTCTCACATAAAAATAATTTTTAAATGGTAATAAAACATGTTTAAATTATCTTTTTCACTGAGTGAAAAATAAATAAAAGGATGAAATATTGTTTATCCATTCTTTTTTGTAATTCTTATTTATTTCTTCCACTTCCTGGAAGGAAGAAAAGTGGAAAGCTGAAAAAAAAAAAGAAAGAAAGAAGAAAAAGTCCTCTACTAAACAGGTTTCTGAATTATTTTATTTTTTGAACCGAAACCATAAAACTAAACCCAAGAAATTTAATGCATGTGAAAAAAATCCATGTGAAGATATCACAGGATAAATCTAGATGATCTAAATTCAGTTCAAGCATACTTTAGGCATGTATGTTGCAGTTAACCATCAGTCCTGGTTAACTGGGGAAGTCCTGGACGACTGGAGGCTTGCCAATGTGACGCTCATCTATAAGAAGGGCCGGAAGGAGGATCCGGGGAACTCCAGGCCGGTCAGCCTGACATCGGTGCCGGGGAATATCATGGAGTGGTTCGTTTTGAGGGCGCTCACGAGCCATGTGCGGGACAACCAGGGGATCAGGCCCAGCGAGCACGGGTTCATGGAAAGCAGGTCCTGCTTGACCAACCTGATCTCCTTCTATGACCAGGTGACCCGCCTAGTGGATGAGGGAAAGGCTGTGGATGTGGTCTACCTGGACTTCAGTAAAGCCTTTGACACTGTCTCCCACAGCATTCTCCTAGAGAAGATGGTGGCTCACGGCCTAGACAGGTACACTCTTTGCTGGGTAAAAAACTGGCTGGATGGCCGGGGCCAGAGAGTTGTGGTCAACAGAGTTAAATCCAGTTGGCGGCCGGTCACAAGCGGTGTTCCCCAGGGCTCAGTACTGAGGCCGGTCTTGTTCAATATCTTTATCAATGATCTGGACGAGGGGATCGAGTGCTCCCTCAGGAAGTTTGCAGACGACACCAAGTTGGGTGGGAGTGTTGATCTGCTGGAGGGTAGAAAGGCCGTGCAGAGGGACCTGGACAGGCTGGATCGATGGGCCGAGGCCAATTGTATGAGGTTCAACAAGGCCAAGTGCCGGGTCCTGCACTTCGGCCACAACAACCCCAGGCAACGCTACAGGCTTGGGGAAGAGTGGCTGGAAAGCTGCCCGGAGGAAAAGGACGTGGGGGTGCTGATTGACAGCCAGCTGAACATGAGCCGGCAGTGTGCCCAGGTGGCCAAGAAGGCCAATGGCATCCTGGCCTGTATTAGAAATAGTGTGGCCAGCAGGAGTAGGGAGGTGATCGTGCCCCTGTACTCGGCACTGGTGAGGCCGCACCTCGAATCCTGTGTTCAGTTTTGGGCCCCTCACTACAAGAAGGACATGGAGGTGTTGGAGCGTGTCCAGAGGAGGGCAACGAAGCTGGTGAAGGGCCTGGAGCACAAGTCTTATGAGGAGCGGCTGAGGGAACTGGGGTTGTTTAGCCTGGAGAAGAGGAGGCTGAGGGGAGACCTCATCGTGCTCTACAACTACCTGAAAGGAGGTTGTAGTGAGGTGGGTGTTGGTCTCTTCTCCCAAGTAACTAGTGATAGGACGAGAGGAAATGGCCTCAAGTTGCTCCAAGGGAGGTTTAGATTGGATATTAGGAGAAATTTCTTTACTGAAAGAGTGATCAGGCCTTGGAAGAGGCTGCCCAGGGAAGTGGTTAAGTCACCATCCCTGGAAGTATTTAAAAGACATGTAGATGAGGTGCTTAAGGACATGGTTTAGTGGGCATGGTAATGTTGGGTTGACGGTTGGACTTGATGATCTTAGAGGTCTTTTCCAACCTTAATGATTCTATGATTCTATGATTTGCATGCCATCTAATCCTCCTGGCACATTGTGGTGATGCATCTCCCCCGCTTCCCCTGGGGCAGATGCGATCTCAGGAACTCCTGTTAGGCCTTAGCCATTGTGTAACAAGTTGGGCATTTGAGTGTCCCTTGACCGTACCAGGCACTCTTGCATGGCTAAGGTGGGGAGCGACACTGATCGTACCAGGAACACTGGCTACCTGATCAAGGTAGGGAACAAGAGCAGGGGATACTTTGTCATCTCTGACAGCCCTGAAGCATTCCCTACCTGGATCATACCTCAAGTGGAACGATACCATGGTTACCATAGAACAATACCATAATTACTATCCCAGATCACCCCGGATAATGGCCAGGATGGAAATTTACTGATGACTAAATTCAATCATCTTGCAAACCTATAAACAGCGGTCCCAAGCGAGAGCCTTTGAGTTCTCCTGGACCCTAGAGTCTCCCTCTGAGTGAGACGCCTCTCAGAGTTCGCAAACTCACGAGTTTGTGATATTTGGAGGACCACTGGGACCTGGGCTGAAACACTCCTCGGCTGAGACACTCCTCGGGGCTCAACCCTTTGCCCATTGAGAAATGCCAAGACATTTAATGTGAGTATTTCATGAGACTCGAGGAGAATTTTTAACAGGTACCTTTATAAATTTATCTAGCTTTAGGCCTTTATAAATTTATATAGCCTTGGGCCCTTATGTATGAATTGATCTAGATCTTGTGTGTGTGTGTATGTTTGTGTGTATTGATTTAGGTAACAAGTAATAAGCATAATCTGTAATCAAGTCACTTTAGTAGATGTAGTAAACTTGATTACCTCACTTTGTAACTGCTGAATTAGTCAATGATTAAGTGCCGTTAAAATCTTATGATCTACCTTAAAACTATGAATGAACTTTAGGTTGCTGCCTAAACACATATAACCCCTTAGGCATAAACCATTGACCAGGTCTGACACTAGGGGTAGATCCACCTGCACCTAGACTCCTCTTTGAGAAGGAGTTCAGAAAGCAAGGGGGTCTACTCTGAACCTCGTGACTTAACAGGAGGGTGTCCATATCCCTTTTGTATTAGACACAAAGTTGACCAAGTCTGAGACTAAGATTAGATCCAGCCAGGTCTTCTTTGAACCTCGTGACTCAGCAGGAGAGTCTTCCTTACCCTTTTTGTCCTCAGTCTTTCTACAAATCATTCCAACACAATTCTGACACAATTTTCCCTGTGTATACTTAATCCATGTAACAAGTAATAGAGTGAACCTTGCCATCGAATTCTGTTAAGTCATGCTTTTATAAATTTCTATTAAAATCACTTTTTACTAAGACCTTTGCCAGTGATTCTTTAAGCTACCTCAAAACCATTCATTTGCGACACACATCCAACATAAACCTGCAAACGTATGTAATGCATATCTTAATTAAATATTCTGCATAATTCTAATAATCAAGTGGTTAGAGTTCATATCTAGTAGAGGATATGCCTGAGTCCTAGCCTGACAAAATGTGGACTCTGGAAGCCAGGAGAATTCTTTCAGCACAGGTTGATATAATAGGTTAAGAACCAGCTATGAGTGAATGGGGTGGAAGGATATTCATCTTTTTTTTGAAAGCAGGTCACTGTTCAAGAACAAATGTGAGGCCTCAAGTGTGAAAAGGAGTGGGACAACAGCAAAAAGGTTAATAGTCTTTCAAGACAACAGCAAAAAGGTTAATAGTCTTTTGAAAGCATGTATTTCTCATAGTTGATTGTGAAAGCCTAAATTGCTATCTTAGGTTAGATAATTAATTACATCTGGAGAACTTCATGTGATGCTATGTTGCATTTGCATTCTTCGTAAGAAGGATTTCGCTTATAACTATTGTAACAAATGCCTGTGTCAGGAGACCATCTACCACTGATTGCTTTCTGTCTCATTTACTTTCTGTAATAGGCTGGTTTTGGTAGTATATTGGTTTTGGCTGGGAGTTAATTTTCTTCACAGCAGCCTGTATGGTGCTGTGTTTTGGATTTGTGACCACAACAGTCTTGATAACACAGGGATGTTTTAGCTATTGCTGAGCAGTGCTTACACAGAGTCAAGGTATTTTCTGCTTCTCACACTGCCCACCAGCAAGTAGGCTGGGGGTGTGCAAGACTTTAAGACGGGATACAACTGACCCCAACTGACCAAAGGGATAGCCCATGCCATATGATGGCATGCTCAGCAGTAAAACTTCAAGGGAAGGAGGAGAAAGGGGGGACATTCAGAGTTACAGAATTTGCCTTCCCAAGTAACCGTTACGCGTGATGGAGCCCTGCTTTCCTGGCGATGGCTGAACACCTCCCTGCCGATGGGAAGGAGTGAATGAACTCCTTGTTTTGCTTTGCTTACATGTGAGGCTTCTGCTTTCCGTATTAAACTGTCTTTATCTCAACCCACGAGTTTTCTCACTTTTACTGTTCTGATTCTCTTCCTTGTTCTGCTGGGAGGGGAGTGAGCGAGCAGCTGTGTGGGGCTAAAGCTGCCTGGTGGGGTTAACCCACAAAAGGTATCTTCACTCTGCTCCATGTGATGCTACTCAAATTTCTAATAAAGGAATTGTTCATACTTCTAAACAGCTGCCTAAAAATAAAAGATTACTAGGGTATCCACCTGTATTATCCTACATTACAAGGTTCTTATTTAATAACTAACTTTAGAGAATTTGGTGAGCTAGATCTCTTTGGTCTTAAATTCAGAGGGTTGTTTGTTTTTTTTTTTAATGTAAGCAAGATGCCTGATGGGATTTAGCTGTCTAATGTATCATTTATCTTTTTAAAGAAGGGCATTGACATGTCTGTGTGATGAGACACACGACATAAAATTGGAAACTCCCATTAATTCAGATACATTTTCTAACTTACAACTCCTTCTTTCTGTTTTACGTTTGGCCTGTAAAACTTTGTTCTCTCCTTACTACGTCACTGTGTATTCCCTAAAAGAGTCTTAAGTTTCTACATAGTTATTTCAGTTAATATTTTAAGATAGCGTTCCACATACTAAAAGGAAAAAACAAAAAAAAAAACCCAAAACAAAACAAAACAAAACAAAAAACCCAACCCTCATAAAAATTTGTATTAAACTTCACCAGCAATAATTTTAAGGTCTTCAGCGGGTACAATCAAAGTTGATGTCATTTAACATACTGTCAATAAGCACGTTTACCACTATGGATGCAGCTGCAAATATAACATACACTAAAGAAATGTCTTTAGAGTTTATTTCATTACTTCTGTGCAAAGAATGCATATCTAACTTAAGACAAAGTCCTCCTTTGAAATGTACTCTTTTGTAAGAAAAAAAAAATTGGATATCTTATGAAGAAATACATCTTTAAATTACTTCTGTTCTTTCTCTTGAACTATAATTACCAAAGGATTGCCATGAAAAGAGCTAAAGGCTATAATTAATATTGTTCTCTTTTTCTTGGATGAAACATTTAAATACAGTGCATTATTTCACTGATGGCCCTGCAGACAAAGTCATGCCAATCCTTTTTTTAGAAACAAGTTTCCTACCCAATTTTCCCTCCTTATAACTTTGAACAGCATGTTCTTTTGCAGTTCCCAAATGTTCAGAAATACTTTCAGAATCACAATGAAATGGAAGACATGAAGATTGCAGTCATGTTAACATTTTTCTCTGCATTTATTTTTCACAGTTAATGATTAATAATTATTTTCTGATCCTTCTTGCACTAATTTAATGCATCAAAATTGGTCTGCAGAGGGTTCCGGAGGTTTTCTCTACAACAGCTTCAGTTCTCTAAGGATGTGAAGCCAAATTAACTAATCAACCTGCAACTCAAAGTATCTTTTTTTTTTTTCCTTTTGCACATTTGAAATGAAGAAGGAAGGAAAAAATTCTTAAAGAATAACAGGGAGTTAGAATGTTTTCAGATCAATTTTGCTTAACCATGCATTCTTCCTCTTTGCTGTAGGCTCAAGATTAAGGAGCTGTTCAGTACAGTGAGGGTTGTTTGTTTTCTAAATTTAAAAGATTTATACAGGTCAATTTTCTGAATAAATTTGCTATTTAAGACTTTTTTTGTCTTAAACAGAAAGATAAAACTTAGGAAATTTAAATAACATTCAAAAATCATAACTTAAGACTGAACTGGTTTCTACAGCGGCAACCTTTTCTTTTTCTTGTGATATCCCTCCAAAATAGTGGTTGCAACTGAGAATACCTGCCTACTAATTAGAAATGATTTTAATAAATTAATATTTTCTCTTGTTTATCTATTTCAAAATACACCTTTCTTTCACTATAGTTTATTCATTGATCTGCAACAGCCATAACAGCTTAATATATTGCATAAGGGTCTTTTTTTGTGTGTATATACATGTATCATAGATATGCCTGAGCTCATCCAAAACTCTGAAAACTGGGAACAAAAATATTGCTGAGTATAAAAGAAGTATGAATGCCAGGGTGACATCAATAAATAAAACACTTATTTATCTTCACCTAAATTTTGTAAAAGCAGAACAGAAATTAGTACTTTAGAATTTTTAATTTGTAATAGTTTAATGGATGATTCACCTGGAAAGAGGGGATGTATGTGTGTATGAGTTTATGTATGTAAATATATGCATATATATATATTTGTACATTTATGTACATTATATGCATACATATAAGTACTTAGATTTCAAAATAACTCTGGTCATCTGTGGTTTAAACAGAAGGGCTCAGTATTCTTTTTTGGAAGTTTAAAAACTAGTACTTCTTTTCAGCTTGTGTTTACAGAAGCATCAGGGCCCAAAGCTTGTTAATCCAGTACATTTCAGTTATGAGTATACAGGGTTTAAATGATCTAGTATAGTACAGTTCACAAAATTGATTTTCTTAAGAGTTATTTTAGACTGAATGAATTACTCATGACTTCAGATTTTTTTTCTTGTTTCTGCAATTCACAGAATGCACAGAAACAAATTGGAAGAGCACTGTACTTAAAAAGAAAGAAAGAAAGAAAGAAAGACAAAAAAAAAAACCCACAGCAGATCAAGAATGTGCCCTATGGGCTTGACCCTGATTTCAGATAGACAAGCATGCATTGCTGAGCATTTTGTTGACACAGCTACTACACTCATACACACTGAAAATCTAATATCAGAAGTAAACCCTAGGTAAGCTGTCCTAGTTTTCAGATTTTTTAATGGTGAAAATTATATTTTCGGTATCTTATATACCTGAACAAAATACCATATATTACAAATATGGATAATATAGCCTGGAAAACAATCAGGCTGCTTTAGGAAGCTGATGAGTTCTTTTGTCATTAATTGCTATGTTCTTGAAATATCTCTCCTACTATCTTCTGTTATTAATTTCTAGAAATGAAAATGTTAAATAATCTTGTACAACCTTAACAAGACTTTGTATATACACACAGTCATCTTAGAATTAGCAGTGCATGACTGTCATGACATTATTTTATTTTGTTCTACTTTTCCATTCAAGAAATAAATACTTTACACTACAATTTTTCCTTCAATACTTGTCCTGGTTTTGGCTATGCTTTATTAACATCGCTGTAAAATTAAACAAATTAAAAATAAAGCTGTCATTAAAACCCAGGACAAGGTTGATATTTTCAGGAAACAGGCCCTGTGCAAGAACAAATTCCAATCTCTGTATGATTAGTTTACTATAAATATTTTCTTAGACAATCAAAATAGACAACTTCATTAAAATTCAATTTCTTCTTCAGTTTGCTATTATGCATTTCTAGATTAATATTCTTAGAGTGTTGGTTGAAATTCCTCATTGATATGCCTAGGCACTCTGACCTTGGGATGTTAATCTGCCCGCAAACATTTATCTCTGCCTTGTCACTGTTTTAGCTTGTGTCTTATGATCAAATCCCTTAGATGGGTGGATATCCATCACTTCGCTGCCATTGGCCTGAGTTGATTTATGGATGACATCTAGAAGCAATAGTTCTTTTGAACAGTTTAATGCTTCATAAAATAGAGCAAGAAATTTCATAGTACTCCTGTGCTCTGGTAGCTACAACTATTCAATATTTCTCAGTACAATTTATCATACTGTGGAATAATACTCACATTGACTTCTCTCCTCTTTTTCCATTGCTTAAGGCTTGTATTAGCCAGTAAGATGCCATGTGGTAACTATATACCTGAAAGAGAAAAGAATCTAAGTAAAATCCAAAGGTTCCTTGGCAATGTTGCAAGTAAATTTTATTCATGCTGTTATACTTTGGGAGCCGTGAATTTTTAGCACTGTTTTGTAACATTCTACCCAACAAAGTGGAGAGATGTAAGCCTTTTCAGTTTTCACAAAAACAGTAACTAATATAATAATGGAATAGATATAAAATATATTTGAATATGAAGGACTGTGAATTTATTTCTATACATATATGATTAATTAGAGAAGATCAAAGCAAAATCATATTAATTAATAATGTGCTGTAAAAAAGATATCTCTATTTATCTTCCTCTAAGTAAAAGAGACATTTTATTGGAGGAAATAACAAAGCTGTTAAAGCAGTCTTTTCCATTAGATAAATAGTTCACGAGAAACATAGTGAACAGGTTTGCATTTTCATTTTTGTTTAGGTATGTGGTTTACTCACCAGATATTATTAATCTTTTTTTTATTTAATTTCAGTGTTTGAAAGTCCAATCTGTGAAGTGAAAAGAATGAAGGTCTAATACATTACGTAATAAAGGTGCTGTTGTAATAAAGAAAAAAATAAACAGCATTGTTTGTGTGGATATGTGTGTGAGGGGTTAATTATTATTTTATTTTATTTTTAATTGAGATTTCTAATAAAAAAGGTTTTTTTGTTGGTGGTAGTGCTGGGTTTTTTTCCCCTGGGGATTTAAAAAATGCTAGAATTTGTAAATTTTGATAGAATGAATATTTGCAAAGAAATTTGTGTTAAATTCTACCAGCTATACTATTGTCTGCATAAGATACTAGGATAGCAGGATAATTCAGAATGGAATGGACCTCAGGGTGTCTCTAGTCCAACATCCTGGACAAAGCAGAGTCAGCTGTGAGGTCACACCAGGTTGGTTAAGACTCTTGAAAAACTCCCAGGATGAAGACTGCATAACCTATCTAGGCAATTTTTTATTTGCATTTAATTCTACATACGTTGGTTGGTCACACTTATTAAATGTGCACTATGAACTAAGCTATTCAAACTTGACTGAGAAGCAAGAAGTTAATTTCTTTACAGTGGTATTATTTCCACTAAACTTTATAGGTATATTTGATCTTGTTATTATCATTCCAAAGACTTGTATGTTGAAACATAAAGATTCAGTAGAGAGTTTCTGAGAGCTTCTAATGCTTATTAGAGAATCATTTAAAGGAAATAAGGGAAGTTCATGCATATTCATTTCCTTGCTTTGTGGTTTGTTTGCTTTTCTGTAGAGTGAAGCTGACATATGCAAAAGTCTGTCTTACATTCCGTTTCAGGCTTCCCAAAAGCCTAGTATTTCTAAGGATTAACAATTTTAATATTTTTCCCAAAAACATAATGAAAAAAAACTTTTCTGAAAAAGAATATTGTTTTGAAGCAAAACAAACCCAAGAATTAAAAAATAGAGGAAACTCTTAATCTTGGAATATAATAGTAACTTTGCAGTACTTTTTTTCGTCTTCATATTCTTATAGACAGCTATAATTTTCTCCTCATACTTCCATTTGTTCTTTTTTCATAATTTTATGCAGAGGAGTATTTTTCCCCCAGTACTTAATCAGTATATATTATGAAAAATAACAAAGGAATGTGATTTTCTTTATAAACTTTACTCATAGAATTGTAGAGATTGGGAGGGATCTTTGTGAGTCACCTGACCCAACTTCCTGCTCAAAGTGCGTCCACTGAGAACAGGTTGCTCGGGGCCTTGCCAGCTTGAGTTTTGAAAATCTCCAAGGATGGAGAGTCCATAATGTCTCTGGGCAACCTGCTCCAGTGTTTGACCACCCTCATGGTCATTTTTTTTTCCAAATATTGAGCCAGAATTTCCACTGTTCCAAGCTGCACCTCGAAGCCACCGAGGCGAAGGGCTCCGGAGCAGAGGATCGCGCCAGGGGACCCTTCCTGAAGCGGCAAAACCGCGGCAAAAATCGCGAAGGCAAAAGCGCAGGGAGCGAGAGGGTGCCCCAGCCCCCCTCCCCTGAGCCGGAGGAGCGAGCTCCTGACGAGCGGCAGCTCTGACTCAGCGCGGGCAGGGACAGGAGGGACGGCGGCCAAACCCCCTCAGGTACAAGAGCAGCCCCCAGGGAGTGCGAGCGACCCAGAGCGCGGTGAACAGGGCGGGCAAACAGGGCATGGCGCGTCAGAAGGGCGTGGCGCGGCAGTGTGCGCGGCAGTTGGCACAGGGCAGGGCGTGCGAGCAGGGCGCAGCCCCCTTCCAGGCTCTAGAGGCTAGCTCAACTCGTGGTCATCACCCTCCCAGAAGAGGACCTGGCCATGGTATCCACTCGGCCGAAAGCCATTGCCAGAAGAAACGTGGCGACCCAGACTGAGCCCCTACGCAAACATCCATCTGTCCAGGTCTCCGGCTGCAGGGAGTGCCTGAGCCTGTCCCTTGTACCGGAGGGCAGCAGACACAACGCCTGTGTGTGCTGCGACCAGGTGGATGATCTGCTCAGCCTGGTGGCAGAGCTGAAAGAGGAGGTGGAGAGGCTAAGGAGTATCAGGGAGTGCGAGAGAGAGATAGATTGGTGGAGCCGCACCCTACCATCCCTGAGGCAAGGGCAGCACATGGAGGCTCCACAAGAAGCGGAGGAACCCCTGCCCTCTTGCCGCCAGGCAGAAGGAGGGGACCCAGGCGACAGGGGGGAATGGACACAGGTCCCTGCTCAGGGTGCCAGGCGAACCCCTGCCCGGCCTCCCTCACCTCAACCTTCCCAGTTGCCCTTTCAGAACAGATATGGGGCCCTGGATCTTGAGGGCCAGGCAAATGAGGATGCAGATGAAGGCCCATCCAGCGGGTTGCCCGAGGCGAGGCAGTCAGCCCCACGCATTACGACTGCCTCCGCTAAGAAAAAAAGGAGGGTAATTGTCATAGGTGATTCCCTTCTGAGGGGGACGGAGGGCCCAATTTGCCGGCCAGACCCATCCCACAGGGAAGTCTGCTGCCTCCCTGGGGCCTGGGTGAAGGACATTACTAGGAAGCTCCCTAGTCTCGTGCAGGCCTCCGATTACTACTCACTACTGGTTATACAGGCTGGCAGTGAGGAGGTTGCAGAGAGAAGTCCCGAAGGGATCAAAAGGAACTTCAGGGCACTGGGGCGACTGGTGGAAGGATCCGGAGCACAGGTAGTGTTTACCTCGATCCCTTCAGTGGCAGGGAGGAATACTGAAGGGAACAGGAAAACTCATCGGATCAACACATGGCTCAGGGGCTGGTGCCATCAGCAGAATTTTGGCTTCTTTGACCACGGGGAGGTTTACACGGCACCGGGCCTGCTGGCAACGGACGGAGTTCAGCTGTCTCAGAGGGGGAAAAGCATTCTCGCGTATGAGTTGGCGGGGCTCATCGAGAGGGCTTTAAACTAGATTTGAAGGGGGAAGGGGATAAAACCAGGTTCACTAGAGAAGAGCCTAGGGGCGGCACACCAATGTCGGGGGAGAAATCGGCAGCCCAGCTCAAGTGCACGTACACCAATGCATGCAGCATGGGCGGCAAACAGGAGGAGCTGGAAGCCATTGTGCAACGGGGTAGCTATGACTTAGTCGCCATCACGGAAACATGGTGGGATGAGTCTCATGACTGGAGTGCTGCAATGCATGTCTATAAGCTCTTCAGAAGGGACAGGCGAGGAAGGAGAGGCGGTGGGGTAGCCCTGTATGTTAGGGAGTGCTTCGACTGTCTAGAGCTCAATGGTAGTGATGACGAGGTCGAATGCTTGTGAGTAAGGATGAGGGGGAAGGCCAACAAGGCAGATATCCTGCTGGGACTCTGTTATAGACCACCTAGCCAGGACAAGGAGGCAGATGAAATATTCTACCAGAGGCTGGCAGAAGTCTCCCAGCCACTAGCCCTTGTTCTCTTGGGGGACTTCAACTTTCTGGACGTCTGCTGGAAATACCACACGGCAGAGAGGAAACAGTCAAGGAGGTTCCTGGAGTGTGTGGAGGATAACTTCCTAACGCAGCTGGTAAGCGAGCCCACTAGGGGAGGTGCCTCGCTTGACGTGCTGTTCACGAACAGAGAAGGACTGGTAGGAGATGTGGTGGTCGGAGGCCGGCTTGGGCTTAGCGACCATGAAATGGTAGAATTCTCGATACTTGGTGAAGTAAGGAGGGGGGCCAGCAAAACCGCTACCATGGACTTCCGGAGGGCGGACTTTGGCCTGCTCAGGACACTGGTCGAGAGGGTCCCTTGGAAGACAGTCCTGAAGGGCAAAGGGGTCCAGGAAGGCTGGACGTTCTTCAAGAAGGAAGTCTTAAAGGTGCAGGAGCGGGCTGTCCCCATGTGCCGTAAGAAGAATGGGCGGGGAAGACGACCGGCCTGGCTGAACAGGGAGCTCTGGCTGGGACTCAGGAAAAAAGGGAGAGTTTATCATCTTTGGAAGAAGGGGCAGGCAACTCAGGAAGAGTACAGGGATCTCGTAAGGGCATGCAGAGAGGAAATTAGAAAGGCAAAAGCCCAGCTAGAACTCAACCTGGCCACTGTCGTGAGACACAACAAAAAATGCTTTTATAAGTTTGTTAATGAGAAAAGGAGAGCCAAGGAGAATCTCCATCCTCTATTGGATGCGGGGGGGAACGTTGCCACCAAGGATGAGGATAAGGCTGAGGTACTCAGTGCCTTCTTTGCCTCAGTCTTTAATAGTCAGAGGAGTTATCCTCAGGGTACTCAGCCCCCTGAGCTGGAAGACAGGGACGGCGAGCAGGATAAACCCCCCATAATCCAAGAGGAAGAAGTTAATGACCTGCTATGCCACCTGGACATTCACAAGTCTATGGGGCCGGATGGGATCCACCCGAGGGTACTGAGGGAGCTGGCGGAGGAGCTTGTCGAGCCGCTCTCCATCATTTACCAGCAGTCCTGGTTGACTGGGGAAGTCCTGGACGACTGGAGGCTTGCTAATGTGATGCCCATCTATAAGAAGGGCCGGAAGGAGGATCCGGGGAACTCCAGGCCGGTCAGCCTGACATCGGTGCCAGGGAAGATCATGGAGCGGTTGGTTTTGAGGGTGCTCACGAGCCATGTGCAGGACAACCAGGGGATCAGGCCCAGCCAGCACGGGTTCATGGAAGGCAGGTCCTGCTTGACCAACCTGATCTCCTTCTATGACCAGGTGACCCACCTAGTGGATGAGGGAAAGGCAGTGGACGTGGTCTACCTGGACTTCAGTAAGGCCTTTGACACTGTCTCCCACAGCATTCTCCTACAGAAGCTGGCGGCTCACGGCCTAGACAGGTACACTCTTTGCTGGGTAAAAAACTGGCTGGACGGCCGGGGCCAGAGAGTTGTTGTGAACGGAGTTAAATCCAGATGGCGGCCGGTCACGAGCGGTGTTCCCCAAGGCTCAGTACTGGGGCCGGTCCTGTTCAATATCTTTATCAACAATCTGGATGAGGGGATCGAGTGCTCCCTCAGTAAGTTTGCAGCTAACACAAAATTGGGTGGGAATGTTGATCTGCTCGAGGGTAGGAAGGCCCTGCAGAGGGACCTGGACAGGCTGGATCGATGGGCCGAGGCCAACTGTATGAGGTTCAACAAGGCCAAGTGCCGGGTCCTGCACTTCGGCCACAACAACCCCAGGCAACGCTACAGGCTTGGGGAAGAGTGGCTGGAAAGCTGCCCGGAGGAAAAGGACGTGGGGGTGCTGATTGACAGCCGGCTGACCATGAGCCGGCAGTGTGCCCAGGTGGCCAAGAAGGCCAATGGCATCCTGGCCTGTATTAGAAGTAGTGTGGCCAGCAGGAGTAGGGAGGTGATCGTGCCCCTGTACTCGTCACTGGTGAGGCCGCACCTCAAATCCTGTGTTCAGTTTTGGGCCCCTCACTACAAGAAGGACATGGAGGTGCTGGAGCGTGTCCAGAGGAGGGCAACGAAGCTGGTGAAGGGCCTGGAGCACAAGTCTTATGAGGAGCGGCTGAGGGAACTGGGGTTGTTTAGCCTGGAGAAGAGGAGGCTGAGGGGAGACCTCATCGTGCTCTACAACTCCCTGAAAGGAGGTTGTAGTGAGGGGGGTGTCTGTCTCTTCTCCCAAGTAACTAGCGATAGGACGAGAGGAAATGGCCTCAAGTTGTGCCAAGGGAGGTTTAGATTGGACATTAGGAGAAATTTCTTTCCTGAAAGAGTGATCAGGCCTTGGAACAGGCTGCCCAGGGAAGTGGTGGAGTCCCCATCCCTGGAGGTATTTAAAAGATGTGTAGATGAGGTGCTTAGGGACATGGTGTAGTGGGTATGGTGGTGTTGGGTTGATGGTTGGACTCGGTGATCTTAGAGGTCTTTTCCAACCTTAATAATTCTATGATTCTATGATTCTATGTTGCTTCTTGTCGTATCCCTGTCCACTGGTAGGGAGCGTCTGGTTCCATCATCATTATACTCTCCCTTGACAGCAGTAAGATTCTTCTTTAGCCTCATGAACAAATCCAGTTTTCTCAGCTTTTCCTCATGTGCCCTGTTCTACAGCTCTGTTTTTCTAGTACTGAGAAGCACAGAACTGGACACGATGGTTCATATGTGATCTCACAATTGCCTAATAGCAGAGAAAAATCACTTCCCTCAACCTGTTGGCTAGAGACAAGTATCTAGATGACCTTCAGTGCACACTGTTAACTCTTGCTCACAAAAGGGTTTTCTGGTTAGTCATCTTGAACCCTGTAACTGCTGTCTGGCGTTATTTAATTCCAGATGCAAGCCTTTTCATTTGCCTTTGTTGAACTTCATGACATTCCAGTCAGCCCTTTTCTCCAGCTTCTCAAGGTCACTCTAAATAGCATCCTTGTCCAACACATTGAACATTTCCTCCTATTTGGTATTATCTGCAAAACTGCTGACAGGGCACTCTATGCCATCATCCAGCTTGCTAATAAAGAAATTAAATGGTATTGGCTGAGTATTGATCTCTGAGACATGCCATCAATAACCAGGCACCAGCTGGATTTTCTACACTTGATGACAATTTTTTAATTTAGATAGATCAGTCAATTTTCACCTTATTGTCTACTTCGTCAGCCCATAACCCTTTTGACCCTAAGGGGACGATGGAAGAGTATATAAAAGATCTTGCTAAAGTCAAGGCAATAACATCTATTGTTCATTCTCCTTTTGTCTAACCAAGCTAGTTATTTCATTGCAGAAGACAATCTGGTTGATCAAGCATGATTTGCCCTTGGGAAATCTACTCTGACCAATCATATTCTTGTTTTTTCAGGAAATTACTTCCAGGATTTGGTCCACAATCTTCTCAGGATCTGAGATTAAACTGGTCACTATGTAGTTTTCCAGGTCCTCTTTCTTTCCAGTCTTGAAGATGAGTGTGATATTTGCCCTTTCCAGTGCTCGGGAATGTTTTTTTTCCTATGACTTTTCGAAGATCACAGAAAACAGCCTTGTAATGGCATTGGCCACCTCTCTCAGCACCCTGGGGTACATCCAACCTGTCCCCATGGACCTTTATTTGTCCTGCTGCTTTAAACATTACCTAGCTGTATTTTTCTTAATTGTGGGCAATGTTTTATTCCTTTTATTTGGAAGGAAATAGCTTTGGAAACTGGGAAGTCAGAGGCAAGAACTGACCAGTGAAAACTGAGGGAGGGGGGAACCAACAAAAACAAGCAAACACCACTAAGTATCTTTGTCTTTTCTACGTCCTTTGTCATTAGGTACCCTGCTCTACTGAGTGGTGGGCCCAAATTATTCTCAGGGGTTTTTTTTGTTTTTTTTTTGTTTTGTTTTGTTTTGTTTTTTTGGCTGATAAACTTACAGAAGCCCTTCTTGTTGACACCTGTATTCATTGCTAGCTTCAAGTCCAAGTGAGATTTGACCTCCTAATTCCATCCCTGCATTTCCAGGTGTTGTCTCTGTAGTCCTCCTGGGTAGCTCATTCTCACTTTCATTTCCTGTATACTTCCTTTTTCTGTATACTTACCTGTTTCTCCATGCCAGTCTTCTGCTACTCTGGCTAGACTGAACATCGGAAAGGACCGTTCTTGTGCTTTGAAGAAATTGTTTTTCAAGATCAACCAGTTCTGCTTGGACCCTTTGTCTTTCAGGGAAGTCTCCAACGGATTCTGCCAAGGAAATTCTTGAAGAAGGCCAGATTTCCCTCCCTTGAAGTCCAGTGTTCGTGATTCTGCTGTCTGTCTTGGTAGCTTCTCTAAAGATTTTAAAATTCACTATATGACGCTTGCTTCATATCCCCAATGAGTTTTTCCTTGTTTGTAATTGTTATGTCAAGCAGAACATCTCCCCTGTCTGCTCATTCATGTCATTGAGCTATGTCAAGACAGCCCTATCTCCTCATCTTCCCAAGCTGTCTTCCTAAGAAGCCTGTAACCATCCATTACAGCACCCGGTCAGACAACTTACCCCACCACGTATCTGCAGTCCCAATGAGATCATAGCTCTTCAATTGTGTATGGACTTTTAATTCCTCATTTGCTGCTGCTGCTGTGTGAATTCAGGTACAGGCAGAATGTATGGATCCAATCACTACATAACAGAAGGTAATACAAGTTATGAAGCACATTATACCTTATTCCAATAAAGATAAACTCTTCAAAACATTATGCTTTCTGCATGGTCATGCATCAGCTACTGCATTAAAAATTACTTTCAGCTAAATGTAACAGATATTTTGTACCTCTACATAAACTTTTATTTTGCCCATTCCTTTGTCTTTGTATATTTGGTTCAGAAAAATATTAGACACTACAACTTCAGCTCTGTAGAGCTTGAAGCCCAAGCTGTACATTTATGTTAAATATGAAAAATGCATATTATTCTCAGGAGAAAGACACCCATGCTGAGCTTATAATATTTTTTTAATTTTTTTTTTTACTGAAAAATATTGTAAAATTATGTGGAAACAGCAGCTGTGATGTTCATTTTTCAGTTGATTAGGTGGTGCAATGAAGGAATGTAAATACATAATATAATGACTAGTGCATCACTAAATAATTTTCCTAACTTTTATAATATCATATATTACAACTCTGATAGTTGCAGAGATCTGATTTCTCATTAACATTTTTCTTTTAAAATTTAGTATTATTTTAGTAAATCTTTTTACTAAGACTACTGAAAGTTTGTGCTTTTTTCCTTAGAAAATATCAATATTTAGAATTCTATAGTTGGTTGACAGCAAAAATGTAAAAAAAAAAAAATCCTTCTGAACTTTTCAATACTCTCAGCTGAGCTATAAGAACACTAAGTTGTACTTGGTCATTGGGGTATATGATAAGAAGAACTGATGACCTTGATTTATAGGTTCTTAAAATAGCCCTTTTCACCTTAATAGTTCCATCCATCTTAAGGATGACATGTTTGTCCATGAACAAGGTCAGTGACACATTTAAGTAGGTAAAACAGGATAAGGATGCTGTTGAGGTAGCATTTCTGATAAAACATATCTGTATGCTCCAAGCTGATGCCAAATGTCTAGGGAGACAATTGTAAACTCTGTCAGTGGGGTATGGCTATGGCAAATCAGGGTGTTCAATGCTTTTATTGTGTGTCATTTTTTGTTCCACTATGGAATTACTTACACTGTTTTTAAAACTTTCATCAAAAGCTATACAAAGCTTGCAGCATATTTTTATTATCCATTTGTGTATTTTCTAGATAACAGGTTGGCAGCAAAGTTAACAAGCTCCCTCTTACTCCTTCCCTTCCCTTTTATCACTCTCCCTTTCTTCACTGAGTGAATAAAGCAAAGGATTTTTTCCTTTGACAAAGGGACACTCAACTCTGGACAAAAAGATTACTGAAAATAAGGATATATTTTCTCCAGTTGTAGCCAATATTGGGGGGGGGGAGGATCAGCAATGTTGTTTTTTCACTAAGTGAAACTGAGCAGAATGGTTTTCTTTAATACATACAGGTTAATGGAATACAAGGAAAGTGGTTGAATAAGTCTTTTACATTATTAACATGTCAGGAACTACGCAGAGGTAACTTTAGCAGTGTGTTTTATTGCTTCGTCTGTGTTTCAGGATGATTACAGTCTGACTTCTTCACAGCAAAATGTGGAGCAATGGAGATGTCAGGCCATTGCTGGGATCTTACTGCCAACAGGGGTGGAAACAGTAGGGCAGGTTTTGAGGCAGTTGTGGTAAAACTGCATCCTGGTCAAAAGCTGTACCAGCAACAAATTACTGTGTTTTTGCTGTCTGGTGGGACTTCCATAGCCCTACACACATTGAAATCCTCTCACTAAAGACTATAATTCACCTAGTCTAAAAGGAGTCAAATATTTTTCACCGAGGCAAGTGCGCTATTCATTATGATGCAGTGCAGGCTGGAAGACAACTACCTCCTTTCTGGCACTGTGTAGTAACAAATTCAGTTTTCATGCAACTGGAAGAGGAAAGATCATGAAGACGAGGAACAATTCGATATCAAAGATATTAGAGCACTGAGTTGCGAGGGATGGATTTGCCTTTCAGTCCCAATAATAATATCGTTTATATAATTTGCACTAAACCAGTCAGGATAGGAACCTATCCAAGTGCCAAGCGTCCCAGCTAACTGTCCTAACGACTACATTGTATGGTCTTTCAGAAGAGAGAGAGGGAGGATTTCACTGTTGTTTTTCTCCCCCCATATTCTCCCTACCTATCGTTCAGAGACCACATTGCCTATGTGATTCTACCTCAAGAACCACGTCTGAAGGTTGCAGACAGCGCACTTCACCTGAGCATGTTCTGAACATTTACTGAACTTCCAGATGTTGTGTCATGCAGGATATGTCTCTCAATCTCTAAACCAAACCCATCTGGTATTACCAGGTGTTATCTGAAGCCAGACTGTGGACTGCTCCACCATTAGCCCTGGGGTGCCCAATAATCCCTGGCGGAGCCCCTCCCCAGAGTAATCCCTGACCCCCTCAGTCATAGAGATGGGCAGGTACAGAATACCTGCTTCTGATTGGCTCGAATTCCCACGATGCCTGGCGATTGGCTGTCACTGTTGCCATGGTAACCACACTGCTGGTATAGGGTAGTTGTAGGGGAGCTATCTGCAGGTAAACAATATTTAACCAGGCCCCACCCTCTGCCAAGCTACCACACTAACTACATTTCCTTACAGTTATTGATACTATTAAATCAACATAATTTTCATTGGTGGGTTTTTGTTGTTGTTTTGGAAGTATTTGACTGTCCTTATTGCAAAATACTATTATATAAAAATAGATATCAACTGATCCTTTGTCTGCCTGACCATGGACCCTTCCTGCTAAATGGTGTAATACTGCATTTACTTGTTTGTTACAATTGTTGTCCCACCAAAGAATGTCCAACACCACTCATATCAGTGTCCGAATGCAGGTATCAGCAGGAATCCCAACTGAGACCTCTCCCAGCTTCTTCCAGGAGATGTAAATTTATATGTAAATACTGTTTTTATTATGTCTGTGCTTCCTGCAGCCCAAGATACATACACAAGAGGCAGACTTCATCTAGCCACTTAAAAGTAAAGGCATGTATTCAGAAATATGTAATCCAGATTAGTTGGAAAGAAAATGATGGACAGCTTCAGAGCTCCTTCTTTATCTTGATGTAGGATGACATACTCTGTGACAGCATTTATCCTTCTTTGTTCATTACAGAGATAGTCCAGATAATTAAATTGTGCTAAAGCTAGCCAGCTTAAGAGAGAGTAAAGTCAGATGAAATTAATCGCACTCTGATTTTCTGAAAGAGTAGGTAAGAATCAAGGAAAAGAATAGGTGACTGCAGAGAAAATCCCACTTTATGCAAACATCCCATCTCTATTAACTTGCCTAGCAGATAGACTAATCTTTTTAAGTAGTTAAACTTTTCCTATTTTTTCTTTTGCTTGAAGAGACAGTAAAATGTTAAGGAAGTAAAAATGGTAGATGCTGATTTATGGCAATATAAAAATTAATAATAAACGTATTTTGGTTTATAACCACAGAATAAACTTGAGTATATCCAGCAATCTTGGAGGGGTAAAATTTCAAAGAAGCCTCATAAGAAATATAGGTACCTAAATCTTGGTGAAAACAATCTTAGAGTTGGCCACCTGACTCACCTTGATTTCTTCAGTAGTACAACTACAATGGATTTTCCTTTCATTATGGAGCAAAACTCATCCTTTTTTGGGGTATGAAGGAACTCGTCCCTCTGAAATGCAAAATATAGTGAAATCTTTACTATATACTCTTTTTTGGAGATCCCAAACTATTAGTAGCTAATATAGCTGACTTCTATGCACATATTTTCATTGACTTCTGAGGTTTGTAAAATGTGAAACAGCTTGCAGAAGCAGGCCTTTTGTTCCTAATTTAATTTTTTCAATATTTAAATTTAATGTTTTAATAATTATGATATAGAATGATATTGCCTGAAACAGTTAATCTGGGTGCAATACTATTCTGCATCAACATTTAACCTTCATTCTGCTAAAAAACCCCACTCTAGTACTTAAGAGAGGATCACAATCAAGTCTTGATATATATTAAAAATATTATATATTATAATTAAAAAGTGCTTAAGAACAACCAGCTGTATAGATGAATATGCCTGAAAATGTACTTTCTAAAAGAAAAAAAAAAGGGCTGAAAATAAACATAACATTTTCTGCATTTGAATTCTTCTTTCTTAGCATAAAAATGTTACTTATAACTCTAATTGGAACATTTCTTTGGACTGTTATGTATTTCTGACTTGATAATAATAATAGTCTCTTCTGACCTTAGTAATTTTATATTTACCGAAAGAATAAGTTGTCCTGAAAACTATTTCAATCTTTTGGGAGAGAGTGATGAGAAGACAAGGCTTCAGGAAACAAAGGAGTAATTTGTTTCACCGTAGCTCTAGTCTGCTCCTGTGAACTAAACACCTGTTAGCAATTTAAGGGTATTGAAGAACTCTTGAAGAACTTCTTTCAGCCATGTTTCCTCCAAAAATAATTACACTGGCATTCTCAAAGTGGAAATAAAGCATGATAATATCACAGTATAATACTCTTCGATCAGGTTCTTCTAGAATTCCATGGGTGAAGGGTGTCATGTTTAATATCAAATTTACTTATTTGAAGATATCAGATGTTACATGAGATTTTTGATTTGGCAGAGTGATAAAAAATATACTGACAATACAAATGTAAGTTACACTTAGCAAAATATAGCAATTACAATACACAGTTCAATCACAATACCAATGTGATTCCCATTACCAGTCTCTATAATATGCTCACTGTCATGACGTTGGGCATCCCCAGTCGCCAGGAAGGAATACATTGGTTGAAATCAGCTCAAGGCCATTGCTCTCTTCAAAATTCTTTTGTTTGTTGTTTAGTTTTTATACTCTGTGTTGGACTGAGACATACATATACACTTCCCCCATGTTGGTCTGGCTAACTCAGGGAGACATTTACACTACCAGTTCCACCAGCTGATCCATTTAACTCTGATATAGTCAATTGATCTACCCAACTGACATAGCTATTTATCTAAAACAAAGGCCACCCTCTTTGGTCCCCTCTGTACCGAGATAAAATCAACTTTCTTTGCAACAGCCTACATTATTCCCCGAGATTCATGGACACATCACCCTTGCCCATCTCCACTGAGCCTTCTTCCGTAGTAGGGGTTTATTGGTCAGTGACAGATAACAACTGATTATCTGGGAGATTAACTTTTGAAGCTTTCATCTGATCAGAATTGAAGTTTAGATACATTTGTACCCAAAACTTAGCTGCTCAGTCTTTAAAGTGCTCAAAAATGAGTCTCATATCCATGTAATAAATGGACAAAATGATACATTCAGAAAGAAACATCCATATTTGTCAATGTAATCTAAAGATGTTAAAATCTAATCTACACAGATTCATTTCACACAATGACTTAAGAGGACCACAAATGTGTGAGTCAATGCAGAGTCTATCTAGTTTTCAGATTTTCTTCTTAAATTCAGTACTGATGATCTGATTAAATTCTGTCCTTTAACTCCAGCACATTCCTGAGATGTATTTTAACTGCATTTTATGAGTTGAGAAGTACAAATTGTTTCTTCACTATTTCTCAAAAGCTCCTTGCTCCAGTACAGCTCAGGAATGTGCTGGAGCTAAAGGATAGACTCAAAACTAATACCTACTGTTTATGGAAATATGAGCTTCCTATCACTACTTAGACACATTTCTAATTTGTGTATGTTCTATATGCCAGAGAGATATTTCCTCCTAGTTGTTTATATGTCACTATTTACTTGAAAACCCAAACAGATTTGTAAACAGGTTTGTTAGCACTCACTTATAGAGCTTTGCAGATGCATTTGCCACAACCGTGAACAGATAAAACAGGGTCATTACCCAAGCAAATGGAACGTCACAGGACTTATATAGAATTCTCGGGTTTTTTGTACACACAAAATAACTGGATATATGTTTTACACACAGAAAATACTTAACTTGTTCACAAGTCTAACCTATTGATTTCATTTGAGAGAAACAAAAAAAAAAAACACTTTTAATTTCTCAGTTGTTTTTTCCCCTCTGAAACAGATTCTGTGCACTGCCTTTTGAGAAATTAGTGTGTAAATTTGCAGAGAAAGCTCAACTGAAGTAATTTAGAGACAGTAATTACCTCCAGATTATTGTTATTGTAGTTCTTACCACACACTACGAAGCAGAAAATAAGAGTCTCTGACTCATAGAATACTTGAAAGATATTGTAAAGATTCCCCACAGTGAGCCTGTGTGTGTCACCTCATTGACAAAATTAGTAAACAGATAATAGCAATCATCTAAGCATGCTTTAGGAAGTAATGGTAATTTTAAAAGGCCATTTTTATACATAAATGTACATTTAAGCATACCTATAATTGGTGTTTTATCTATATTCCAGTTAAAACTCTTTATAGGTTCAAAATGCTTATGTACTTTTAAATGAAGAAACCTACCTAAGGAGTTGAATCAGTTTAGTACCTTGTACATTACATATTTTAATGGCAATCTGCAGTCAGAGTACAAGTTCAGTGTAGTGAGAAAGAATGGGAGTTAAACACACCAAGTGAATCAAGAAAAGCATAAAAAGAACAGCCTTAATTAAATTTGTCCAGGTGTGCAGATAAAACCCAAATCAGATCAATGTAAAAGTTCTAGAATATTTTATTGCACTCCCTGTTTTCCTCCCATCAACTGTAATTTCCCTGCATTCTGATTGTCCTTTCCTTCTCCTGTCCCCACTATCTCTCATTAGGAGAATTTGACCATAAAGTACCGTACTCCTCACAAACAGTGAAGGAAGAAATAATTTACAATATGTTTGTCCTATTATATTATTTTTAGTTTTTATATTTTTAATTGAAAACTTCAAAAAAGTTGCATATTAGTATTCACATAAGTTGTGAAGGTTTTATTTCATTTAGTGTAAAGAGAAAACTAATGCAAAGCAAGAGTATATGCAATATAGCAGCAGTTGCTGTTTACTATTCACCATAAAGCTCTTCTTCTGTTTCTTGATTCTTCCACCTTGTTAAAATTAATTGTGTTACAATTTTTTTTTTTTTTAAGAAAGGATGCTGTTCATAATATCTCATCAGAGCAACCAATTTTAGTAAATTAACCATGCAATTATCTTAATTACTGGATAACAGATACTTAGAGAAACAAGTTCTGCACAATTTATATAAACATAAAAATAAACTACAATTATTATATATTAATTCTCAAACCAAGTACAACACTGTGCAGATCACCCTTTCTGGATATATAAATTCAGAAATTTGATAACAAGTACAACACACAACATTTCTGTACTGTGTTTCACACAGAAAGCTTCAATATTTGTTTGCATTGGACGAAAAGCCAAAATATCACCTTTTCAAGATTTTGTTTTCAGGAGTAATTAACAATAACATCATTTTGGAAATAGTCAGTCCTGTGCAGCGTTAGCCCGCTTCACTCTGAAGAGCTGTGAATCTCATGGTAACTGTTTTCTTGCCACCATTTCCTGTTTTCTAATTCGGATTCCCAAATAGCTTGTTTTTCATATAATGTGTCATGGCTACCTGACTTGAAAGATGCATATGAGAAACTTATAATGGAAGATGTATCCTGACCAGTGAGACTATTTATGAGAATACGTACATATCGTGGTTTAACCCCAGTCAACAACCAAGCACCACACAGCTGCTCGCTCACCCTCCCCACCCCGGTGGGATGGGGGAGAGAATTGGATGGGCAAAAGTAAGAAAATTCGTGGGTTGAGATAAGAACTGTTTAATAACTGAAATAAAATATATAATAATAATAATAATAATAATAATGATGATGATGATGATGATGATGATGATGATGATGATGATAAATATTCAGTATTCAATACTCAATACTCAATATTCAATGTCAATTATAATGAAAAGGAAAGCAACAAAAAGGAGAAAGAGGAACAAAACCCAGGAAAAACAGCCACTCACCACCCACCGACCGACGCCCAGCCAATGACCAAGCAGCGATCACTGCTCTCCGGCCAACTCCCTCCAGCTTATATACTGAGCATGATGTCATATGGTATGGAATATCCCTTTAGCCAGTTCAGGTCAGCTGTCCTGGCTATGCTCCCTCCCAGCTTTTGTTCACCTCCTCGCTGGCAGAGCATGGGAAGCTGAAAAATCCTTGACTCACTGTAAGCACTGCTTAACAACAACTAAAACATCAGTGTGTTATCAACATTATTCTCATGCTAAATCCAAAACACAGCACTATACCAGCTACTAGGAGGAAAATTAACTCTTTCCCAGCCAGAACCAGGACAGTACAATAAATACCAAAATGTATGTCTTCCAGCTGACATATCATTGGTATTGCTATTAAACTGACAAAAAATCAAAAATCTGGATTCATTGTGACCAGCCAATGTCCTATTCAAAACAAATTTTGGATTAATACAGCATGAAAACAAACATTTTGTTAACAAGCTCTCAGTTTTACCTTTATACAAAACATTTATTATTTGGAGATTTTCTCTTCAGAAAAAGAAAAGAAATTGCCATCAGATACTTCTTAATTAGTTCTGTTCATGAGCGAATGTGTTGGGTTTGCATGACAAGTTTTTGGTAGTGGGGGGGCTACAGGGAAGGCTTCTGTGAGAAGCTGCTAGAAGTTTCCCCTATGTCCAACAGAGCTGATGCCAGCCGGCTCCAAGATGGACCCATCGCTAGCCAAGGCCAAGCCCATCAGCGATGGTGGTAGTGCCTCTGTGATAACATATTTAAGAAGGGGAGAAAACTGTGAAATGACTCTTAGGGTTGTTTGAATCATGAAGACCAGAGGCAGATCCAGGGCACTAAATCCACAAAGTCATGCAGGTGTCTAATGCTGTTTTTGCTTCTTAAAGTTTAAATTAAATCACTATATGGTCTGTTACCTAAATATGGAAATACCTAAAGGCTTTAGGCACCAAAAGGCTTATATTTGCAGAGTTTGACAGAGTTTGTTCGGCATTGTCTGAACAGCTATTTAAAGAATTGCAAAGGCCAATTTGTCTATCTATCTCCACTACTAATGGAGACAGGCTCCCTAAATTCAAAGAGCCTTGTAAGCATACTTGCTTATACTTCCTGATGTTTCAGAGTCGATAGGTTCTTTTTTTCTTTTCCAGCCTTCCTAGGTCACCCTAGCTGGACTAGACTTTTCACATAAACACGCACCAGAGAAGGAATGGGTATAGGGTATGGCTTATTGATTAAAACACTGAGAATTGATTCAAGTCTAAAGAATAGGAATATAGTGATTTTTTGTAGTCATAGTAGTAGTAGAGCTATTTAGTTCTCAGTTGCAACCACAGATGTCTCCACTGAATATTTATGAAAGTACAATTAATTCTTAAATACTTATAAATGAGCATTTAATGATATTTTATTTTTTTCTTTTGAAAACATGTTGAAGGCATTAGAATTGCTATCACTGAGAGATCTTTTTTCTATGTTGTTTTGATTAAGGACTTTAACACGTGCAAATACTTCTGGGTTACTTTTAATATACTGTACAACAGTAGCATTACACTACTCTCTCAGCACATGACAAATGCTTGTCTTCTGTGTAAGTGTATATATGTGAACAGTTTTGTGTCTCAGCTGATATCTGGCAAGATGTGAAAACACAATAAGGTGATCAGAGGTCTGCAGTTCTGTGTGGAGTGTCTGATCTTGCCAGCAGTGACTAGTTTCACAGACAGATAAAAACAGATAAGAGAATTAGGAAGATTTGCCATACATCGCCAACATCTATCTATCTAATCTGTCATCTAATCTATCTATCTATCTATCTATCAATCATTGTAGAGCTTATAAAATGTCAATACACAACATACATACATATGAATCCCACCAAAATGATTTAACAGTTCTGTGGCCACAGAAAAAGCAATTTCGGCAAAAATAAAAAAAAAAAAAATTATAAAGTAAGAGTGTCTAGCATATGCAGTAACATTTAAAGCAATTTGCTGGTAGCACGCCTGGTACTCTAAATGTTCTTCACTTGTGAGAGAACTTAAACAAAAAGTTGAGTTCTCTAGCGTGTTCCCAAGATGTTCAGGCTTCAGCTTAGTGTATTCTCCTTAATTTCTTTATTTCCAAAACCACACCTGGCTTTGTTTCCTTTGTTTGTTAAAATCAGAGGCCATGTATATATCTTAAGAAGAATTTTATCTTGCGGTTATGAAATTGATCATGTTAATTTTAAGATGTTTCCCTGTACTTAGAAGGTCTTCCTCTACAGTAATTTAGACATCATCCATGGGAACAGAGGTAGAAATTCAGCAGATCTTTTCTAACATAATGAAAACATTACTGAGGTTTCAGCCTAACTTTCCTAGTTTATTCAAAGTCCAGTCTACATGTGCAAATTTAACTCTCTGCAGCTATAAAAGGTTGACATTGCAGCTGCAGCTGGCTCAGAGGAAAATTTATTAAACCTTTTTAATTTTATTTTTTCAAATTCTAAAATTGAAAATTTAAATATTTACTTTCATTCTTTGTTACAAAACAAAACACAACAAAACAAAGATGTTCTCTAAATCATTCTGCAAAATTATGTGCTGATTTAAATGAATGACCGTGCCATTATCAGTTTTGCAGTTGTCTTATTCATTATGTTAAGATGATGTAATATGTAACATACTGAGATGCTAATAAAGCACACATTGATTAGAAATTATATTAATAGGTTTAGGTTTTATATATAAAAAAAGATTTAAGTGATATGAGAGCTAAAATTTTAGTCATTTCCAAACAGGAATTTTAGGAATTTTCAGAAGTGTTACCACTGCAATTACTTCCCCTTCACATCTTTCTCCATAAGAGGACAAAATAGCCAAGCAGTCTCCTCTATTGAATATACCCAGTCATACCTTTATTGAATTAATTAGATGTTTATGAACAGCAGTTCTTTAGGGAAGAGTATGTTAATTTTGGGATGACAGTTATTTACTTTTGTTCTGTGTTTATGTACTTGGCAGGTGATAACAAATATTCCATTCTGCATTATCTCGTCAGCTCAGCTTGCTGGAGAACATTTTGATAAGGTAAACCAACAATGAAACTGAGCTTAAATTAAGATTTCTAGCATAATGAAACTCAGTATTCTCAGCTTCCTATTCCACAGTTGAGATCTTGCATTCATTGTAATACAATTAAACCGAGGTAGGGAAAGTATATGCTGTAGAATACTGAATATTCTCACCTAATTGCTTTTAAAATTGAGAAAGCAAACCAACAGTGAAACTGAGCTGACACTAGATGTTATCTTTATCATAAATACAAACACTTTCAAGGATTTTGCTTTTGGTACTGCAGATAATATTGAACTTGCAGGACACAAGATTTCTTATTGAGAATGAAAAATGTAAAACATGGTTGTGCTATGAATCTCCTTTTATCTTGACTTCAGAAACATACATTCCCATAGGAGTGAGACACCTGATGCAGACTGACGCTTGCTGGTGTGTACACAGTATCCAACAATTAACTTTGAGTATGATGGAGTTATTTGGCACTGTTTATGCATTATATGGCCAATGTTCCATATGAATTTTTTCTGAATTCCAGTATGGGATTTAAAAGATTCATTTATGTTTTGCACTGAGATGAATGATGTGTGATAATCTGGGCTAATCCCATCTGGTTCAGAACAACCAAAATAGGCACAGAAGTCCAGGGGTCAGTTCATGCATAGGCCTTTAGGGACAAAAATTGCACACTTAAAATATATTTTTGAATGTGTTTACACATTAACGTTCACATGTATATATACCTAAGAGGGTGATCCACAAACCCCTACTTCTCTCCTGCGATGCACGGGTTTGAAGAACAGAGGTTTTGACAATGAATTTGCTCTGTCACCACTTCAGGCTGAGCTAAATGTCTCAGTATTTATCTGATGCTTATACTTATGCAATGGCCAACTCCATACTTAATCCATTGAAAAGTCTTAACTGACAGACAAACTCAAATTTAATACATCCTGTGAGTGTTGAGTTTAACACAAAACATAACACAATGGGAAGTACTGTGATTATTCTAAAATATGTTTTGAGATTTAAAGGTTGAAAATGTTGACAGAAGTAAAGAAACAAATATATTGATACAGTGGCATACATATCCAGTGCATGCACATCAAGCCACTTCTTTACTATTTTTGCCTATTTATATTCAGAGAATCAGTACATTTTTTTGTACAAATGTACAAAATCGGTACATTTTTTTGTGTGTGTATAATAATGCATATCTCCTGTTCTGTTGTTTGGTGCATCACACTCATAAATTAGGATATAAAGGACTAAAGGGTGAACTCCTCTTCTTACATCTTGTTTTACTAACATGTAATTGAAGATTTCACATAGAAGCTACTGCGGGCAGCTCTTCTCACACTAATTTTTTTCTTTTGTAGACTAAATATTTGTAACCAAACAAATTGTATTAAATGTAGAAAAAATGTGTGTCTCAGTCCCTAAGCAACACTCTGATCTCAGTTTCTGTAGATGGAGATATTGCAGTATGTACTGCAGTACATTTTCTTCAGACATAGAGAACAGAACAAACTATTTGGAAATTAAAATAGAAAAATAGAAATCAGGAAGCTTAGGATCAGTCATTAAATTACAGATACAGCAGGTTAGTTCATATAACCAATATGAGTGTCCTGGGGGCAGAGAGGAGGAATATTTAATAATATGAGAAAAAACTTTTCATCTTCTGTAACAAACTTCTTTTATTGTACACTTTTTTTACAACAGCAGCTCATTCTTTTTAATTTGAATTCTGTTTTCCAGTGTGATGAGTAGATGAATATATTACTGCAGTGCAAATAAATTTGTGTTATATAGAATACAATTGCTTACACAAAAATACCGAGCCAGTCCCACATGCCATAGCTTCATTTTCACTCCAGTGAAATAATTTAATTCACAAAGTTATCTAAAATTTTGACACTATTTTTTTCCCTGTTCTCTAGCCAAACTCATGCCAATCCTGACTGACTAATATACCTATTATTTGCAAGAATTTGTCAATAGCAGCTTTTTCTTTCAAACAGCATCAATAGGACTATTACACTCTAAATTAGACTGTTTTGACAGTACCATAAAAACATTCAATCATCAAATGTCATGCAGAATTGTTCAGCTCTTACCTTATATTCCAAGTAGTTTTCTTCACCTTCATTGCCAAGACCCAGGAATTTTGTTGTCTTCTAATTAAGGTTCCCTCTTGTGTGTATCCATTTACTTTTTATGGGGCATTGGAGAGGTGAAACAAACAAACAAACAAACAAACAAGCAAAAAGTAGAAACACTTACACCCTAAGATAGCCCAATTAAAGAATTGGAAGATTTGAGTCTCATCTCCCCTGCAGAAGAGAAAAGCCAGCCCTGAACAATCTAAGTCTAATGTACATGAGTTGTTAGTTTCTGTTTTGGAAATACACTTTATGCTCGACAGAAACTAAACTAAAATTTCTGTTCCACAAAGCAAGGACAGCTATATCAAGGAAACCCATATCAAGAGTTCAGTCTGGTGTGAAACATCAGTGGACCAGCAATGCAGAATTGCTGATTATAGAACAAGACTCAGCTCAGCCTGACCAGTAACAGTGTAAAGGAAGCTTTACAGATAAATCTAGCTGATTGATTATTTAATATTTTGAACAGACTGCAAACAAAGTCTCAGTTACCTGAAACATAGTAGACTTCTTCATCTGAATGACTTTGCTATTTTAGAACATGACTGAATAACACAGTTTTCCTTGGTGTGAAGGATGGTGAAAATATATCGTTCTATGCATTTATCCTACTACTGCCTTCACACTGTAAGAACATAGGCAAATGAGGATTGTATTATGGACACTCATCTAACTTGTAGTAGTTTCCACAATCATGATTCCAAATATGTTTTGTTCATATTTCTTTGTGTTTGCATAAACAAAAAGAAATATGATCAAAACATTCAAAACCGTATATGTATGTATATGTGGTTGGTGTTTCTTCTCTCCTGCTTAACAAAATATATTTTGGCTATATATTCTGAACACTTGTTCAGTGCTCAAGTTATAGAACAAAACAAAACACAAACTTTGAAAAGGTACATATAATGTTTTGTTTAATTTCTTACATGAATTATTAGAATTCAATATGAGAAACACAATTCTAATTATTTTCAAAAAGTCTGTGAAAAATTAATTGGAATCCTTCTGCTGCTATTGACATACCATTTGTATTTAAATAAGAAAGGGAAAAAAAGGAGCTACATTACTGTTTAATATTTTCCAAAGGATTACAGATAAAATACCATTTACCATAAATGTAATAAAAGGTTGCTGCTATTTGGAAGAAAACTTTCTTAATGACACAAGAATTTGTTTTCAAGCATATGTATAGACAAACTGTTTTCCTTAGGATGTTTCTTTGCTGTAGTATTGAACTGAAACAAGTAACCTAATTAGCTGGTTTATTCACCTCTGAGGCAGCTAACTAGTAATCATTTTAAAAAACTTGCATTTATCTCTGTGCTGCAACTCCAATCACAAATTAACAAATCTTTCTCCAGATCTCCCACAAAGCTTTCAAAAGTAACTGATGAATTACCAAAAAGAATAATGCAACCTTGGACACTCCCAGCAGCTGTCTGCAGTATGGAACTTCATATAGGAAGTGGAATTAATGGCCAGGATGGAGAAGCAGCCTTTATCATTATTCATGTTGGAAATTTAAATAGCAAGTCCTTGACACTTTTCTTCAGGTCACAGTACTGTCTTAAAATCTAGCCAAAGATAAGGAGGACATCAGCAGAGTTGCACAGAACTGTGACTCTGGTGAAGCAACTGAAAAACTAGCGGCATTGTGGAAGCTCATTGTACTAGTGACAGAATTTCATGTCTGTCCAGGACAAGAAGGAACTGACCATGCATCAGAGTTGTTCTATTTATCACCTAAACAAGTATATGTTTTTCTAATAAAAGTTGTGAAGAAAAGATCTTTTGGTAACAACAGCTTTCTTGCCTTTTCAGAAGTTCAATTCATTTCATTATTTTAGTTTTCAAGTAACTGGATAAAGCATCAGAAAAATGTTAATAGAGAAAATAAACAAACAATGCAAAAAAAAATTCACCAATATTAATTGATTCATTAATAAAAAATGAACTATTCTCATGTCCTAAATAGTAGAAATATTGAGTGATTTCAACTGGAACAAAGCTTTAAATCAATGCTTGAGAAAGCAAGGGGAGGAGAGGGAAGTAAGAAGAATGAGAATAGTTTTTTTTTCTTCAAAAACTTTAAATCTTATTCTGTGAAAACAGCTCCTAAAGGAATCTTCCTGTAGAATTCAATAAAAACTATACTGAGCAGTCAATCAGTGAGAGCTGAATATCAAAAGACAAGATAGCAAAGAATTGGTTCTAGTGTTTTTAAAACTTTTTTTTTTTTTTTAAATCAGATGCTTCTTTTTAAAGTCAGCTAAACATTTCTAGAGAGCAATTCATTACAGCTATTTAAGATATGGGCCTTAGTGTGGGATTCCCTTCATGAATCTCCCTTTTCACTTGTTACATAAATAGCTTGAACTAAGCATATGAATACTAAAGAACTAACAGCTGAGATTAATCCCTTTATTTGGGGATCCTTACTGATTTGTAATAATGAAAATGGGTAAAAGTAAATATTGTTAGATGTATTTCCTTACCATTTTCTAAATTTTTCATGGTGAATAAAGGCTTTTTGGGTGATTTATTAACAGAAACAATAAATAAAGCAGATTCCACCATTCCATTATTGTAGTTCTCAAATGCGACCAGTATTAGTTATTTCTGATGTATGACAGAGCTTCTATCAAGAGTTTTTGTGAAAATATAGGTATAGCTATGCCTTATTACTTAGCTGAAAAACATGGAAAACCTATCTCATAATCTCTCATTAACAGAAAACTATATTTCTTTCATCAATCATGTAAACCAGGAACTAGACATATTTGGTACCTGTTGGTACCTCTGAGTTCCATTTGGTTTCACATATACTCTGACAGGAAATAGCTAGCTGTCTTTTAAATCAGGTCCTTTTTCCTTTCCTGATGTGAGACTTCATACACAGAGGTCCTGTAAATATAAACTATTGAGCTACACGTAAAAAATAAATAAGGTTTGATTTTCATGTCTTTAGGTTTTTACATAGTGAATAACACCACTGTTTATGAGAACAGAGTAATAATAATAGATTTTATGGTGGAGGAGCATTTAAAAGAAAGATCTGAATCATGAAGAAGCAGAAGTACGCTTCAACGGAGAAAGCGTAATACTGAAAAAACCTGTAAGGTTGTAAAGATAAAAAGAATATAAATTGTATAAAATTTAAAAGAATATAAAGGAAGTGGCTATGCATCAATGCACACATAAAAATAAAACAGTATAACTGTCTTCGATTTCATATCCAACTCAAAAGGGTATAAATGGGGTAGAAAAAAATGCATTGCAGATGTAATTTCTAGCCCCTGTTCCTACAAATAACTTTCTGTATTCTTGAGATAAACTAAATACTGTTGTGTTGCTAATCTTCATCAACAAGTGTCTTATGATTCAAACAGATGTTCCTGTTTTTCAGGCCCATTGGTGCCAATACTCAGTGTAATTTTGCCCAGAGGAGTAAGGGAAATAATAGAGTATAACTGTAGCATTAACTTGCTGAGAAATGGTCCGTCTATGCCAGAGATTTGCTTCAGAGAACAGAGACTTTATTTTTTTTCCCCACAGTATCCATCATAGATATCCCAAATACCTATTAGTCACTCAAGGGTATAAATGGGATAAAATAAGTAACGGACTGGTTTGCATTGTAGCTAATTTCCCAGAGACACAAAGCAAATCTAAAAAAGGTTATATGCATACATTTTTAATTACAAACTTTTACAGCTTAAGCATATTGGCTTGCAAGCAAATCAAGGATCACTTACTTCCCTGAGCCACAATAATCAAGGAATAAAATCCTATTTATTACTTTTGCCACACACATTAAAGTAATAAAAAAAGGTACTTATTCCAGAGAAAAAAACTATTTTTATGGCTCTACTTTGTTAAAACTACTCACTCTAGAGATAAAAAGTAACTTAATTTTCACAGTAAATAGATGGAGAAGGGACTCAACACATCAGTGATTCACTTGCAAAATTCAGACAAATATACAAGCTTAAGAAGAAAGATGACTGTGAAAACATAAGCAAGATCCATGGTAGAATTCATAAGAATAAAATATTTGTGTTTGTAACCTGTGGTATCTGGAGGATATGGATTTTCTTCTGAATGTTCTTCTACTTCTTATTATGAACTGTGACTTAATTTCAACCTGTAAGAGCATTAAGTCTGAATTGTTTTGGAGGTTTTTTGAGTGGGAGGGGGGAAGTTGTTTGGTTTTGTAAATTTCACTAGCAAAAGATTGGGCTGTTTCAGTGTTTTAAACAAAATAGCACACATCTTCATTTCCTTTAAAATTACTGTGTAAGCCCTGTTCATGGATAATATATTTCTGTTATTTCTCAGATAAAATATTGCACATAACTAATGGATAACAAAGTCATTGTCTTCCAGATGTTGTACATCTCCTGTACATATGCTACTTAGAAAGCTTGTACATAAACAGTAAACCTAATGAATAAATATTTGTATTTTATGTACTGGAAATAGACAGGGGATCATCACAGCAAGCCCATTACAGTACATCTGCATCAGACTTTTTCCATACGCGGAGTGGAGTTTACCTTTGTATGCCCAGGATTTCTGGATGTTTGGAAACTCTAAATATCCTCTGAACAGATTGACAGATGTTCAAAAATTCAAGGTTACAAGACATCTTGAATTCAACCCACAAGCAAATTTCAAGTGGCCAGTGAAGGTTTTAGAGAAATCTGAATGCATAACAGGTCCACTCATGACACTTGCTTTATGAAAATGCTTGAAGTCTAAAAATTTTGATTAGTCCAAGCTTCAGGAATTTTTTTTTTTTTTTTAATGAATAAGTACCTTGTATGCAAAAAGGTGAGATGGAACCTTGATTAATAATTGTGTATAAGGTCATGACCAGACATTTTCTTTTCAAGAAGCATCCTACTTCTTTAGTTCTTAAAAAAAGTTTGTCTTTAATGATACATCTCTGGAAATTGATACATGATAGGTGAATCTCTAGTTGAGAGTTCAAATAAGATTGCATACGTAGCTAAAAATATGGGACACTTTCCTGAATTTGTTAGAAAGGACATTAATTTTGTTCTTCTGTCCAAATGGTCACTTCTGTTTATAAGCAACCCATGTTTTTTTTTGGAGGAGAACTAGTATGATAGACATCTGTTATATCTCAATAATTTCTCAGAGAATGGAAGTACATAGGACCTTAATATTGTTCTTGTAAAACATTAAAATATATTAGGAGTTTGGTCCTTTTCTTCAGAAATTAACAATCAAAAGGGGAACAGAGCCTCTGAGAAATGAAGGGACCTTCTCTTTTTTTATGTTATTTTATTTTTTCAGAAAACTCAAATACTTCAATTTTGGTTTGATGTACATAAATATCTGGGAAATTATCCAAATAATGAAAGTTCCAGGCCATATTTTTTAATATTTTAAGCAATTTCTAAATATTTTTTAACACCGAATATGAAACTTGCTCGGACAGCAGACATTAAGGGGGAGGAAGAGTCACTTTTCCTTCATTATTACTTCTGCATTTAGTAATTAACATGTCTTCCTGGCAATCTTTTGAAAGTGGAAGAAATTGTATGCAGACAGACCCTTAAAAGGACTATCCACAATTCAAAGAACAAGTATTCCACTGAGATGTAGTATCTATTCACAAGCCATTTAACTCTAAGTCTGCATTAGTTTCAGAGTGGAGAGGATTGGACAGGGCAATTATTGGCAAGCTTTGTAACTTGTCATGTTGCCTGACATAAATGAAGCATGATCAGCACGTTCCTTAAATATTTTTTGATATCCACACAGTCCCAGATAAAGTTCCACGTTTCTGATCTTCAGTGGTATCCCTGCATTTTTAGAAGGCCAAAGCTCATACAGAAGATTCATATTTCTTTGACCTGGAGACCATTATATAAAGGTGGAAACAATCTAAAGGCACGTTTCGGAGTCTGAATGCCGAATGGTACTAAACAGTGGATGTTTCAAACTTTACCTCTTAAGGAGAATCCTAATACCTGAAAAAAGGACAAGGCCACTAAGAAGTAAATAATGTAACTACTGTATAAGTAATTTACATTTTAACCTTCACATTGAAGACTATGTAGCATTAATATTAAACATGGAAAGGAAAAGTTACTTCATACAATTCCCTTAGGGCAATGTAGACAGTCCATTTAAAATAGATGTTGTGGAACCTCTAACAATTGACTGCATACTGTTCGCAGTAGCAAATCAATGTATCAAGTAAGTATGTGGAAATGCTACTTTATGTGACTCTCAAAAGGTGTAATACAAGATAATTCCATTAAAGGAGGTAGAAAAAAGTTACACTGAAAGATAAGAGAAGTTATAGAAAGATGCATTTTCATCGCTACAAGTTCACTTTAGTAAGTTTAAGTATTACACAAAGTTAATTCAGAGGGTTTTTTTGTTTGTTGGTTAGTTTTTTGCTTTGAATAAATAATAAAAAAAAGTTATTCTGTCCAAAACCTATCTTTACCTAAACCAATAACATTTTTCCTTTCTCACAGAAGATTGGATGGCTCTAGCTCCTGAATAATAATACATAGTGGCTCCACTCCTTAACAGGTGGTAGGTTCCTGCATTGAATTCCTTTTTTCATCTTAAATGATTCCACAGTCTCCATTCTCCAGAACTATGCACTAACTCCTGAGCTTATTCTAATGTAGACATGATTCTTCATTTCTTCTGAAGTTTGGGTACAAAGATTTCAACGAGAAATCTTGATTTTATAAGACAGAATAAAGTACAGATAAAAAAAAAAGACAGCACTAAATTATTAGTTAAAGCAATTTACTGATTTGCGGAAATATTAAAGCATGTCTTTGTTCTCTAGAACATGTGAGAACTTTATATTAGACTGTCATAAGATTTGAAAGAAAATAAAACAAGCACGTAATGCTTGAGAGCCAATGTCACAAATAAGAAACACAACACTTTTTTTTTTTAAGCATTTCATATTGACTAGGCTCAGAAGTCTCTTAATTTCTTGTGCTGGTTGTTGTGAATTTCATTTTTAGCTGCCTAATACCACTCTTTCAGTGAAAGGGAATTTAACTTATTGACTTAGCATTGTGAAAGTAATTCCTGGAACTGACACCTTTTATTTAGCCATGATGGAACTGAACTTTATTAAAAACTACAACTCTTCTTTTAATATAGTCTCCATTATTCTTGATTTTTGGGAAGATAAAGATATGTTAACCACAATTGTTTCCAATGCTCTTTATTCATTACTGATTATACTACTAGTAGAGCTTTCTGCTGATTAATTGCAATTAATGTTTCAGAGACTTAGAAGGTTATCTGTATTTTCTATTAAATTTTACCATACAGAGTGGCTGAAATCTTAAGAATCCTGGTAACGAGGATACAGAAGAAAATATCAACTAGAAGAGAAAGTATTTGTCTTCATCCATAAGCACTTTCCACAAAAGAGACAATAAATGCAAATTGTTAAAAATCTTTTTAAATATTACAGTCTGTTTAAAACAATGGTTCATTTGGGAATTTGGTTTTGTGAGTTGTATTCACTCCACATTAAAATTAAAGAGATGAGGGATGGCTCCAACTTTCTCTGTTCTTTCTAGCAGGAATTTTGGACAGCTCTGGCTGTTGCTTAGCATGCTGCTTTGATGGCAATCCTCTGAACAGAACACAAAATACAGAAAATGCCATTTAAACATAACTAAGAACCTTTTCCATGTGAGGGTGGTCAAACACTGGAACAGGTTGCCCAGAGAAGTTTTTTTTCCTGTCTAACAAAAGATGTAATTAGCAATATTTTAAAATCCAATTAAAAAAAAAAAAAAAAACAAAGTCCTAAACTATGTACTATTTCAGCCTCCTTTTTTGCACCATCATACTTAAGTTCTGCAATATGACATATATCCTAGCTTCATGCTGAAGACATGGCTAGCTGATGGCCCTCCAAAGCACCAAGTCCTCCAACACTCATTCAGACTGTGCAGACTGTGAAGAATGCAACAGACCTTTATTATTCTAACAATGCTCTTCGTGTTGGTTGTAAAAGTTATCTCATAAGTACCCTCAGCATGTCATAGATTTAATCATAGATGAATACCCTGTAGAAACTGCAGATAGGCTGTAGGTACCAAGGCAGCAGAATATGTGCAGTAGCAGACCTAAATTTAATCTACCAAATTATAATACACCCTCTCCAAGTCACATTTGTTCTGGTATCTTTTACCATGCACTGAGACTTTACAGGCAGGATATGTTCAGTTTAAGATTAAACAGCTATTTTTTTTTATTTAAATAGACTAATACATATATAATTGAATCTACGACTGGCGAGCTGCGAGGCTAAGCATTAATACGTTCGCTATCCCCCATAAGATGCCTGACAAGTCTTTTCTGGCCAGGTAGTTAATAGGCAAGGAACAGTCTACCTTCTATGACTTGGATCTGATTTGGTACTTGATGCTGCTGAGCTGTTGCTTTCCAGTTCCCTGCTTTATTCCTAGGGCTTAATACCTTTTGACTTCAATATTTTTTTAAGGTTCTTAGAGTCACTAACTATCTGCATCCAAGCAATATCACCTCTGTCCATGCTTTCTGTACTTTTACTGTTGTAGCCTATGTACATTCCCAAAACTTTTTTCTCATGGCTTAGCAATTTTCTCAGTAAACCTAAATCAAGGTTACATCTAACATTACATCTAACAATGCCTTGAATCAGAGACAGCTGAGAGGTGCTTGGTGTTATGTTGATAGACATAAAAAAGAGGATTCCTCAAATATCAAACACCAGAATTCTGAAACATGAAAGGATCATGTATCCAACCAGCTCGGGACGCAGTGTGGCTTCCATGAGGAAGCCATGTGGTTCATGAACATGGAACATGATTAAATTACACGCGTTCAAGTTTTAACAATCAAGCACATCATTTGGTAGGTACTAAAAGGTTAAGTGTGACTTGTATTTGGTTCTGGACAAAACTGCATTTTCTGAGTGTCAGAACATATCCCAAAGTAGCAATCTCCAAGAAACAAAACACTTTGTATAGCTTATTGATCACAACGGCTACACTGTTGGTAGCCTTGCTGGTTTTGAACTGATTTTGAACCAATAGAAGTCTGGCATGGACACTTTCCAGAGGTGTAAACCCTATTTCTGGGACAGGGAAACAGTCTTAAAATGCATGTTGACTTTCAAGGGTTCTGACAGCTTCTCTGATAGTGCCATGTGTGTTTCCTTTGCATCTTGCACTTAACAGATCACAGTAGATCATACATTTCTGGATAATAAATTATGTCACTGTTTAAGTGTAACAATAACAAACCATAAAGATTTCCATGATATGACCTGTGCAGGCATATCTTTAAGCAAACTGGCCATCCTTACTGTATCCCAGGAGGAAGTTTCCCCATATATGTTTGAAAAAGCCAGAAATATTGAAATTGGAGACGTGTGGCACTAACGCTTCCCTCCCTGCCATTCTTTTTGTTGAGTATCAGGCTTCCTTTTGATGGTCCTGAGTTTTCTAAATATGACTGTATGGAAGCATGCTTACCCTACACAAACAAAATGAATGTGGAAAGGGAGTTAATATAGGATATATACATAAGTATATATTTTTCTTATTCTCATAATTTTTGTACTTCTTTTCCCTAACTAATGAACACTAGATATCTTTTTTTTTTCTTAATGAAAACAATCCACTTACTGCATTGTACCACAAATTACCTTGTAAGTCTTGTGCTGGTTTTGGCTGAGATAGAGTTAATTTTCTTCATAGGAGCTAGTATGGGGCTATATTCTGGATTTGTGCTGGAAACAGTGTTGATAACACAGTTGTTATTGCTGAGCAGTGCTTACACAGAGTCAAGGCCTTTTCTGCTTCTCACACCACCCCACCAGCGAGGAGGCTGGGGGTGCACAAAAAGATGGGAGGCAACACAGCTGGGACAGCTGACCCAAACTGACCAAAGGGATATTCCATACCATATGACGTCATGCTCAGCATATAAAGCTGGGGAAAGAAGAAGGAAAGGGGGGATGTTTGGAGTGATGGCATTTGTCTTCCCAAGTAACCATTACATGTGATGGAGCCCTGCTTTCGTGGGGATGGCTGAACACTTACCTTCTGATGGGAAGTAGTAAATGAATTTCTTACTTGCTTTGCTTGTGTGCGTGGCTTTTGCTTTTCCTATTAAACTGTCTTTATCTCAACCCATGTGTTTTCTCACTTTTACCCTTCTGATGCTCTCCCCCATCCCACTGGGGGGGAGTGAGCGAGTGGCTGTGTGGTGTTTAATTGCCTACTGGGGTTAAACCACAAGAGTCTGAAGTGAGGCTCCACGCCACGCAGTGAAGTTGCACATACGTACAAAAGAAGAGGAGAATCTGATCCCTCATATACAAATGCTTCAGAACATATAATTATTTTGCAGTTTTGAAGGTGGTGGGACAGATGATAGACAAAAACTAGGATTTTTACTCCTCAGGTAGCTGTACTTATGAAACATTGTCATTTTTAAAATACTAGTGTTGGCAGGTCAAATATTGATATTAACCAATTGATATTGATCAAAATTGTTATTAGTCAAGAACTGCAAAGTCATTCAAGATATGCAAGAGAGAAATTCAAAAAACTGGAGATACTGAAGCAACGACTACAGCAGACCACTGCCTGTCACCAGACCCGATATCTCTAGACCTTGCTGACAGACCTGGAAAAATCTTAATAAATCAGCACTTAATCTTTTCAAGGTCAATTTCCTTCATAAAATCACTGTAATGCCATGTGTTGGGCATTTGAATTCACTGGACATTAATATCACTGATTCCCAATTATACAAATACATAAAGACAATAATAAAAAAATGCTGATCAGGCAAAAAGCTGCTAAAATAACAGAGAAATGTTTCAAAAAGTAGGTGTTGCTATATATAGCATGTATACCAATGAAAATGCTGCATAAGCCCTGTCCGCTCCTCAGCCTTAGAATCATAGAATCATAGAATCATACAGGTTGGAAAAGACCTCTAAGATCATCGTGTCCAACTGTCAACCCAACACACCATGCCCACTAAACCATGTCCCTAAGGACCTCATCTACACGTCTTTTAAATACCTCCAGGGATGGTGATTCAACCACTTCCCTGGGCAGCCTCTTCCAAGGCCTGATCACTCTTTCAGTAAAGAAATTTCTCCTAATGTCCAATCTAAACCTCCCTTGGCGCAACTTGAGGCCATTTCCTCTCGTCCTATCGCTAGTTACTTGGGAGAAGAGACCAACACCCACCTCACTACAACCTCCTTTCAGGTAGTTGTAGAGCGCAATGAGGTCTCCCCTCAGCCTCCTCTTCTCCAGGCTAAACAACCCCAGTTCCCTCAGCCGCTCCTCATAAGACTTGTGCTCCAGGCCCTTCACCAGCTTCCTTGCCCTCCTCTGGACACGCTCCAACACCTCCATGTCCTTCTTGTAGTGAGGGGCCCAAAACTGAACACAGTATTCGAGGTGCAGCCTCACCAGTGCCGAGTACAGGGGCACGATCACCTCCCTACTCCTGCTGGCCACACTATTCCTAATAAAGGCCAGGATGCCGTTGGCCTTCTGGGCCACCTGAGCAGACTGCTGGCTCATGGTCAGCCGTCTGTCAATCAGCACCCCCACGTCCTTTTCTTCTGGGCAGCTTTCCAGCCACTCTTCCCCAAGCCTGTAGCGTTGCCTGGGGTTGTTGTGACCCAAGTGCAGGACCCGGCACTTGGCCTTGTTAAACCTCATACAGTTGGCCTCGGCCCTTTCGATCCAGCCTGTCCAGGTCCCTCTGCAGGGCCTTCCTACCCTCGAGCAGATCAACATTCCCACCCAACTTGGTGTCATCTGCAAACTTACTGAGGGAGCACTCGATCCCCTCATCCAGATTGTTGATAAAGATATTGAACAAGACCGGCCTCAGTACTGAGCCCTGGGGAACATCGCTCGTGACCGGCCGCCATCTGGATTTAACTCCATTCACCACAACTCTCTGGGCTCCAGCCAGTTTTTTACCCAGCGAAGAGTGTACCTGTCTAGGCCGTGAGCCGCCAGCTTCTCTAGGAGAATGCTGTGGGAGACAGTGTCAAAGGCCTTACTGAAGTCCAGGTAGACCACATCCACTGCCTTTCCCTCATCCACTAGGTGGGTCACCTGGTCATAGAAGGAGATCAGGTTGGTCAAGCAGGATCTGCCTTCCATGAAGCCGTGCTGGCTGGGCCTGATCCTTTGGTTGTCCCGCACATGGCTTGTGAGCGCCCTCAAAACCAACCGCTCCATGATCTTCCCTGGCACCGAGGTCAGGCTGACCGGCCTGGAGTTCCCCGGATCCTCCTTCCGGCCCTTCTTATAGGTGGGCGTCACATTGGCAAGCCTCCAGTCATCCGGGACCTCCCCAGTTAACCAGAACTGTTGTAAATGATGGAGAGTGTCTTGGCAAGCTCCTCCGCCAGCTCCCTCAGTACCCTCGGGTGGATCCCATCCGGTCCCATAGACTTGTGAACGTCCAGGTGGCGTAGCAGGTCATTAACTTCTTCCTCTTGGATTATGGGGGGTTTATCCTGCTCGCCGTCCCTGTCTTCCAGCTCAGGGGGCTGAGTACCCTGAGAATAACCACTCTGACTACTAAAGACTGAGGCAAAGAAGGCGTTGAGTACCTCAGCCTTTTCCTCGTCCTTGGTGGCAACGTTCCCCCCCGCATCCAATAGAGGATGGAGATTCTCCTTGGCTCTCCTTTTGTCATTAACATACTTATAAAAGCATTTTTTGTTGTCTCTCATGACAGTGGCCAGGTTGAGTTCTAGCTGGGCTTTTGCCTTTCTAATTTCCTCTCTGCACGACCTAACGCGATCCCTGTACTCTTCCTGAGTTGCCAAGCCTTGTCTTCCTCTTTTCTATATTTACCATCTTTTTTTTCCTCCACCTGTAGGAAATATATAAAAATTTCCCCCATTGGACTCAAAACTGAAAAGGAAAAAACAACCCCAAAAATTTCATATTCTTCCTGTCAAAGAAGCCAGGGTGCTCTGTGATCCTTCTCCTGTTCTTCCTCAAGGAGACTAGAATGATACCCCAGTACTGGCTACTAACACGTAACTCTAAAGGAAATATAATACTAAAAGAAGTGGAAGGGCATGAACGCCATATTAAAACAGGTCCTATTAGTGTCAGTAGGAACCATTTCTTTGAGTAAGCAAGCTAGCTATTTTAATCTAAGCTTTCTGCATCACATGGTGTGGCATGTTGCTTCTTAGCCTATTCACTGTCTGTGACTGAATTACTTGCAGGGAATATTTTGTCCTTGTGTGAGACAGGTTGGAGCAGTATCTATATTCTGAAAACTCCAAGGACAGCAGGAAACAAAGCAGGTTTTTTAAACAGATGAAATCCATCAGACAGGTACATCAGGGATTCTGTGTAAAATCTATTTTAAGCTCTAAGTGTGTGACTGGCAGTTGTGGAGAAAGTCTTGGAGTGCCTAACAACAAACCGCTACAAGGCACTTCAGAAGGAAGTGCTATTGTTCTTTGCCTTCTCTCTTTCCTCTGATGTCTAGCTTGGCTTTTACACGTAGGGCCTATGCTGGGAGAGAATAGTGATCACTCCACATCCAAGGCAATGAGTAAATTCTCAGGGGAGCTAAGGAACATATGTGAAAGCAATTGCTGTGACTCCTTTTGAAAGGTTACAGAATGCATTCCCCTAACACCCTGTCATTCTCTGTTCTGCTGACTAACATAGAAACAAGAGTGCGACTCAGCTGCTCCCTTTCATACCCGCACCTCACTTTTCGCCTTATGCTTTCCACCCTTTCTGAGCACATCAAAGCTTTGGGGTTTGTGACAGCACTTCGCTTGAGGCAATTGCTGTTAGTAGGCTCTCTCCTGTACTCACGACTTGGTAGGACTACATATGCAATCTATTTACTCTGTGCAAAAAAATATTTTCTAGACATGATCTGACAAAAAAAATCTCAAATTAAGCACACATGTAAAAATATTAGTTATGTTGAGAATAATATTATTTTAACAACACAGAAAACAATTTTCTGGTCTGTGAGCAAGAAGCCAGTTGTTTGTCTTCATCTGCTTTGTCAAAATAAAATTATAGGACAAAATTCCATGCTGTCCATTATTCTAGAAAAAAATTCAATCCATTAATGACTGGCTTTTTATTGCTATTTTGACTCAACAGGCTGTGAAACCCAGTGAAAAAGCTCTTTCCACAAATCACTTGTATTAGTGCAATTAGACACATGGCAAAACCTCATGAACCTCTAATGTTTTTAGCAACTTGAATCTAGAAAAATGGTAATTGGTCAGCCTTTTTACTTAATTCGTCTTGAAAAACTGAACTTTGTTTATGGATGTTTAACAACAGTGGAAGATGTGTTTTTGACAAGAACTATAGTCTCCTAGAAGATTGACTGAGAATTTAATATTAAAAGAGGACTGAAAAAGCAATTCTGGAGAACAAAAACCCCATAAAGCTATTAAATTTAACAGTTTGGTCATTTCTGAATTAAGTACTTATTTTTTCTTAAGTCTTCAATTAAAAATTAACTCTGTTTTCCTGGTTTTCTATGCGACCTACCTTATTTAAAGCATAGGAACCTACAAATTGCAATAGCAGGGACGATGTGGACTACAAGAAGAGATAAAATAGTTGACCTGTTACTAACTTAAAAGTTTCAGTATTTTCATTCTGAAACAGAATATGAAAATAAAGGCGTGTTTCAAATTTTGGTATACGAAAAAGGAATAAGAAGTAAAGTTTCTGAATATCCTAATAACAAGAAGATAGGTATGTTAAACTAAAACAGAAAGTTATTCGAAGCACTTTTTGAGCAGTCCCAGATTTCAAAGCAGTATTCACTCCTCAGTCGGTGAATATTACTTTTTGAATCTGGCCGTCTTTCTGGCATCTTAGCTTGGGCCACCAAAACCAGAACTTTGAAAGTCACTACTCATGGCTGAAAATGTAAAGCAAATAGACAGAAAAGGCAAATATAAAGATAATTCTTATGTCCTCACTCATTGTTTTAAACAAGACTTATTTAGGACTAGCTTACTGTTTCCTTATTTACATTACTTAACCTTGTGTTCTTCTTTCGTATTCATAAAACATATGATTTTAGGCACATCATTGTGGTATGATGTTCTTTTTACAAATGTCATGACATTTGTCCTCCAGGCTGATTTCTAGTCTCTTCCCTCATTAGCATTCTTGCTTGGCGACTGTCCATACTCTTCTCCTTATCCCTGTGCCAATTCATGACACCTGGCCACAGTAACCTTTCAAACGGTTTAGGATGCAGAATTCCCTAGGTTTAGGATAATTTCAATATGCAGTTAAAGCTATGTATGTTTGGACAGATGCCCAGATGTTTCATGAGGCTCCATTCTCATTTATAATTAAAAAAATATTAACTTATTTTACCAAATAAGATAATATTTATTCAGATTTGATTCTTAAGAGACATATGCACAATTATGCAGGAGGAGACATACAGGCAGAGATACAAGAGAGATGCCAGGGCAGGAGGGACACCAGAGAAGAAGAAACATTTAAGAAAAGGAAAACAGCTACCCAGAGTAGGGCAGGAGCAAAAGCAGCCACCCCAAGCAGGGACAGCAAGGAGGTTGAGGAGGAGGTACGACAGCAAAGGGACTGCAGCTGATGGAGGAACCCACACCAGAGCAACAGAGTAGAACCCACAGTGCACTGACCTCTAACCCCTCCACTGCCCGTCACCTTGCCAAAAGGACTGGGTACAACGTGTGGCAGAGAAATTAGAAAGTGGGGAGGAAAGGTGTTTTGCCTAGGTGTTTGTTTATTTGTTTCTTTGTTATTTTTCAATAGCAGAATCAGTAACCAAAAGTTTGCTAATTGGCAATTAATTAAATTGATTGAAGTTCCCTGACTTGAAATGTTTTTTTTTGCTCAGGACAGGCCTTCAGACTTTTTGAAATATAATGTGTTAAACTTTAGAAACTGATGCAATGCTTTTCTTTCTGTAAAATTTTTTTCAGGAATTATGATAATATCATTTTTATTACCAATTATACAAATAACATATTGATGAATTCTGAAGAAATTGTTAAAATGCATAAAAGTAGGATCACTAGATATGAAGTTATTTTAGATAATTTATATAATTGTTATAAATGGAGTCACTGGCCATAATCCATAATTAAACATGATTTTCATTTTTCAGCAAATTACATTTTTAATGTATAACACCCTCTCTGTCTTTGTCTCACCTCCTGGGTAACATTTATTTCTTCAAATTATAAACCTCCTCTTTCAATGTGGAATTATTTTTGAGTATTTAAAAACAAATCTGTTAATGAATTAACAATACTTTAAAAAATAGACAAAGATATTAAAATGTTCTGTTGGTCAGAGTGTACTTTTTCCACAAATATACCTTGTAGTAACTGTGAGGGACTGAAATGTAGAACATTTGTCTCAAAGATTGCTTGTCTTAAGCGAAGAATCCTCTGAACACGATGGGAGTGGCTACGAGGCAACGGGAGACCTCCAGTTTGCACAAGCTGCGCCGTGTGCAGGACTCGGTTGGGGTCAACTGAAGGTTGCGAGAGACCCAGCGCTAGCCGCAGTCCCGAGGAGCGTGTGCGCATGTGCAGCCGCGGGCTAGCCGCGTGAAGCTGGAGCCACGTGGAGCGTGTGCACATGCGCAGACGTATGCTAACCACATGCTGGCCGCGTGAAGAGCGAGGCTGGAGCCGCGTCAAGCGTATGCGCATGTGTGGGAATGTAGCCACGTGCAAGTACGTGTCGTCATCATGGAAACCGCAATCCCTGAGTGAGTATAAAAGGACTGCCAAGACAAGTTGGAGAGGCGATTGCGTCCCCCCCGGACCACCAAGAAACTTGGACCCCCGAGACGCTGCAGATCCATGGTGGTGACTATTTCTTGCAACTCTATCCCAAATGCTTGCTTAATTTCTGTCTTTTATTCTAATCTATCCTATCGCTACTAATACTAATTTTTATTTTTGATAATAAAAGTTGTTTAGGACATGTGGCATTTGACCTCGTTTATGTCTAAATCTCGCTCTTGGGATCACACCGAAACCTCCCCTGACATTGTATTGGGACAGTAACGTGATAGACTCCCCAAATTCTTCAGCCAGTGACTTCAAAAGAAAGTAAGATTCTTTTTACTCTAACTTGTATTTACCCTGCAATTACTCTAATCCCCTGTATTTATCTCATAAACACATGCCTTCAGATAACTTTTCTGCAGTGAGATGTTTTTTAATGTGCTTGATCTGTTTATTCCTGTATCTTTTTACCTTTGGATTTCTTTTAAATATGGCTTTACCTCTGTATTTTCTAGATACGTTAGCCTCTTTCTGTACCACTATTTTAGTCTCTACTGACTAATCCAGAATTCTAACCCTAAGAAGTATTTTTACATGTGTTTTCTGAGACAAAAACAAAAACGATCAACAGATTATAAAAATAATGTCTGCTCTAAAAGACATTGATAAATAACAGATGTTTCATGTGAATAAGCCCTATGATAAATGTTTTCAAAGAGGGGTCAAGGAATCTCTTGATTAAAGTCAATAAAGCAGAATGATGCCTGGGAAATGCCCTTTAAGGTCACTGGAACTACAACCGAGATAGCCAAGAGCATATTTCAACCCCAAATTTACCATGTCTTGCTGTAGGAGTTCTCCCTGCAGTTAATTTTGTATTTAGTGTCTGGAGTTGATTTATGTACAGACTGTTGTTGTAGAGTTCTCTAACAGAATATTTTATATTTCTGTTTCTCTTAAGAGTGATTAGAGGTGAACATCTGTGTCCTACACAAATTATAACATTATGAAAGTAACTTTCAAAAACGCATTAACAGATATGGTAGCTGCAACGCTTGCTTATCTGTAGCAATATGATGACCCAGATCTCTGACAAGCTAGATTTAACTTTCTTCTTGTTTTGTGTGTCAAATAATACATAAGAAAGTGCCTACAGAAATATCTTACAGTATAAGTAGTAGACACAATAAAACCTACATTTTCATATGTATTAAGGTATATAAGGTGAATGTAGTACCTAATACATTAGATGTATTGCTAAGTTGTTAAGAAAACCCAACTATCTACATAGGTCTACACGCATAAAAGCCTAGACAATTTGAGAGTCCGACCATATGTATAACTGAAAAATGAGATATTTGACTACTCTATTTAATCAGATGGTTTAAGGCTAGGATATATTTGTCCCATTCAGCTTTGTAGTTTGACAAAATGAAAATTTAATAGTTATTTATTAACCGCTTCCCATTAGAATGTCTGCACATATGAAGTATGAACCTTTCCATGTAGTATCCATCTGTATTACCTTATATCAGCTGATTATACAATATTCTGCTTCTGGGATGCTGAATAGGGAGCCATCTGAGTTAATCAGTACTCCATGATAGAGAGAGAGTTCTGTCACAACACTGCAGTTTTCTAGAAAGAGAAATAAAGGTAACTGTGGAACAAAGTTCAGGTAAAAATCCTTGTGAGAATATGGTCCTGTTCAATGGCAACTGTGGCTATTCATAATGTTATCATATAATAATTCAGCAGTATTTTTAGCAGCATGTGCTCTTGAAATTACTATTAATCAATTATAGTAAACAACTAGGAAGAAAAAAATGCTTTCATACTAAAGTCCTACCAACGGATGTCACAAAGACTGAAAACTGGTGATAAATGTGATCATTTAAGTGCAGAAATTTACAAAAAAATAAACAAACTTTTTTTGAAAGGAAGTATGGCAAACCTGAACCACAGGACATTTTAAGATAGTGCTACAGATGTTCAGGTTCAAGGGAGAATCAAAACTACATAATTCAGTCATAAAACTTCTACCTAAATCTAAGGTACTGAACAATTCAAAATATGAGAGGAAAAAATAGTTAATATAGTCACATGTAATATAGTGCATACATGTATACATTTCTTTTAACTTCTTAATTAAAACTTAGCTTTTTGGTCAGAGGAGCAGAAGCACTACTTTTCTTCCTGTTCTTTTCATGATCTGATCATATTTCCAATAAAAACATTCATTTCAACAGTTGGAAAATCAAACCCTCTGTGAACATAACATTGTTCAGTCTCATCACGTGCTGTTCACTGTCCACATTTTCCATCTCTGAATCTCCCTGTGTTTCCTTCTCCTCTTTCTCTTTTCATTTGCAACTGATGTTTTCTCCTGGTTGCTAGAGCATTGATTATTTCTGTTGCATCAGAACACTTGAATAGTACTGATACTCTGTATTCATTTGCAAAGCACTTGTTGAATGCCAGCTTTGGAGCTCTTAACATGTTTATTGGCTTGTATGAACATGTTCTCAGCAGTTTAAAAACAAGTTCAAATATCTTCCAAAGAACATTTGAAAACCCCTGTCTCCAAGTACCATACTACAGAGATGTTTCCAGTATGTCCTATGCCTCAAAATCAAACCCTCTTCAATATATCCAAAACTGTTGTTCCTTTATTCCTTCACCTATTGTTATTGTTATTATTGTTACTAATTATAGTTATATTTACTATTATTATAACTATTTTCTATGCTTATTTTACCAAAAAAAATTAATTGGATTTGATCTGAATTTACTAATAATTTTTGGCTATTACAAAACAGTGTTTTGTGAAAGTAAGCTTTTTTTTTTTTTTCAGGAAAAAAGCAAAACTAAAATTGGACCATTCTTTAGTATGATACAGAACATAACATCCCCCTTGCAGACTCAGTCAGACCATGAATAATCACCTGTTTGGGGTCTTTACTTCTTAATTATTAGGTTATGGGGGTGTGTGTTGCATTGATAATCCAATATAAAAATTCTTCTCCAAAGAAAAAATAAGACTACATTTTGGCTTGTTTGTTGGTTTGCGGTTTTTTGGGGCATGTCAGTTATTTAATACCAGTGCTTTACAATTTCAGCTAATATTGTCTGTTCTTTCACAGAAAGAAAACTGAAACAGACACAGATCTTCTATGTGACCCCACATTGATTTAAGACAGGGATATGGGTTAGCTGTCTTTTACCAAGGCTGACTACTGATTCTCTGTGAGACAATAGGGTTTAGTTTTTAGTCATTGAACAGCTTGTGTAATCATTTGCATCTACAAAACGTGTCTAGAAGTCTACCTTTTCAAAACAGTATTTTGTATCATACTGTTCAGAGGGCAAGAGAGTGGAAAAAAATCAAGCCCAACATTTTAGCCTGGCAAACCCTTGAAATACTGCTTCATAAAATTTCAAGCTTCTTTAACTGTTGCTCCACTGAGACATTCATAAAGTTAAAAGGATACGTTCCAGAGTCTTTGATAGAGCTGCACTGCCTTGACAGTTATTGGAGATCTTCCAAACCAATCTGTAACCTAGGGTAATAAGATTCAAACCTATGACAAAAGAAGTTAGTTCATTGAAACCTCTCAATAAATCATCTCACTGTAAGTGAATATGAGCTCTCTTCTCACATTTACCATATTAAGGTTGGTTGTTTTGTCACACACTGCTGTGCTCTACTTGAAAAGATTCTTGAAAAGATAGAAAAGAAAATAATGCCAGCTGCGTAAGTATTAAATATATTTGCTGTACCCTCAAAGAAGAAGTGGTATAAAATATATTCCAGATGGAGCTGCAATGTGTGTGTGTTGGGGTGGGGGGGAATATCTAGACAAGAAAAAGCAGAAGCTGAGAAAGAAAGAGTTCTGCTTCTGTGAATATGAGGCCATCATTGTGCTATAAGCAGATACAAAGCCTTTCTTGTTCCTACAGTTCAAGGAGTAAACACTGTGGTATGCAAACGATTAAACAAACAAGGCCATTTCTCTCAAATCTCTTAAATAAAATATTGTCACATAAGTAGCAAAGAAAATGAATCTGGAATTTGCTTAGAAATTATTGTCACATTATTAATGGGATACAGTAGAGGTTTCTTTATGGCACAGCATGATCCAACAGCAAATTGTGCTTCCTGTGCATGTGTTCTGAAATTGTCTTCAAAGGAAAACTGAGATACAGGTAAAGAAATTTCTATCGGCTGTCATAAAATCCCACTCTGCAAACTGTATAAACACACAGAATAGAGGTGCACAGTTTGGTACCAAACTAAGTTTGGGAGCTAAGAGCTAAATGAGTGGTGTGTAGGGCTAGGCTGTATGTGCTGCAAAGAACAGATGAGACTTACAAGCATGATATAGGCTCTTTAGGAAGGACAGAATGAGAAGACAAGGAGGGGGAGTTGCCCTTTATGTGAGACCGCAGCTGTAGTGGATGGCGTTGAGTGCATGGAGCTCTGCCTGGGGATGGATGAGGAGCCAAATGAGAGTTTATGGATTAGGATTAAAGAGCAAAGCAAAAGTGACATTGTAGTAGGTGTCTGCTATAGGCTACCTGATCAGGAAGAATAAGAGGATCAGCCCTCTACAGACAGATAGGAGCAGTCTCACTCTCTCTGGCCCTGATCTTCATCAGCGACTTCAAACACCCCGATATCTACTGGAGTGACAATACATCAGGACATAAGCAATCCAAGAGATTCCTGGAGTGCATTGACGATAACTTTCTCCTCCAAGTGATAAAGGAGTCAATGAGGAAAGGTGCTCCACTGAACCTCATACTCGCCAACAAGGAGAGGCTCGTTGAGGATATGAAGATCAAAGGCAGCCTTGGCTGCAGTGATCATGAGATGGTGGAGTCCAAGGTCCTGAGGGCAGGAAGGAGGGTGAACAGCAAGCTCACAACCCTGGACTTCAGGAGAATGGACTTTGGCCTCTTCAAAGATCTGTGTGGAAAAGTCCCATGGGATAAGGCCCTGGAGGGAAGAGGGGCCCAAGAAATCTGGTTGATATTCAAGGATCACCTTCTCCAGGCAAAAGAGAGTTCCACTCCAATGAATATAAAGTCAGGCAAAAATGCCAGGAGGCCTGTGTGGATGAACAAAGAACTCCTAGCCAAACTCAAACGCAAAAAGGAAGCATAGAGGGTAGAAGCAAGGATGGGTAACCTGAGAGGAATACAGAAACATTGTCTGAGCATCCAGGGATGAAGCTAGGAAAGCTAAAGCCCAAATGGAATTTAATCTGGCCAGGGACATCAAAGACACCAAGAAGGGCTTCTATAAGTAGTTAGTTGACAAAAGGAAGACTACCAGAAATGTGGGCCCATTACTTAATGAGATGGGGAACCTGGTTACACAGGACATGAAAAAGGCTGAGGTACTGAATGCCATCTTTGCCTCAGTCTTTACTAGCAAGACCGGCTTTCAAGAATCCCAGGTCCTGAAAACCAAGGGGAAAGGCTGGAGCAAGGAAAATGTACCCTTGGTGGAAGAGTATCGGGTCAGGGAATACTTAAGCCAACTGGACATCCATAAATCTATGGGCTCTGATGGGATGCACCCAGGAGTGCTGAGGGAGCTGGCATATGTCGTTGCAAGGCCACTCTTGATAATCTTTGCTCAATCAGGGCAACTGGGAGAAGTGTCCAAAGACTGGAGGAAACCAAATGTCACCTCCATCTTCAAGAAGAGCAAGAAGGAGGGAACTACAGGGAACTAGAGACTGGTCAGCCTCACCTTGAACTCCAGGAAGGTGATGTAGCAGCTAATCCTGGAAAGTATTTCCAGGCACATTAAAAAGAAGAAAATCATCAGGAGGAGACAGCATGGTTTCACCAAGGGGAAGTCATGCTTGTCCAACTTGATAACCTTCTGTTATGAAATGACTGACTTGGTAGATGACCAAGAGGAGAGCAGTGAGAGTAGTGAATATCGTCTGTCTGGATGTCGTGGTTTAATCCCAGCTGGCAACTAAGCACCACACAGCCACTCACTCATTTCCCCCCTCGGTGGGATGGGGGAGAGAATTGGAAGAGTAAAAGTGAGAAAACTCACTGGGCTGAGATAAAGACAGCTTAATAGGTAAAGCAAAAGCCATGCACACAAGCAAAACAAAACAAGAAGTTCATTCACTCCTTCCCATCAGCAGGCAGGTGTTCAGTGACCTCCAGGAAAGCAGGGCTCCCATCAGGTGTAACGGTTACTTGGGAAGACAAATGCCATCACTCCTAACATCCCCCCTTCCTTCTTCTTCCCCCAGCTTTATATGCTGAGCATGATGTCGTATGGTACGGAATATCCCTTTGGCCAGTTGGGGTCAGCTGTCCCAGCTGTGTCCCCTCCCAACTTCTTGTGTACCCCTAGCCTACTCGTAGTGAGGTGGTGTGAGGAGCAGAAAAGGCCTTGACTCTGTGTAAGCACTGCTTAGCAACAACTAAAACATCAATGTGTTATCAACATTATTCTCATACTAAATCCAAAACACAGCACCATACCAGCTACTAGGAAGAAAATTAACTCTATCCCAGCTGAAACCAGGGTTCTGGACTTCAGTAAGGTCTTTGATACTGTCTCCCATAAGATCCTCATGGAGAAACTGTTAATGTGTGGGCTGGATGAGCAGACAGTGAGGTGGGTTGAAAACTGGCTGAATGACCAGGCCCAGGGGAAGGTGATCAGTGGCACAAGGTCTAGTTGGAGGCCAGTACCTAGCAGTGCACCCAGGGTGTACCTAAAATCCTGCACTTGGGGAGGGCCAATCCCAGGCAGCAATATATGATGGGGGCCGTTCAACTGGAAAGCAACTTGTCAGAAAAGGACCTGGGGGTCCTGGTGGACATAAAGTTGAACATGTGCCAACCATGTGACCTTGTTGTAAAAAAGGCTAATGGTATCCTGGGCTGCATTAATCAAAATATTGCCAGGAGGTCGAGGGATGTGTCCTTCTGCTTTATTCTTCTTCTGCTTTATGAAGTAGTGTGTCCCAGTTCTGGGCTCCTCAGTAGAAGAGAGACATGGACATACTGGAGGAAATCCAGCAAAGGTTCTACAAAGATGATGGACTGGAGCATCTCTCCTATGAGGAAAGGCTGAGAGAGCTGAGACTGTTCAGCCTGGAGAAGTGAAACCTCAGGGGGGATCTTATGAATGTATGTAAATATTTGAAGGGAGGGTGCAAAGAAGAAGGAGCCAGACTTTTTTCAGTGGTGCCCCGTGACAGGACCAGAGGCAATGGGCACAAACTGAAACACAGGAGGCTCCATCTGAACATCAGGAAACACTTTTTTACTGTGAGGATGACTAAGCGCTGACACAGGTTGCCCAGGGCGGGTTGTGGAGTCTCCGTCCTTGGGAGATAATCAAAAGCCATCTGGACATGGTCCTGGGCAACTGGCTATAGATGGCCCTGCTTGAGCAAGCGAGTTGGACAAGATGACCTCCAGAGGTCCCTTCCAACCTCATCCACTCTGTGATTCTGTGATATGACGGATGTTTAGGTTAGGCAGTGAAGGGAAAAGAAGCACAGGAAGTAATGTGGAAGCTGAAAGTCAATAAATCATTGCTAAGCTTTGCTGCATCACACTGCAGTTTCCTAAGATCCAACATGTCACATGTTTGATGGTTGTTTAAAACAGTGTAAACATCAGTAAATCATTAAGTAAGCTCCTTTTTTGAGGGCGTTGTTTTAATGTTAGACTTTCCTTTTCTTTCTGTTTTCCACACTCCTCATTTGCATTTCCATTTTAATAAACCATCTGAAATGTTTGTCAAATCTTCCTCATAGTATTAATACTAGATAATGGAGGATGGACTGGAATTACAAAGTGATGGATGAAAAAACAAACACTAAATAAACCTGCTTTTCTGAATATGGAGTGAAATGTTAGAAACATTTGAGGTTTGCTATCTTCTGGTGAGCATCCCAAGACTGTGTACTAACACCACGATTTGAAACACTTCGCTGCATCTCTAGGACTATCTGAAGGCAAAGTCTTTGTCAGTCTTCTGGGCAAACAACAGATAAACTAAATTGCAGGCTAAATAGGCATGAGTAAATTAAACAAATGCAGACTACATAATTTACTGTTACAGGTCACCATTAGATCTAAAGCGATTGCCCACATTGTTTCTTCCAAAAACCAGCTGTGCCTGCATGCCTCACATTGACTGTAGAAAGAATTGGGAATATGTCTTTTAGGAAAAAATATTTTTTGATCTAATACTTTGTGTTAAATGCTGATCTTACTGAAAACTCTTTATTTTGTAATTCATAAAATGAAAGCCTGAAATGCCAGGATCTATTCAACCTTCTAATACATAATTTCGGGCACTTCTGCTTAAAATCCTTGCAAGTACAATGCAAATAGTAACTGAAAAAGATGTGAAGGAATTTAATTTAGCAACAACATTTGTAGGGGCTGTCGTGGTTTAACCTGCCAGGCAGCCAAACACCACACAGCTGCTCACTCATTCCCCCCAGCCCTGGTGGGACGGGGAGAGAATCGGAAGGGTAAGAGTGAGAAAAACTCGTGGGTTGAGATAAAGACAGTTTAACAGAACAGAAAAGGGAAAATAATAATAATAATAATGATAGAATATACAAAATGAGTGATGCACAATGCAATTGCTCACCACCCGTGCTGACCGATAACCAAGTAGCGATCGGTACTTCCTGGATCACACCTACCATTCATATACTGAGCATGATGTCACATGGTATGGAATACCCCATTGGCCAGCTGGGCCAGCTCTCCCGGCTATGCTCCCTCCCAGCCTCTGCTTGGCAACATGGAAGCTGTCCTTGACAGGGCACTTAGCAACAACTGAAAACATCAGTGTGTTATCAACATTCTTCTCATAGTAAAGCCAAAATACAGCACTAGGAAGAAATTTAACTCTATCCCAGCTGAAACCAGGACAGGGGCTATTTTAATTGCAGATGTAATTGTTATCTATTTTATTTTGGCTAAATAAATTGATAGTCAAATGGTGAGTATTGTCAACACTCTTTATCTTCCATCAATCACAATCACCCGACTCATATAAATAAGATATTTTATACTGTTTTAACATTATTGAGTATAGCATTATTGGGTTCAGTGCTGAACTCAACACTTTGCAATGTTTGACCAGTAAAGTTTTACCTGGACTGGAAACCTATATATTTTTCTTGTGGAGGTTGTTAGCTTTTTTCCTATGAACTCTGACAACTGATCATTTTTGTCCCACAAACATTGTGAAAGTCTTTTGTAGCCCTACAGACAGTTTTACTCTCTCTTAGAATGGACCCTGCCATCCTAGTCTTTCCTCAGAGTTTTCCAAACTTTCTACCATTTTGTTTTTGTCTTCTGAATTTTCTGCAATTTTACTCTTTTTAGAAGTTTGAAATGTGATGTGCAAAATGAAAACTATCACTCCTGAATAGAAACTAGTCATAAACCAAGGAGAACAGTTGCTATTTCTGGATTTGAAACTCTTCATTTTACTGAAAACAGCTGATGAATTTTACATTATTGCAAATGAATCACAAAATGTAAAGGTAAAGAACTAATTTTTATTTCTTCACATGGTATTATAACTGGTAAGCTCTATGTAGGAACTATTTCACTGATGCATTTATGTATACTGCATAAACATACAAACATTGAATAATAATCACATAATCTATGATTTACACTTAAACCAGCATTAAATTTCATTGAGAAAAAACTTAACATGAAGGCCAGTATCGTTAGCTCCATTGAATTCCACATAGTGTTAAAAATGATAGAAATTTCAGATTTATTCTTCAGATACATATATTGATATAAAATCACCTGTTGTATTCATGTTTCTACTGGTCATGATTTTAGAGTGAGAACAGATTTAACATATGGCTATTCTTCAAATCATCAATCTCATGCTTCATATTTCCTGTGGGTCATTTCTCTGCAGTTAAACTTTTTTAATACTTCTGACATGTAATGACTACCTGTTCTGTGATCTTTGCTTGGATGAATGGAAAGTGATATAACATCAAAATATATATCTATATGCAAAGCTTTGACATTCTAGCAGGAGTATTTCCACACGAAAAATGTCTAGTAATTATATTTCTAATATTTATTCATAAAAAATTCAGCTTAAAATAAACAGTTCACATGGGTATCTGTAGATTGGATAAATGGCAACCTCTCTGTATAAAAGTAATTTTTAAATAAGATATTAAATTCAGCTGGTTTTTGACTGTCTTACTGCTGTCATGAGTGAGCATCAAGTGGCTCAGCATCACCATGTCATTATCCTGTCCTGAGGCAAAATGGCTAGTCTAGAAACAGGCTGTGGTTTTAGTTTCCTGGTCAAATGCACAATTAAAAAAATCTTTATAATTTAAGAATCAAGTAAAACACAGAATTATTTGAAATAACACTATACAAAATGATAGTGATGGAAAAAAAAATCTACACTTGAAGGGATTACTAGTGACTGAAACAACACTCTGGAACACAGTAAGGAACTATCTGCACGCATTAATAACATAGTTAAATGTCTTCTGTTTGTCACTGTTTTGCTTAACATGGTACATCAATATGTAAGGCAATAGAAAAGTGATTATACAGTTTTTTCTGTTGTCAAATATTTGCCTCTGGGTAGTAACTACAGTATCTCTCAAGGTGATCTGATATTTGTTTTCATTGGGATAGTACCAATTGGTAATCAAAGTTTTATCTTCATGAAGATTTCTGACCTCATTTTCAAGAGAAACTTTTGATTAGCTAGCAAGTTTCCTTGGACTTTCCTTGGGAATTATGTCAGAATTTATATAATATTCTAACTATATTTTTATGAAACTGATTTTATTTGTGCTTATGGTGGAGATGACAAACATGAATCATATATTTAATATCTTCCACAACAAATAATCAACAGCTGTTTTACATAGGCATACAGGTATCTAAATGGATTGAAGAAGTCTTGCATTGATTACAAAAGGTTCTGTTTGTTCAACAGAATTGTCTTACTAATTTTATGCACTACACTCTGCATACCCAGCAATTACCCACAGTCATTAATTTGAGCAGTATGAGTTAGAAAATGTATTTGTGTTGTATATTTCTACACTGCCTCATGCTATGGGACTCTAGTCCACCTTGTTTTATTTTACCAAAGCCACTAGATACTATTGTGAAGCTAATTTATTAATAAGGACTCAGAGGAGTCCTCACAGGCGGTCAGTTGGTGACAGATAATGCTATGACCAGAGAAAAGAATGAACAGAATGATATTAAAGACGGGGTCATAGCTTTATTTATTTATACCTGAAGTTAGTATATACCCAGGCAGAAATCTTAGTTAAGAAAAAGGGAAACAACAGAACTCTGGAAAAATATTGTTGAATGAAAATTCTACTTCATAGGTTTTTTCTTTCTTTCAACTACTGATCTTTGTTTACTGAAGTGCTATTGTAAATAAATTCAGCAAGGAATCATCTCAAGCAAATTGAGCAGGAGTTATCTCACTAAATGAGACAATTGTACCTGAACTAGTCAGCATAGGCTTCTACTTTAACCAGTGATGAGAAAAAAAGCAACAACAAATATGCCAAAACGTCCAAATTTTCCAAAAAAACCCACCTACTTTTTTGACAATTTTTTTCATTTGTATGAATGAGGTATTCTTTTTTTTCTCTTGTATACATTGCAGAGATAAAGCGCAGCTAGAACAAAAGGAACACTAAGATATGTTTGAATTCAGGAATAGTCTTCATCTGATTAATACAGACAAACCCAAATATTCTTTTTAGCATTCAGTGTGATCAATTAAAATTTTCAGTAACTTTCAATAATTTTAGGGAGAAAATATTTCACAAATATTTTGCTTTTAACTTGCATGAACATTTGTGCCATCACATTTCATATATCTACATATGTGTATATGTGTGTATATATATTTATATGTAAACATGTATTTAGTTTCTAAGGCGGGAATGATAAAATCTATAACAGTTCAATACAGCTGCTCATATTTCCATATACTCTGAATTATACATTTGATAATATGTATTAATTTTTACAGGACAAGAATATTCTGCCAGACATTTGTTTTTATTTGACTGTTAATATTTTAGTTTGAAAGTACAAAGTAACACTTTTTGCAACATATTAATATTATGAAACAGTTTCCTAATATTAAAATATCAAGAAATATTTTAAAAGACATATTTCAAAATAATTACAATATAATAATTGGATTCAAATGCAAGATAGATTTTTTGTCTGCCACCCCACCCCACAGGTAGAATTTGTTTCACTCATTCCGCATTTTGTTATATTTGTTATTTTATTATCCCTCAAAGTTACATATTGATCTTGGTTTATGCAAAATGCAAATGAATTTTAGAAAATGCAGTCTTCCTTTAGATATCTTGATATTCATCACAGTCAGTATCAGTTTTAAAATTATAAACTTTGAACAGAAACAATGTCTCAGATTCAGCAATACCATGCAGAACTTCAGTACATATCATCTCCTACATATGTTACCAAATAGGAAATTTTATGTCCTAAGAAAAATCAAGCCTATTAACTACCCATAAGCAGCACACTGCAAAGCCTTTACATTAGAGAACATAATTTAACTTTTGCAGAATTATATTTTAAGTCGTTTCTATTTGCATATATTAAATCCTTCCCCAATCTACTATAATTGTCAAATAAGATGAGATGATCCACAATAATGAATAATCATAATTAACTAACTAAGAAGCACGCCTCACTTCACTTTTCTTACACCGTTATCAATGTCACTATCAGCTCTCTGCACATGGAAACTATTATTGCAGCTGTCAGAATTAAGTGAAATCTATCCGGCAACATCTGGCTCCTCGGAAGAAAATATGAATAATTTCACCAGCATTCCCCATCTCTGCCTGCTGTATTCTAATTATGATGTAATGGAGGACATCAGCATGCTGTGGACTTGGTGATTAACCCAGCGCAGCTGAGAAATAGGTCTAGCGAGATGAGCAAGGCACATAGATCAGCTCAATCAATTATCTTTTTTCTCAAGGCTCTTAAATACAGCAGTGACCTTGTGATGGGAAACAGTAAGTTACACTTGAACCCATTTAGGAGGTCAGATATTTCACAATACATTACAGGAGCTAAATGCTTGTTTTTCAATTCAGTTATATGAAAACGGAGTATTACATATGTCTAAATAACATACAAAGTGTGTATATATATACACACACACAGACACACACACACATATTTTGCAAGCCTTTATTTTTCTAAGGTGTAAGTCCTTAGCTTGTTCACTTTCTCTTTTCACCAGTTAGCATATGCAGCCTTTCCTCTCTTGTTTGGTTCCTATTCTCATTCAGCATCTGTCTGCAGGTATTGAGGTAATATGGGAAAGGATGTCAGTATAGTGTCTAGGAAAAGAAAAACAAACTAAAAACTTTCAAATATTATTTCCAGTCTTCACACATAAGTGTGGACACATCAACAAAATCTCAGTTTTAAAGTATACTCGCTTATACCACCTTGTGTTCTAGAGACTGTGGAGCTTATTTAATTCAGAATGCAGATGCAGCCAGTTCCTTGCCTGAAATGTTCATTCAAGCAGTTATCACTATAGAGCAATCGGACTAATGATCCTGGATATATTCTGGTAGCATTCTATGGTGCCTGCTCTAAATTAAGCAATTCAGTGTGGTCAGACACCCATCCACATTGTCCTGTTTGGCATCATTTGCAGACACTTTGTGCTGTCAAAGCAGTTATAACAGAATGGGGAATCTACAACCTAACATAGTTTCCTAGTTTCCTTGTACTACGTATTTTAAAGACAAAATAAGAACCATTGATCACAATAAAGACAAAGAGTAAACAAGGAGAATGAATCAAAGCCATTAAAATGAATCATTTTAAAGGAAGGTGGATTATATTCACAAGGGAAGTAAAAAAATATGTTGTGATCTTCAATGAATCATTAGTAGGAAAAAAAAACACTCAAATGTTACTACTATAAGCAGGGCTCTTCCTGCTACTGCAAGACACAATGTTATCTTTTACTCTAATTATTAGAGGGGAATAAATGTCATAGGATTTAGCAATTTTCTCGTGCCAGAGGTTACTGCAACCAGTTTTGTTAATTTAAATACTGAATTACAACTTCAAGTCTTTGTAAATACGAAGATTGAATTTACCTTTATTTATTTATTTATATTGACTTGATTTATGTTGGGTTTTTTGTTGCACATACTGAAAGATAGCCGTTACTGGAACCAAGATTTTCTCCTCAGTATTTAGTGGGCATAATGAACATGCTCAGCATTAAAGCCATGCTTTTTTATTTGCTCCTGCATGTCATCAGGTATATACCTTTGTTATGCCAATTGCAGAGAGGCTAGATTCAGAAAGGGACTTCGTTACCTGCAAGTGAGAAATTACCACAACAGTATTCTAAACTCCTGGCAAGCCCAAAATCCAGAGTAGCTGACAAAACCAAAATTTAAAAATATAATTCAGTAAACCCACTGAGTACTAACTTAGAGTTACCCAATAGCAATATGCTAAGGACAGGTATATATTTTTAAATTATGTCTTCCTCAAGAATGTAGAGGATACTTAAGTCTAGGCTGCATTTCTATCCCAGTCTTTTTCCCTGTGTACTTCCTTAGCTATGAGTACAACTGAAAACTAAAAACAAAAAAGATTCAGACCTAAAAATTGATCACTATTAAAGTTTAAGAACAATGACAGCTCTTTCAAATCTCATTTAATTTGGTGAAACATTCATTTTCACTACTAGCTATGACTTGCAAGTAATCAAGATACCTCAGAAATCTAAGCAGACCATAGATAGTTAAAGTCCTTCTTTCACCCTACTGCCTCTTGACTACAATGTGAAGTTTGATAATTCCAAGGGTCTGAAAAAGTGTGGTTATTTAAGAACTCATGACTGGCTACTAGCCTCTGTATCTCTGAAGCCATTTGCATTTAATTCCCTTAGGCTGAAGTGAGAACAAGAGTAGCCTGAGAAAGGCTATTGGATCTACTCTGTTACAGACAGAGAATAAAACCTTCTGAGTTTTTCCCTGCTGACACTGTTTAAAACATGGGGAAATGGAATTCCTGAAGACATTTATGAAGTTGTATTATTAAATAGCTTTTTCTTGACAACAAGTTAATATCTGACATAGGGAATATTAATCTGCCTTGGACTGTCATTTTATAACATTTTCAACAATTTGTGACACAAATCTAAATTACAAATATGTTTCACCTGAAAAGCTTTACTTACGAATTCTTATTTTCTTACTCATTAAAAGAGGATACCAACATACCTTATTGTCAAGTTAACATTTGTTGAATAAAAAGGGCCTAATAACTGTCTGAAAGAATGAAGGCAAATGAATGTATGAAATTATTTTCTAGAAAACTTCCTTCTGGAATATTCCACTTATTGTAATGTAATTCTCATGTGGGAGGATAACACTCCTTTTGTGGGTTGACTCAGAGATAATTTCAAAATTAAATAAAAAAGTAATCAATAAGCAAAAATATAATTTGACCATACCCAGAAATCACATCTGAAAAAATTCTGGTTTGTTAATTTAGGAATCACAAGAATGCCCCCCAAATTACATTATACACATACTTTGAATTCAAATCTGTGAAAAGGGGTTGAATTTTTAAAGGCTTCCTTTCTCTGCTCTATTAATTTAAGTAATATAATAGAGGATGAATCAGCTAATCATAGTCTGATGTTTCAGTTAAAGTGAAAAACATGACAAGAATTTTGCCACAAAGAAACTCTCTGGGAAAAGAACAACAAATTTTGTTCTCAGTTCTTACTAGCTATGCAACAAAAAACAGTCTTACAAAAATTAATATGAGATTTCTGTTGGGAAAGGCACAGCTTGAGTTTGTGGAAAAGCTCTTATATTTATATCTGATCAGCAATATGGTTTTCTGTTTTGTGATCACAAGTTTTTTCTCTGCCTCATTTTTTAGTGAAAAGCCCTGCTGTTTTCTTCCCACATATAGCAAGTGTTATGTCCCCCTAGGCTATAATATTAAACATCCTGACACACACTTGTTTCAGTTCCCTTGATGGTGCTTTAGACTGAAATGGGTTTATTGGGTTTCCTCCAAGCTTCGGTAACATAATGTCTTTGAGGTTTTTTCACATGTGGTATAATTAACATCTAAATTTTTTAAAGAGCAAGTAGGAGGCCAAAAGTGGATGTTTTTTATCAAAAATAATAAAGCATTGTTTAAGATTTAATGAAACAGTATCACCAGTGGCAACACATCCCTTATTAAATGAACTTTACTATTTATTCTGCTGAAGAGATTACCATTTTAATAAAGCAGTAATCTTTTCAAGAATGGCACAAGTCCACAAAAACAGAAACTGTGCTTGTTTTATACATATTTTCTGTAGTATATCACCATATTCAATACAATAAGTGTGAGTTGAATCCACTAACAACAAAAGCTCAGGGGAAAAAAAAAAAAAGCAGCTTTGAGTTGAAAGATACAGAAATATATTTCATGGAAAGTTGTGATTTTATTAACTTAAGAAAAGGATGATGCATCCCTCCCCTTTCCCCCACACGCATGAAGTATGTGTATGCTTCACAACATCATAAGACGCAAAAGAAGAACAAGATGTATCCGATAAGGAGTAATAAATGTGAGGCTGATGTTACTTAGCCAGCCTAGGTGCTATTTGCTATCCCTAGTCTTCATTGGCCCTGAGTGATAAGACAAATCACCTGGAGTCAGATGAATTGTCCGTGTTTGCATAATACTACACCTATCAGCCAGCACTCATTGAGGTCAGGTAAAACTATTTTGCCAACTAAAATTGGTCCTTTGGCTTAGAGCTGGACTTTATTTGTAACTTACACATATTCTTACTGCCGTCTCCTCCCATTCCCAGTGTCTATTTCCACAGCCTCCCATAAATTCAGTAACAGAGTATCTTTGCAGCAGCTTTATAGTCGTCAGGAATAAGTTACAGAAAATATGTATATTATCAATAAATATGCGTCTCTTGATAGTTTCCAGAGATCTGGATGTTGGCATCTTGCTGGGTTAGGTTTGATATAAAGATTGGTAGATATTTTCTCAATAAGTTTAAAGAGTTGACCACTTTTGTACTATCACAGCTTTATCTAAGACCACATTTGCAAATGGTGGTCATATTTTCACTTCCAAATAAAGGAATACTGAGTTGCGAAAATTTCCACTGCTTCTACAGCAACAACCATAACAGATGGTACCTACTTATTTGAAGTTTATGTATTGCATGTTCTCTCCCTTTAGAAAGGTACTGACTGCAGGAGAAAGTAGGTTTCTTTTTCACTTGTGTGATCTGCTGCAATGGTAGTAATAGCATTTTCTGGAAGAAGGAGGCAATGGTTCAGAGAAAGAGTATGCTTAGTGAGAGAAAATGCTGGAAGACAGGGTGGTAGAAACCAAAAAAGAGAAAGAGCAAGAAAGGAATCTTAGCATGTGCAGAAACAGATAGATTTCTAAGAAGAGCAGAAGCGCAGACAGACCTCCAGTGTAACTCGAAGAGATAAATTTTTTTATAAGCTCTTTTATGTCTGTTCTGTTCTTATGCTGAACTTACTTTGTTATCTTAGTTTGTGTTTGTGTTTTAAATAAAAAACAACTGTACATTTGTTTGTTTGGGGTTTTTTTTGTGTGTGTATGTGACGTGAACTCTATAAGGAAAAGGTACAGAAAGGTCTACTTAACAATCTGGCCAACTCAGAGTCAATCTAATAATGAAACTCTTATCGTTTACTCCCTCACAGTTGATTTGTTCACATGATACTCATGGACTTCAGAAATTTTTAAGGCAGTTGTAACCTTGCAAAAAAATGCTCATCAAATATGCAAGAAAAAATAAACATATAAGGAAAAGATACGTTGTCATACCATTTCCAACTGTAGGTGTTGGTAAAACTCCTCAGCCATTAATGTATAGCTGTAATAATTTTTATAACAGATGAGTTAGGATAGTCCTCATTCAGCTGTCACTGTTTGCTAAAACACTCCTCTTATATATCTGATCTACTTCAGTACAGGGATGTACTGCAGTGTTTACAAACCCAGATCTTTTCTTTGGTGATTTCCTCAACTCAGCTTAGGGAGTCCTCTAAAATACAGCTGCAAGTAACTGGTGTTATTAGACTGCTGTGTGCACAGTTGTGCACTTGGACATTATCATTCTAGGTTATCATCCCAGAGCACTCTTGTAGCTAGACATCACTTACAATTCTGTCTAAAAAGTTCCATTATCAGAGCCCTGCTAATGTTTACTGAAAAAATCGGACCTCCATTTAGTGCCTGTGCCTTGGTCTGCTGAAATAAAAGAGTAAACAATAAAGATTTTCACTGGGTATTAGGGCATAATAGCAGTCTTTTAAAGAAGAGTGTTAGTCCCATTATTTTAGGGTTTTATTAACTTTTTTTGTCTGTTTTACAAATAAATCAATATTGCTTCTTAAAAAGAAAAAATAAAGGCATTCCCCCATTATTATTTCTAAGTCATTGCACACTCACTGCTCATTTTCCTTATGTTCTGCTGCTTCTGTCACTCATTTGTCACTTCTTTTGCTGCCTCCTTAAAAATCGCTGTCTACTGCTTTTGTTCTACACCTTTAATACAGATTTGTGGGTTTTTAATGCAACTGCTGTCTTCAAGGATATGAATATTCATATACAGCTCTGGAATCTCAAAGAGATAAATGCAGTTTAGCAAAAATCAAATTTCAACCTTGCTGTAACCTCATCTATATGTTGGAGATATCTCTGAATAACTTAACCTGGCACCCCTGGGTTAGTTGGGGAATTCTGTTATCATGTAAAAGCTCCAGCTGAGATCGCTATGTGATGCCATCATACAATTTGTGATCTGCTTCTGATTTGTATACCTGTTTTATTACTGAGAAAGACTATTGCTAAGCACTGAAAAAGCAGGACTGAAAAAGGATAAGCTGGACTAATGTTTGGTCAACTAGTTATGCAATTCCTACAGTTGCCACAGACAAAATTGTTAATTTTTATTTCACTATTAAGAACATTCAGAATTAATAGTTGAAATATCTAGTTATCTTACTTGATTACTGAGTTATTGAGTATTGTAAAATCATCACAGAACCGAAACAGGACAAGATGCATGGGAAGATGTGTGACACAAGACAGCAACAGCTTGCAGTTTAAGGCCTTGAGCTTGCCAACACATAATGAACATGCTCTTAGTAAGAATTGTTACATGAAGTATCTGTAGTTGGTGCTTTAAACAAAAACAGAAGACTGTAATAAAGCATGGCAGGCACAGCAAGATTACAGAACAATGTAAAATGCAGATAGCAGTGATACGATGAATCAGATATTAAGATAAAATAGCTTGTGCCACAGTTCTGGTTTGTTGGTGGGTTTTTTTTGGGGGGGGTGTTTCTTTTAAGATGCGTTGATGATGATTCTAGAAAAATTGAATCTGAAAAGAGTAAGAAGGCAATGAAGGATGCAGGTTTTAGAACCTGAAAATAAATGTTAAGGAAAAAAACCAATTAATTTTAAATTATCATAATTAGAAAAATTTAATAAATAGCAAGAAATGGAGCTGTAAAAGTTTATGAAAAATTACATGACACACATATTTGTCTGTTGTGTATTGGGACATATCGAATTATTGCAAAATTCAGAAATGATAGAACAAAATTAATATGTAAGAAGGTGTCTTCAGTGTTATATTTTGAGAACTGGATATTTGGAAGAATGTTATATACATTACAAAGGACCATGCTGAAATAATAAATATACGAGGAGTCAAATGTGAAAGAAATTTCATTGTAAGAAAATAATTTCATCTTGGAAAGGTTAAGAAATAGAAAAAAAGCAAAATTTGAATGAAGTTTTTCTATTTGGGCATATTTACTTTTTCCTTTCATTCTTCCAAGATAATCTGGTTGTGGGAGTAATTTGGTTTTCTTTCTAAAGGTATGAGGATATTTGATTTCTTAACCAAACTAGATTTTAAATCAAGGGAGTTTTTCAGTAAAATGTCTTCATAATTTGATTACATCCAATTTGTGCTAGGTGAATTTTTATTCTGAGAGAGTGTTACTCCAGTAAATTGAGACAGATGGAAACAATAAACCTAACATGCATTCAGAGAAAAAAAATATGTTGTTTTCAGTCTGAGATGTTTTGTACCATGCAAAGTTTTATTCCGTTCCCTTATCTGAAACCTATGTCAATAATCACATCATCTTCAATATGTCAGAACAGTTTTAGGGCTTTTTAAAATTAACTTTCTGATTATATTTACAGACTTTAAGATACTCTCTAAATCTGATTCTCCTAAATAGGCAGTTTTCATATATATTCACAGTTTCCAATGCAATACATTGAAAAGTTTGAGCTGAAATAGGATATATTTTCAAACATTAACTCGAAAAAAATGGGGTATATTATAAGCAATAATTAAATTTACAAGGAAGAGAAATATTCAGTTTTCTCTAATTGTTCTTCTTTAGCCTGTTTTTCAGACTGCTAACATTTCAAAGCTTTTCAGCAGAAGCTTTTACAACCAAAACTAAAAGTTGTCATTTCATTTACATTTCTTAGCAACAAGCTGTGGTTCTATTTGCTTCTAAATGAGGTGAAAACAATACTTAAGTATAATGTTTTTGCTAAAATTTTGCTTATATCAAAACAAAAGCTAGGTCCACTCCTAAAAATAAATAGGTTAACATTATTATTAAGTTACTTAAAGTTCCACATAATTTTAACCATAATCAAGTTTGGTTTACCATTTGAAACAAATGTTAAGTAGAAAGAATTTTATAAAATATTTCTTGAAAATGGACTGAAAATTAGATTATTACATTTCTGAATTTTTGTTGGGATATGTTTGTACATAACAGCATTTAGAGATGTGGAGAATATTTCTATTTATTTTTCAACCAAATCACTAAAGTTAGGGCTACACATATCTTTTTTCAGATTGAATTTTGCTTTCAAAAAGAAAGTTTTTTCATGTTTATTTTCAGTCAAAAACCATATTCCAAAATACTGTTGGAAAGACTACAAATATATTTTAGTATCAAATGAAAAGGAAATAATTTTAAAAAGTCAACCGCAAACTTCTCAGTAAGAGTATTCCTGGTTTACGCTACAGTCCTTGCTTACCTGAAGTTCAGTATTCTGAAACACACCAGGCCACTAGTAATTAGAGCAACTCACAGTAACCCAAAACTCACACAGATCAGTACTGGCCACCAGAAATCAGCTGATGACACTGAGAAGTTTTGCTGAGCAAATTAACTACTTTTGGCCAATGGGTTCTTGGCTCTGTCAAATACAAAGAACTACAACGATCTGATAAGGGGATTGAGTGCTCCCTCAGTAAGTTTGCAGATGACACCAAGTTGAGCGGGAGTGTTCAATATCTTTATCAATGATCTGGATGAGGGGATCGAGTGCTCCCTCAGTAAGTTTGCAGACGACACCAAGTTGGGTGGGAGTGTTGATCTGCTCGAGGGTAGGAAGGCTCTGCAGAGGGACCTGGAAAGGCTGGATCGATGGACTGAGGCCAACTGTATGAGGTTTAACAAGACCAAGTGCCGGGTCCTGCACTTCGGCCACAACAACCCCAGGCAACGCTACAGGCTTGGGGAAGAGTGGCTGGAAAGGTGCCCAGAGGAAAAGGACCTGGGGGCGCTGATTGACAGCCGGTTGAAGATGAGCCGGCAGTGTGCCCAGATGGCCAAGAAGGCCAATGGCATCCTGGCCTGTATCAGAAATAGCGTGGCAGCAGGAGCAGGGAGGTGATCGTGCCCCTGTACTCAGTACTGGTGAAGCCGCACCTCGAATACTGTGTTCAGTTTTGGGCCCCTCACTACAAGAAGGACATGGAGGTGCTGGAGTGTGTCCAGAGAAGGGCAATGAAGGTGGTGAAGGGTCTGGAGCACAAGTCTTATGAGGAGCGGCTGAGGGAACTGGGGTTGTTCAATCTGGAGAAAAGGAGGCTGAGGGGACACCTCATCGCTCTCTACAACTGCCTGAAAGGAGGTTGTAGTGAGGTGGGTGTTGGTCTCTTCTCCCAAGTAACTAGCAGTAAGATGAGAGGAAATGGCCTCAAGTTGTGCCAAGGGAGGTTTAGATTGGACATTAGGAGAAATTTCTTTCCTGAAAGAGTGGTCAGGCCTTGGAAGAGGCTGCCCAGGGAAGTGGTGGAGTCATCATCCCTGGAGGTATTTAAAAGACGTGTAGATGAGGCGCTTAGGGACATGGTTTAATGGGCATGGTAGTGTTGAGTTGACGGTTGGACTCGATGATTTTAGAGGTCTTTTCCAACCTTAATGATTCTATGATTCTATGATTCTATGACAGGAAAAGGTGGCAAAAAAAGGGAGAGGGAAACCTTCTGAAACAAACCTTGATGTGGGTTAAATTAACAATGACTAGAATGTGTATTTGGAGAAAGGCTTGTTTAAGCATTTTGCTTGACTGATACTCTTAACCAAATCTCTAATTTGTGTTCTCTCTTTTTTATTATTATTTTATAAAGCTGTGTAAGCATGCTTTATGTTGGCTGAATGACATAATGATATTAAGGTTTTATGTGTTCCAGTCAAACGTTAAAGTACGACATGCTTCATAAACACAAGACACTGTTGCAAATGATAGAGGCAAGTAACTGCAGTGACATCTACTAGACTTTTATAATTTATTGCTAGACCAATCATCAGAAATCAGAGCTAGTTTATTGTTTCTGGCTCTGAGCATCAGAGTGAGACAAGACTTTCAGCTATGTCACCTTCCACAGTTCCTACAAACTGGTTCTTGAATGCAAAGTTTATTTATTAGTGAACATTGGGCTGACTGGAAGGCCAGGACCCTGGAGTGCATTGGATTGTGCAGGTAAGCTTTAAAGCAGGTGCTGAGACTTAGAACTCTACTGAAAGTCTTTGTGTTTTAATCTTCTAACAACTTAGGCATTTTTAAAATTGTATTTATATGGCTTTACAATACTTCGACTGTACTAAATGGATAAAAGTAATACATACACATAATAGCAGCTTCTGTATTTGTGTAAATGCACTGATTCCTTTAATAATTAATTTTTATCCTGAACTGTGTAACATCTCTCTCTAACTGATCCTTCAGTCGTTCATGGAAGATTCTGTAAAAGTGCAGAATCTGTTATGAAATATTGAACTAATCCATAGCCCTGGGGATTTGGTTTATTTGTTTCACTGTCTTATGGGGAGGACACAACAAAATTGCAAAATCTTGCTGCTAATAAAAAAATGAAATGGCATTTTGACTTAATATATTATTATATATATTCTATCTTTACTTTTATTATTTCAATAGATTATACTTTTTTGCTTTTTTTTTCATTTAAGATCATTTAAATCTTCCAATTTAATTTACTTTCTCTGCTTTATATTTCTGTGATGCAGCATTTAATGCTCTTCTTAGACCAAATGCTAGACTATTTTTCCAAAATTCCTTGAATAAGAAATTTTTATAACATATTCCCAGGTGCACATAGGTGAAATTGATGAATGTTAGCACTCCATTTTATGATACAAAAATAGAGGCACTACAAAAAGTTCAGTAATTGACAATCTTTCCTAGCAGTGGAATGTCACATACAATCATCACGTTCTGAAACTCTTTCTGTGCATAGAAAATGTAACATTTTTTCTGGAATATAAAAAAATGGATAAAATAAAATGAATAAAATGTTGGTTTTCTTATGCAAAATACTATGCTTTATTTCCATGGCAACAATTCAGTATTGTTAAATTAAACATTGTAAACAAAACGTGTCAAGTGAAGTTCTCAAGAACATTACTGCTCATTTACAGCCAAGCTCAAATTATAACTATTCAGTATCTTTCTCATTCCAATTAAAGTCAACTCTAAAGCGGATTTTATTCCTGGTACTACATTGATCAAATATTTGTGACATAAAACTTCTACCAGCCAACCTGTTTGAGTCTTTTCAGTGACACAAATGACTGGCACAACCCAATTCTTACTGTTAAATGAAATTCTAAGTTTGTCATTGATGAATGTGGTTTTCCAAAGATATTTCTTTTTTAAGTTGTTCAGCATAAAGACAAAACTAACCAAAGCAAATAACTTTTCTTGTCAATCTGTTAAGGATTTTATATTGTATAAAGTGTGTTTTAATTGCCAAACTCCAAATCTACAAAATATTTTTTTAGTCTTAAGCCATGTTTGAATATTGCATATTTAGTAATGCCTAATTCATAGTGGCTTCTACTACTACAAAAAAAAAAAAAAAAAAAAAAAAAAGAAAAAAAAGTTAAATCGTGTTTACTCAGTATGTGACTGATTTGTGGCTTGTGAAATGCACGGGGAAGCTTTTTCATGATAGCTGTATGAACAACAGGTAATGATTAGCAGAGTTTGCTAATCACTTTCTCTGAGAACAAAGAGGATATCGGAACTTGTCCATGAGTGTACACATGGGTATGTGCAAACATAGAGATTGCCAGGAATCAGAATTATGAAACTCAAAGTGTCATTTATGGAATATCTTAAGTGAGCATTCCCTATGGGGTATGCTGACCTGAAATGATTGCATTGCTGAGGAAGCTAGAGCCATCCTTAGAAAGCACAAAATGGTACATGAAGAAAAAACCTTTAAATAACTCCAGTATAATCTAGTTGTTGGGAACACTTAATAATTATTTTATCTTCATTTTTTAAGAATAATATTGACCTATGAAAAAAAGAAGTGAAAATAAACTAATAAAAACAGGGAAGAAAAAAGGATCCATCTGGCCCTACTGCAGCATGTTATGCTATGATAACATTTGAAAGAAAACTTGAAAAAAAGATCCATAAAACAAACTTTATTGGTGTTATCTTTACAAATGTTGAAGATTTCCATTATGTTTGGTGTCTCCTGGCAAGTGAAGAGTTCCTCCAGCTCCTGAATTTTAAAAAACTGTTCGTATCTTTTTAATTGAGTTCCATAAAAAAAAGTTTAATTTGCAATATTAAATACTAGAAAGAATCTAGAAACTGTAGCCAATGTGTTTAAGCACACATTGAGGTTTCCTAGATTTTGTGTGACCCCAAAATGCCTCCTCTGTGAGGGAATACAAAAACATTGTCAATGTCATATATACTGCAATTTGTCATAGAATTAATCTCTCTCGTGTATATTTTAGTGATAATGAGAAGCATAAAGCTATTAATTAAAAAAAATGCACATTATGTTCTTAGGTGATATTTCAGATAATAAGCATTTCAATCATTTCCAACAATTTTTGGATAAAGGCCCAATACTTCTTTTGCTGTGATCAATGAAAAAGTAACCATTCATTTCAATAAGAGCATGATTAACCTAATATTTATATTACCAGAGTAGAAAATGTTTCTGTATCAGCATTTAGGACATTATATTATCCAGTATTTCTAAACAGTCAGCAATATTTTTGCAAAATAATTTAGACTTGTCCTGTATTATTTCGCAATCTTATGTTACAGTATGTGAGACTGTCACCATCTTCAAATACTGTTCAAAAATGAGAAAAAATGAAAAAAAACCCGAAGTTTCAAGTTTCATTAAAAAAACTCAAATTAGACATCTGTCAAAACTGAAACTCAAGAACATTACACAAAATTGGCTCAGTGTTTCATAAATAAGTATTGAAAATGTGAATACAGACAAACATAGTCTGATTTTTCATTACTACACACATTCTTACTAACTTTACATCTAAGCATTTCACTTTGTTGAATGCTTTGCCATGTGTGTCATGTGTAACACATTTCTTCATGTGTTAATAATTAATACATTACAGGTTCCAGCAGTTGACATATTACATGAATGCTTGCTTTTCTCATTAAAAGAAAAAAAATTCAATTGCAAATAAGAAATAATAAAAACAATATGATTAAAAACATTTTTTTAATTCTTGTATTGTTTTATATTTATATAATTTAAAATATATTTAAATATATTTTAAATTATATTATTTATATAAATATTTATATTTAATATATTTATATTTATATTTTATTTTTATATAAAAACAATTTATATATTGTTTTTATATGTTATATGTCTTGTATTTATTTATATTTAAATTCTGGTATTGTTATATATATTTATATATGCTTATATATACTTGGAAAAACAGATTTAAACAAATAAATCACATAATTCAGGCTTTAAATGTGGTGGAAGGTAACGTCACAATTACCTTGTAATTCTTGACATTAAAGTCTCTTCAGAAAACCACAGGGATCAGATACAATAACTCCAGGATGTGCCTTGTAAGTGGGAAGCTTAATTGGCTCTGAGCAAGGGATCCTTCTTGAAAATAGTCTCTTATAGCTCTCAGCCAGAGATAGGAGGAAACAATTGCTTCTTCATGTTCTTGTCTCAATAAAATACTTGGCTCTAAGGCCCTTGTTTCTTATGGCTTCTTTATATTCCCTTTTTCTGATGGTAGTGTAAATGCATGGGGATTTTTTGAGGATATTTATAACTGAGAGATCATAATTTTGAATCATTGAATCATAGAATATCTCAAATTGGAAGTGACCCATAAGGATCATCGAGTCCAACTCCCTGCTCCTCTCAGGACTACCTTAAACTAAACCGTATGACTAAGAGCATCGTCCAGATGCTCCTTGAACTCTGACAGGCTTGGTGCCATGATCACTTCCCTGTGGACCCTGTTCCAGTGATCTTAGATGATGAAGAAACCATACATGCCCTAACAGAATATCATTTTAAGTCCAGACACCTTATTTCCTACTTCCTTAAATATAAGTTCTCCTTCCAGGAACTGCATTTTCCTTCTTATGGCTTTTGTCTGTCAAACCTAACAAACAAACCAACCTCTTAGCTACATCTACAGTTACAATGAAGTCACATTTTAGTGTTCCCTTAAGTTATCTCTGTAAATAAACCTCTTTAAGTGCTTCATCGTAAAGATGATGTTCAAGGATTTTAGCTGTTCTGAACTTTTCTTAGTTTTTCAGTGTCCTCTGGTACGTGCAGAAGCACTTTTGAGGAAACATTCTCATTCCTCAACTATGATCTACATTTTGACTCTCATACATTTCAAGTGTTACTGTGTATTTGGCTCTGTGTATGCAGAAACAGCGAGGATGATAAGCTCAAGTCAATGAATGAGTTTGAGAAAAGTTTTTAACATATCCTAGCAACTTCCAGTAATCTTAATTCAGAATAAAAGCAGGCTCAGGGTGTTGAACATTTTAGAAAATCTAACTCCTTTCCTCTTAAATATTAAATGCTTATAAGATATCAATAGTCTTACAGCTACATCAAATGCAAAAGCTACTGTAAGAACTGTTTCTTCATGTACTCTTACAAATCTTTCAGGAATTTAAGAGATTTCCCTGACTTATGCTGCTTTAAGTCTCTGGATAAAATATCAAATAAAATAGGAAGATACAGTTTATGAAAGATTGAGGAGGGTTATAAAATTTGATTTACTGTAAATAATTCATGATGCCCCTTTGCAGCACTGTGAAATCCAGTTTTTGGTTATAAATACGCATGCAATGAATACAGAACAGGATTATTTTACCCATACAGCAAGTTTGCTAACTGATTGTACATGTGCACCAGTGATAGGTGTATATTAAGAGATGTAGCAAACATTCCATCTGACTGTGTTAAAATGAGGTAATAACGAAGTTGGGATGAAACTGAAAATAATGTCATATTAAGTTCTGTGAAAGCCTGTAATTATGAATCATTTGCAGAGTTTCTTAGTTCTGAAAATTCTCAACTATTTTTTACATGACATGTATTTGCAAGGCTTTTTACTTTGTAAATTTGCTTTTTGACTAACAAAGATACTATAATCTTTGCATATTCTTCCAAAGAAGCACTTTACAAATAAATGAAAAAAAGTCTAATGTTCGTATTTGATCTTCTAGACAGTGCTCAACTACTGAAAAGTCACAAAATTATTGTAATCCTTCAGAAATAATATCCTCCTTTTGGAAGTTACCTACCATATTTTTATGCCTTGTGCCACTTTTTACAAGTTAACACTTGTGAACTCTTGTAACTTAAAAGTCTAGTGTTCATAAGAATAATGTAACAATATAGGCAAAATAAATCTACTAGTTGGAGTTTCACTGATGCAACTTTATAGTATAATCTTTACATAAATAATGATAGAGATTGACTCACACTTCTAGAAAGGTGAAGCATAAAGGAGAACCATGAGTTGAATCAAGCAAGTAGGAAATGTCACCTGTAGCAGATTTAAATAATTGCAGTTAAGGCTAGAGGAAAATACAACGACAAGTAGCACTCTTCAGGTACAGGAAAGTTAAATGCAAAGAGGAAGAGTATGGGCTCTTGTTCACATTTAGGAAGAGATTATGCATAGGATCATAAAAGGCCATCCAGTCTTTGAGCATCTGATCCTGGTCTTTTTTACTGGAAGAAGGGAGCTGGAATTCATTTTGCGTGAAACACTGAAATACCAAGCTGAAGTGTGAGAGAAGCAGAATTTGTCTGAGACAAGGAATTTGTCCTGTTACTTGTGATTCACTTGTACTATTTCCAAAAGAAAAAAAAAAAAAAAAAAGGTTATCTTTCAGCTCTTCATTTATCCACTAAAATTGGATAAAATTGGGAATGAAAAATGCAAAGCATATGAGCAACACGAAAAACCCCAAAAACTTAAAGGCATTAGAATACTAGAAACTGGAAATTCTTGGTGAACTGCTAAAAAAATTACTTCTAGCTCCATTGCCTTCTGTGACCTTAATGTCTAGTGCTGTTTTTTGCCTTATAGGAGTGTTATGAATGGGCAAGGATCACATGGGGAAACATACGCAAAATAAAAAATGGAGCAGAGGAGATTAGTGAATGTGTGATAAGATTAGAGTAGTGGGAAAAGAAAAGCACTAGAAATGTGAAAAAGGGTTTTTAAATCCCTTGGGGGGGTATATGAAAATGCTGCAGTGGAGAAGCAGGTCTTGGCGCACAGGGGGTTTCCTGAGACAAGGAAACACCAGAGCAGCGGAGAGACCCCCCAGGAGCTGGCAGCTCTCGTGGGAGATGCTGATGAGGCCTGGGAGTTGCCAGAGGAACCGTGGCCACCCCCACACCAATGAAAAGCAGCCTGGGGAGCGCTAGCCACCAGGAGTGCCGCGACCAGAGCGGGCAAACAGAGCATGGCGCGGCAGCCAGGACGCGGGGCGGCAGTTTGCGCGGCAGTTCATGTGGCAGGGCGCACAGGAAGGACGTAGTCACCGTACCACTTCAACAGGTGAGTTCCATTGGTGGTCACCACCCGCTCAGAAGGAGCTTAGCTATGGTACCCACGAGACAGAAAGCTATGTCCTTTGCACTCACCAGAATGGATGTTGCAACCCAGACAGAGCTCCCACAAAAACATGCAGCCATCCAGGTCTCAGGCTGCAGGCATGCCAGAGCCTTTCACTGGTAACAGATGGCAGTATCGAGAACAGCTGTGTGAGGTGTGACCAGTGGATGATCTGCTCAGCCTGGTGGCAGAGCTACAAGAGGAAGTAGAAAGGTTAAGGAGTATCAAGGAGCCTGAGAAAGAGATAGACTGGTGGAACCGTGCTCTGCCCTCCCTGAGACAGAAACAGGAACAGCCACCAGAAAAAAAAACAACATCAAGGAGATCCTGTATCCTCCCCCCACCAGGCTGAAGGCAGTAGATTAAAAGAAAGGAGTAAATGGAGGCAAGTCCATGCTCGGAGTGGCAGGCGAACCCCCTGCTTGCCCACCTCACCTTCCCAGGTGCCTCTGTACAACAGGTATGAGGCTCTGGATGTGGAAGGCCAGTCAATGGATGATGTGGATGACGGTCCATCTACACCAGAGGTGTTGCCAAGTTCAGAAAGCCCTAACCCCTGTACCACGACCACCTCCACGAGGAAGAAAAGACGGGTTATAATTGTAGGTGATTCCCTTCTGAGGGGAACAAAGGGTTCAATATGCCAGACAGACCCTCCTCTTAGGGAAGTTGCTGCCTTCCTGGGGCCTGGGTTAAGGACATCACTAGGAAACTTCCTAGCCTGGTATGGCACTCGGACTATTACCCATTACTGCTCTCCCATGTGGGTGGCGATGAAGCCACCATGCATAGTCCAAGGGCAATCAAAAGAGGCTTCAGGCCCTTGGGACAGTTGGTAAGGGAATCTGGAGCACAGGTTATTTTTTCCTCTATCCTTCCAGTTGCAGGCAGCATCATTGGAAGAAACAGATGGACCCAGTCTATTAATACATGGCTCTGTGGCTGGTGTCATCACCACGATTTTGGGTTTTTTGATAATGGGATGACCTACACAACACCAGACCTGCTGGCGTCAGATGGGATTTATCATTTCTCAAAGGGGAAAGAAGGTCTTTGCTCACAAGCTAGCAGGGCTCATTTGCAGAGCTTTAAACTAGAAGGAGGGGAATAATATCAAGCTTGCCTGTGACAAGCTGTGGGATGACATGTCAAGCTTAGAGGGACAGGGTGTTAGCAAGGGCCCTCAGCCTGTTGCTCTGAGGTGTGCTGAGTACACTGCAACACTCTTAAAGTCTTACGGAGATGAGCCAGGGGCTCCTGAGGTAATAGGAGCCAACAGGGAAACACTGGGGAAATACCTCAAAGGAATTAAGGTGTGTTCCTCTAAGAAGGTGACATGGCCAACAGCCCAGCTTAAGTGCCTCTACACCAATGCATGCAGCATGGGCAACAAACAAGAGGAGTTGGAAACCACTATGCTGCTAGAAAACTATGACCTAGTTGCCATTACTGAAACTCGGTGGGACAAATCCCATGATTGGTTTGCAGCTATTGATGGCTACAGCCTGTTCAGAAGGGACAGGTGAGGAAAGAAAGGCAGAGGGGTTGCCCTCTACATCAAGAAATGGATAGGGTGTGAAGAGCTGTCTCTGAAGAATAGCCACAAACAGGTTGAAAGCTTATGGGTAAGAATTAGAGACCGAGGCATCAAAGGGAACCTTGTGGTTGGTGTTTACTACAGGCCACCCCATCAAGGGGAGCCTATTGACGAAGCCTTCTTCCTCCAACTACAGGAGGCATCGCACTCTCAGGCTCTCATCCTGCTAAGAGACTTCAATCACCCCGACATCTGCTGGAAAAGCAGCACAGCGAGCTGTAGGTAATCCAGGAGACTCCTGGAGTGCATTGAGGGTAACTAACTTCTTAAGCCAGGTAATAGATAGCCCTACCAGAGGGGATGTGATACTGGACCTGATGATCACTAACGCAAGTGAGCTAATCGGTGATGTCAGGATTGGAGGCAGTCTGGGCTGCAGTGATCATGCACTGGTGGAGTTCACAGTCCTGAGGGATATGGGTCAGGTGAAGAGTAAAGTCAGGACTCCGAATTTTAGGAAACCACACTTCCAGCTGTTCAAGAAGTTAGTCAATAGGACCCTCTGGGAAACTGCCCCAAGGGAGCAGAAGAGAGCTGGCAGATCTTTAAGGACACTTTCCATAGAGCACAAGAGTTCTTGAACCCCAGGTATAAGAAAACAGGAAAGGAAGGCAAGAGACCGGCATGGATGAGTTGAGACCTGCTGGTCAAACTAAAGGGCAAGAAGGAAATGCACAGGCAGTAGAAGCAGGGACAGGTGTCCTGGGAAGAGTATAGGGACGCTGCTCGATTGTGTAGGGATGGGGTCAGAAAGGCCAAGGTGCAGCTGGAGCTGAACTTGGCAAGGGATGCAAAGAATAAGAAGGGTTTCTACAGGCATGTCAGCTAGAAAAGGAAGGTCAAAGAAAGCATTCCCCTCTGATGAACACGACTAGCAAACGGGTAACAGACGAGAAGGCAGCCAAGGTACTCAACAACTTTTTTGCCTCAGTCTTCACTGGCAATCTCTCTTCCCACACCACACGGTGGATGGACCGCAAGGCAAGGACTGGGGGAGCAAAGTCCCTCACATTGTAAGAGAGGTTCGAGACCAGCTGAGGAACCTGAATATACATAAGTCTATGGGACCTGACCTGGAGTCCTGACACAATTGGCTGATCTAGTTGCCAAGCTAGTTTCTGTGATATTTGAAAAGTCATGGCAATCAGCTGAAGTGCCTGGTGACTGGAAAAAGGGAAACATTGCACCCATTTTTAAAAAGGGTGGAAAGGAGGACCCTAGGAACTACTGACCTGTCAGCTTCACCTCTGTGCCTGGGAAGATCATGGAACACATCCTCCTGGAAGCTATGCTGAGGCAAATGGAGGACAGGGAGGTGATTCAAGACAGCCAGCATGGCTTCACCAAGGGCAAATCTTGCCTGACCAACCTAGTGGCCTTCTAGGATGGAGTGACTACATCAGTAGACATGAGAAGGGCTACAGATGTCATGTATCTAGACTTCTGTAAGGCCTTTGACATGCTCCCCCACAACATCTTTCTCTCTAAAATGGAGAGGTATGGATTTGATGGGTGGACTGTTCAGTGGATCAGGAATTGGTTGGATGGATGCATCCAGAGGGTAGTGGCCAACAGCTCAATATTGAGATGGAGATCAGTGTCCTTCAGGTGTCCGTATTGGGACCAGTATTGTTTAACATCTTCAACAACGACATAGTAGGATCGATTACACCCTCAGCAAGTCTGCAGATGACACCAAGCCGAGTGGTGCAGTTGACATGCCTGAGGGACAGGATGCCATCCAGAGGGACCTGAACAAGCTTGAGAAGTGGACCCATGTGAACCTCATGAGGTTCAACAAGGCCAAGCGCAAGGTCCTGCACCTGGGCCGGGGCAACCCCCAGTATCATAGAATCACAGAATCATAGAATCATTAAGGTTGGAAAAGACCTCTAAGATCATCGAATCTAACCGTCAACCCAACACTGCCATGCCCACTACACCATGTCCCTAAGCGCCTCATCTACACGTCTTTTAAATACTTCCAGGGATGGTGACTCAACCACTTCCCTGGGCAGCCTCTTCCAAGGCCTGATCACTCTTTCAGTAAAGAAATTTCTCCTAATGTCCAATCTAAACCTCCCTTGGCACAACTTGAGGCCATTTCCTCTCGTCTTACTGCTAGTTACTTGGCAGAAGAGACCAACACCCACCTCGCTACAACCTCCTTTCAGGTAGTTGTAGAGCACGATGAGGTCTCCCCTCAGCCTCCTCTTCTCCAGACTAAACAGTCCTAGTTCCCTCAGCTGCTCCTCATAAGACTTGTGCTCCAGACCCTTCACCACCTTCATTGCCCTCCTCTGGTCACGCTCCAGCACCTCCATGTCCTTCTTGTAGTGAGGGGCCCAAAACTGAACACAGTATTCGAGGTGCGGCCTCACCAGTGCCGAGTACAGGGGCACGATCACCTGCCTACTCCTGCTGGCCACACTATTTCTGATACAGGCCAGGATGCCGTTGGCCTTCTTGGCCACCTGAGCACACTGCCGGCTCATGTGCAGCCAGCTGTCAATCAGCACCCCCAGGTCCTTTTCCTCTGGGCAGCTTTCCAGCCACTCTTCCCCAAGCCTGTAGCGTTGCCTGGGGTTGTTGTGGCCGAAGTGCAGGACCCAGCACTTGGCCTTGTTAAATCTCATACAATTGGCCTCAGCCCATCGATCCAGAACACCTCTCGTATGAGGACCGGCTGAGAGAGTTGGGGTTATTCAGCCTAGAGAAGAGAAGGTTTTGGGGAGACCTTATTGTGGCCTTTCAATAGTTAAAGGGGGCTTATAAAAAAGATAGGGACAAATTTTTTAGCAGTGCCTGTTGCGACAGGACAAGTGGGAATGGTTTTAAACTAAAAGAGGGTAGATTTAGACTAGATATAAGGAAGAAATTTTTTAGGATGAGGGTGGTGAAACACTAGAACATGTTGTTCAGAGAGGTGGTAGATGCTCCATCCCTGGAAACATTCTAGGTCAAGTTGGACGAGATTCTGAGCAACCTGATCTAGTTGAAGATGTTCCTGCTCATGGCAGGGGTGGGTTGAACTAGATGACCTTTAAAGGTCCCTTCCAACCCAAACTATGCCATGATACTATGATTCTATGAATATGAAATGTAGTATCAAAAAAAGAAAATCCGTACTAAAATTCTGTTGCCAGTGCTTGAATTAAGCTTTGTGCGAATCCCATTTTCCCCTTTCCTTAATACTGTGGAAACTGAGGGAAATGAGGAGTGATTTTCGTTCTTAGAACATAGGTCCTCTTGGGAAATTTCTTAGTAACACAAAATATTGCCATGCTCCAAGCAGAAATTTTCAATATAGTATTTAAAATGGTTATTCAAAAAATACTCATGTACGCTAAAGCTGCCAGCTGGACCAACACTGGAAGAAGTATCTAAAACTGTATTCGTACTGATGGAGAAATATTACCATGTATACACTGTAGACCCTTAATCACATATATGGTTGCCAGAAATTTAGATTTGTCAGACAAAACAGAGCTTCACATATAAAAATCTATCAGGAGCATAATATAGATTTTTAGTTCTTACACAAGCATTTGAGACTGGAAAACAATAAATAGTCTCATTTAGATTCAAAAATATATATACTTTTTCCATTTATAACAGACATATTTTGCCTCAGTGTTGCTTGTGTTATTTGAAGGGAAGAAGCATCTTATATCTCAAAGAATCACACTTTAAATCTGCAAAGAAAAAATCTTTCTAAACAGAAATAAATTATGAAGCTGAGACAATTTACAATTAAATTCACATCATCTTTCAAAACTCCTTTCTTGAGATAATCAAAGAAGACATTGCTTTACTTAACTGTTGTAAATTAATATAACAGAAGAGAAAACTGTTTACCCAGATTTCCAGAAGTACTGTGAAGTGACTAGAAGTTGTTGTCTATAACTTGTGATACTGCATCTTCGTATTAAGCAACTGCCAAATCTGTCAAAGAGCATACGTCTAACTTGAAATTCACTGAACTGATATGCAAGACTGTCAGATGGGAGAATGAAAAAAGTTGAAAGAAATTCACCTGTTTGCTTCACAGAGGTTCATAAAATAATATTTGAGTGAACCTAGAGAGGAGTATCTTGACCGTTGATTTCACTTTATGTTCTGAGGTTTTTGGGAGGCTCCCAAGAGGATTAAAAAATGTATTTAGGACCTTGGGGACTGCCCTGATTTCTGTGGTTGGCAGATGTTTGGGGGTTTTTTAACATAATGTGAATAGAAGCACAAAAAGCATGAGAATGCCTTTCAAATAGTATTGAAACAGAAGATTATACAACAATGTTCTAGATACATTTCTAGATACATTAGGGATTTAATGAATCAGTAAACTTTTTAAACTTTTAAAATGAGCTGTTTCTGTTCACTATTTTCTCATGCATGGATGTGGTGATTGTGAAGGAAAGCAATGCCAAAGTTATTAACATATTAGATTCACTTGTCATTTCTAGTCTTAAAGAAAAAGGGGTAACTCATCTAACACATGAGAGAAAATGGAGATGACTTATAAGATTATAAATATATCTTCAGGTGGATGAATATACCATGTCAGATTTACCTGTAGAACCTACATAACTCCAGATGATGTCTACAAGATCCTCTTCCCTTTTGGTTCTCTTCCTTCCCTCACCAAAACCAAGAAAGCTAACTAAAAAAGCTTACTGCAGTTGTTAAATCTCAGACTAAGCTAAGTAATAAAAGACTAAAACATATGATCAAATTTGAATATGAATATGATCATCTGCAGGTGAAAGATGGTATGCAGCTGAAGTCTTTGCTGTTTTATAAGCATTAGAAATTCCATCCAAAGCATGAAAAACATTAAAAAGCAGCATTTATATTTGATGATTGCTAATTTAGACAGATGTTCTGAATCATCCTCTAGAGGATCCTTATCATACTCTGGTGTCTAAGTTGGGTGCCTGCTGTTCAGTTATGATTTTTTTTCAAAGTCTCAGATATGTGCCAACAATAGGAAAGCAGTTGATATGAATGAAAAATTAGGACACTGATATGCTAAATTTTTAGAGCATTTCCTTCACCTTAAACTTCTTTAGATTCATCTGTGCTGGAGGCAGTCTCTCTCAGAGCAGTTCTACACAATCCAGTAGAGGTATTGTGATAAAATCTAGCCTACACCTGCAGCACTGAAGCCTTCATAAGGTGGAGGCTTGGTGCTACCACCACTTGCCATTTGCACAAGAAACAGGGAAACTTGTCCATCTCAGTCAGAGCAAGTTCAGTCTTTCTTTGAGGGAATACCACAGTATCTACTTAATATAAATACAAACATGCATGCATAGGTACTTATGCTGGGGTGGATGTTTTCTGTTTCCTGGCCATCACAGTAACCTTCTCTCTCTCAAGCCCTGCTGTAAATCCCCTGCCCCTGAGGCTCAGTGGCCTGAGCGCCAAGGGTCCAAGGACCAGCTTGTATGTAGCTCAGCAGCATAATATTTGCTTCAACTTCTGAAAAAATTGCAAAGCTCTGAGAGAAAGCTGTGGGAAAGAGCGCAGAGGATAAGAAAGGTAAAATTATGGGTAGGGGTAGGAGTGTTGAGAGAGGGACTGTTATTAGCTCAAGGATTCAAGACAGAGAAGAGTCCATGTGGAAGAATATATAATCCTAAAGCAAAACCAAAACAAAACAGAGGTGCTAGTTGGGGTGTAGCTGGGTGTTTGCTGGGTTTCAAGGCCTGAGTCATCAGTGTCACCACTCTTGAAAGAGGTGGGGGAGGATGGCAACTTAACAGTGGTGAGGAATTATTTCAGAGAGCTGCAGGGGCTTCCCTCCTGACTGATCTTGTCTGGCCAAGAAATGGGTTTTGGGTACCTTATCAGGGGAAGCAAGTACATGAATGCTTAGCCTAATAGTCTATTTAATCCCAGCTATCTTTTGTGCATGATAGACAGTTAATAATAGTTTTATATTCTTAAGCTCTGTGTGTTCTGTTAACAGAGTGTCTTTGCACCTGGCTAATTATGCCCTGACAATCTGAACCAGAAGAGGGGAGGTAACATTTCAATGTAGCAAAAATGTAAGATTTATGGGACTGAAGGAGAATATGAAAGAGACTGTGGTTTCTGGTGGCATGGGATTTTTTTTCCCCTCTGTTTTAATTATCGCTTTTTAATGTCAGAAGAAAGAAAGAAAAAAAACCCCAAAACTAAACAAACAGAGAAGACATTGGAGTAGGGAGTAGTACTGAGTATTTTTTCCAGGGCAATAGTCTAAGCACCTTCTTCTCCCTTCTTCCATTTTTTTTAGAGTTCTTGTTTTCTGTCTAGAAATGTTTGTAGCTTCTAAGCCCCCAAAATTTGAAAGTCTAGCACAGAAGCCCTACGTAATGCACAAGAAAGTTTCTGCTGCAAGAACAGAATAATCTGACCTTTACATATCTGATCATGATTTCATACATATAAAGAATATCTATTTCTAGACCTCATCCAGAATTCAGGTTTGTATAAGTATGATTCTTTTTCCTTTCTTTTATAAGCAGGAAGGCGTGTGATGGTGAAAAGACTTTTTTCCCAGTATTTTTGACTTGTTTTCAAATATGATGCATTTCTGGTGCAAAAATGTCATATATATTAAAGTGAAAAAATAACATGAAATTATGCAATTTTAACTTCAACCAGACAGCTGAATGCAGAGTATTTTTCAAAAGTGTCATACAAAATGCATTTAAAATAAAATGCACCTTCTAGAGGAAAAATATGTTTTTATTGTCAAATTCAATCCTTGCCCTTGGAATTTATTAAATTTTGTTGTTTCCAAGTGTAAAGCTTCAGATATTATGTTCAACTAATGTTCACTTTCTTAGTAAAATGAAACAAGATTTCTGAAAAGCCTAGGCTTATATTTCTCATCATCAAAAAACCAAAATAAGAATAGGAAATGCAAAGGTTTTGAAATGTCTTATCATCCCTGAAAACTGACGAAAACATTCCAGGGTCATCAAAATCATAAGACAACTAATAAAAGAATCATTAAAAATTTGAGTCTTTCACTTAAAATTGGAAATAAAAAGAAACAAAACTCCTACTTTAAACTTCTGTCAAATCACAATGATTTTTTTAATTACAACAAACTAATACTGATTTTAAAGTTTGTTTTATTTCTAATTTTAATTACTAAATGAAAGAAATTTTAAGTTAATAAAGTGGTGCTTAAAATAACAAAATTAGATCAGATCTTAATCCTTAAAGTTTCAAGGTATCTCTGATTCATAGAAGAACTGATATTTATCTTTCTGGTAAGAGTATTTCTTTCCCTTTCATATTTAATTCTGCTTCTTTAATGATGCTGCATATTTACTTTTCTTTAAATAATTAGCATTCAATGACCATTTAGGGATTTTAAGACCAAATACTCATGATCAAGTGTGTATTTTTCTTCACCTTCCAAGCCAAATTAGGGAGTTTTGATTAATGTGATTAATAATTAATTAAAAGTCAGGCACCCGGGGAGGAATAACCCCACGCACCAGTACAAGCTGGGGGTCAAATGGCTGGGAAGGAGCTCTGCAGAGAAAGACCCAGGAATCCTAGAGGACCACAAGCTGACCATATACCAGCAATGTTCCCTTGTGGCACGGAAGTCCGTCAGCCTCCTGAACTGCATTAGGAGAAGTGTTTCAAAGGTGATCTTTCACCTCTGCTTAATACTGGTAAGGCCACGCCTAGAGTACTGTGCCCAGTTCTGGGCTTCCCAATCCAAGAGAGACATGGACATACTGGAGAGAGTCCAGAGCAGGGCCACAGAGATGATTCAGACACTAGAGGATCTGACATACAGAAAGAGGCTCAGAGCTGGGACTCAGCTGGAGAGTCAGCTCCAGGAGTTAATCCCCGAGGACAGAAGGCTCAGGGGATCTTATCAATGTGTATAAATACCTGATGGGAGGGAATGAAGAAGATGGAGCCGGACTCTTCTCTGGTGTCCACTGACAGGACACGAGGCAGTGGGCACAAATTAAAACACGTGAAATTCTATCTCAACACAAGAAAACACTTTTTTTTCTTCTGTTTTTTCTTTTACTGTGAGGGTGATCAAACACTGGCACAGTCTGCACAGAGGGGCTGTGGAGTCTCCAACCTTGGACATATTCCAAACCTGACTGGACATGGTCCTGGAAAATCTGCTTTAGCTGGCCCTACTTTGTGCAGGAGCAGGTTGGACTATACAAACTCCAGAGGTCCCCTCCAACCTCAGTGATTTTATGCTTCTCTGTGATTTTGTGTGATCTTAAGAGAAATCAGACTTCAAAAAACCCTCAGAAATTGTTACATAGGAATCATCCAGTCATAGATAGTTAAATACTTTTTTTCCTATTGCATTTTTTTAGTCTGTGATATTACATAGTTTTTCCTCCTACTTTTATAATCCTTATTATACAATATTGTGTGCATTGTGTTTTCCCTTTAAATACTGTAAATGATGGTGTTGTTTCTTACTGCATTACAGAAAGAACTAAATGTGTGCTGACATATACTACACATTTGACTATAAATGTCTGCCTTTGTTATATGAATGTGTAAGTCTTGACTTGCAAGATCAAAGTATCCTTGTAAAGTGTCATTGGATTATTAGTCTAGAATCCCAAAGTATCCATGATCTATTCCTCTAATCAATCCATTCCTCTAATTATTAAAGAAACAGAGGTGCTGAATCCTGGTTTTGCCCAGAATACAAGAAAATTCTCCACCTAACAGAAGTGTGGTATCCATCAGTCTTGCAGAAATTTCCACAGAACCCATTCAATAAAACAGGTGAGAGGCAAACTTTCAAAGCAAATATTCTCAGAGTATGATTCTTGGTTATGGCTTTGATCTTGGAGACTAAGAAAGCAAAAAACTGATTCTTCAAATAAGCTTGTTCTTCAATCATTTTTTTCAGTATTCAAGGCCCTGCAGCTCATTTGCACTGCAAATTCATATTTACATATGTACAGTATATATAATTCACTGAATGTTTAAGTGTAAACTACAGCATAGGCATATCACTATATCACTGTGAGAGCTGATAGCTCCTTCTGAACTGCAATTCAGAATTGGTTCATGAGCTAGTAACATAATACCAAAGAAGTAGATTCAAGTAGGAAATACATTAGAGAACACTTTAAGACAGATGGATGACCTTTTGCTTAAAGCAACACCCATTTTTTTTTCCTATTTCAAAAGTCTGAACAGCTATGTCTTTATTTCTTTACATCAGCTAAATAGCTGTTTGTATTCAAATACTATAGGGATCTATGAGTAGGACTTATTTCCCCAAAAGACTACACAAGGTAATACTACCTCTATTTTCCTCTAAAGTGATAGAAAGGACATAGATTTTGCTGCCCAACCTAGTTAGTAAGGCAAGATGAAATCTCAAAAATGTCTGTGCTGAATTATGCAGCATGTATTTTCCCTGCTCTCCCACTCCTCTTTAATTCCAGTCTAATTGTCTCTTCATCATCTCATCTTTAGGTCCAACACACTTACCCATTTTGTTGTGGTACACAAATTACTCTTTGGAGATAAAGAAATAGTATCATTTTGCATGATAGGGCATATTTCATGCATTCTGTTCACATATATTGCTTTTACATCCATTCACAGGAGATATGGTACCTGTCTCTAAGATAGAATGACCACCGTCTATTGCGTCCAGAGATGAATGATTAGAGAAATGCACACAACACTTTCCATCAGTGACATGAATGTTGGGATTAAAAGAGGTGATTAGTTACTTGTAGATTGAGACAACACTGAAAAAAAAAAGAGTCAACAGCCACACCAAACCAAAACAAAAGAACAAAAATCAAGTTGACAAAACAAGCTTAAAATGGAAGTTTTAATAAAAAAGGTGAAATGGGAAAAGTTACGAACACTACTTGTTACTACCTTGGAAGTAGCTTTCTTCATTATAGAAAAACTGTGTTATGTAGTAAGCGTGAATCACTGAAAACAGGGCAATCTGACTACCATAATTTAATTCAGAAGGGAATCACAGAACTAGCTGACTGCTCTGGAAAAAACAAACAAACAAACATACAAACAAAACCACAAACAAACAAAAAAACTGCCTCTCTTACCTGTTTTGAAAAAAGCTTTGTCCGCTAAGATATTTAGGAGCAGATAACACAGAGGTTACAAAAGGTAACGTAAACGGACAATATAAGAACAACAATTTGTGACAAATTAAAACAGAATTTTGATGTGGGACAACCTTGAAATTTTAAGTTGCTTTGGAAGAATCGGTGTTATCCTGTTATAATCGGAATATTATCCTGAATAATCGGTGTTATTCTGTTATCCAGAAGTCATTAAAAGACATCAGTCTTTAAATAAAGAAAAAAAAATCACATGTATATATCTATATGTGTTCAAATATATATGTGTGTTTATGTGCTTCAAAACCTGTTTCTATGATAGTGTCATCATCACTTGTTAAAATTTCCATCTTTCTAGGATATTCAAACGTGGTAGCACTGAATAAAATTCAAGGAGTGATTCAGGAAAGTCATGGGTTATGTTCCTCCCCAGCATTCGAAGAAAAGTAGTAACTAGACTGAAAGTTCCATGAGACCTTTAATTGCATTTTTCTGCTCCAAAGAGCTCAGTCACTTACAGGTTTGCTTTAAAAAAAATAGAAAGGTGAGAAATATGCCTCAACGTCTGGTGTCAGTTTGAACCAAGAATAAATGAACAATTTCCTTTTTCCTCTCCCTTTGATTCTCACCTCTAGGCTAGATCAGCTGCAGATAAGTGCTTCAGTGCAGGTAATCTCTTAATTGCTGTAATTAAGCTAAGTCAAAAATGTTAACAGCCTAATAAATTCTTGTTAGCTTTAAATATAAAAGGACAGGTCCTCACTGCCTTTTAGTTCTTGAACAAATACAAAGTCCTACTTTGGTGATCAAGGTTTAAAAATAAATCAGAAATATCTATTGTCTATACCTGATTTAAAGTTCACAGAAACAAAATCACAGAATCATTGAGACCTCTGGAGTTTGTGTAGTCCAACCTGCTCCTGCACAAAGTAGGGCCAGCTAAAGCAGATTTTCCAGGACCATGTCCAGTCAGGTTTGGAATATGTCCAAGGTTGGAGACTCCACAGCCCCTCTGTGCAGACTGTGCCAGTGTTTGATCACCCTCACAGTAAAAGAAAAAAAAACAGAAGAAAAAAAAGTGTTTTCTTGTGTTGAGATAGAATTTCACGTGTTTTAATTTGTGCCCACTGCCTCGTGTCCTGTCAGTGGACACCACTGAGAAGAGTCCGGCTCCATCTTCTTCATTCCCTCCCATCAGGTATTTATACACATTGATAAGATCCCCTGAGCCTGACTCTCCAGCTGAGAGTCCCAGCTCTGAGCCTCTTTCTGTATATCAGATCCTTCAGTGCCTGAATCATCTCTGTGGCCCTGCTCTGGACTCCCTCCAGTATGTCCATGTCTCTCTTGGACTGGGGAGCCCAGAACAGGACTCTAGGTGTGGCCTGACCAGTGCTAAGCAGAGGTGAAATATCACGTCTCTTCACTTACTGGCAACACTCCTCCTAATGCAGTTCAGGAGGCTGATGGACTTCTGTGCCATGCAGCATAAAAAATCATAATAATGTAGTTCAGGAAATTGTGTGTGACTTCATATTTCAATAGATGTGAGGTATAGGTTCATGGGTATGTTTTATTTCTCTTTTCATGTTTCCTAGTGTTGGCTAATCAGTTACATATTTGAGTTCATTAAGATCTCGGGGGAAATATATTTTTCTTTGTAAATGATTTTGTCTTCTGTGTTTTTTTTCTCTAATTTATGGTTTCTATGTAAAAGGATTTAAATTCCATTTAGAGAGATTAGGTCGGTGATTATAGAATTAACATAAGAGGTCATGGAAAACTGTGGTTTCCACCAAAGCAGATACTGTATAGATACAGGAGAGTCAAAACCAATAAATTATTATTTTGATTTTGTGAGGAAGTCACTCTTTCTTTATCTGTAGAGGAAGTGTATGTTTATGGATAACTATTTAAAGGAATTTCTAAATATTCTCTTGGGCTTAAATCAATGCCAAATCTGGAATTGCCGTTGAATTCCAAAGTAACAAATTCAGATCCAAACTGTGTAGAAATAAGGGGTACATTTCAGACTAGAAGTTCTTCTGAAAATTGACAATATTAAAAAAAATGTATCAACAGATTACTTTTAAGTCATTCAAGTAAAACAAAGGGTAAACTAAAAGCTGACTTGCAGCTCCTGTGTTATTCTCAGCTGTGGGTGTCCTTCACAGAGTCAGAGCTTCCATCACCCTTTTTGCACTACGAGTGCAAAGAACAAATCAAGACTTGCAGAGAGAAATCAGGGCAAAGCTTTCTGTGTATCTTTGATTGGTATAAGAGCACTTGTGAAACCAAGCAGCGCAGTGTGCATTTAATAAAATGTTAAGGAGTACAGGCTGGTCATTCTTTAGTTCTAATACATCATCTCTGAACTGGATGTATCAGGCAAAATTGCAGTATATAAATAAAACTGTCCATGACAACATAGCAGTGCATAAATCTTCCAGTAAAATATTTTCTGATAAAAACTAACTTGCTAACTTACTTGCAAAAACTTACTCACCATAGTCATCTTATTAGAGTATTTTCACTGACTGAGTTTAGGCTACTTAGGCATAGGGTACATGCTTGCAAAAAATGGTCTTTAAGTACTCTCTTTGAGTACTACTACTACAATTACAGGCACCAAATAAAAGCTGGAATGAAGAAAAAAAAATGGGAGGGGAAATATAACATGAAATGTTTGGAATTTCTGAGGTAGAACTTAGAATATTTTCTAGTCATCTTCCGACAATAATCTAGTTCAACACCCAAGCTACTGAAATAACAGTGATGAATAAGTAAAGAACAATATTAATGTGTATTCAGAACTGGATATTTACTTCAGTATTGCATTCCTGTCCATTTTTTTTGTTCTCAGAGTATGAACAGCAACATTGTTAAAGCAGTAATGTTGAAAATAATGTATAATCACATACAGCGTTAAAGCTTTTCACTTGGGAAATATGCGTAAAACATCACAATTTGAATAAAAGTCTTGGCAAGAAATGAAATGTACTTTGGTTTCTGTCCTATCCTCAGCTGGCAAAAAACAACTAGCCCCATTTAAGTCTATAAAGATACCCGATTTACACCAGGTAAACTCTCAGTATGTATCTAGAGTGTTTGAAGTACACACTAGTACAATTGTACTAGTAAATTGTATAATTCAATACTGGTGTATGTCTACTTTCCTAAGAAGTTTGAAGCTTAGTAATAATAACATAATGCTATTATACAATATGAAGTGAGAAGATGAAATCATATAAAGCAAAAGCAAGAACCTCCAGGGCACCATGTGGATGCATTTTAAGGTACTAAAATTGGATGTATTTTAAGGTACTAAAATATGAAATACTACAGAAAATCACTGCAATGTTTAATAGAGACACTCCTGAAGAGCAGTACCCATTTTGGCAGAAAAAGAGGGTATTTCTAATGTAACTTAACCCATCAACAAAGTTATAGAGCAAGTCACATACTCACTTTTGGCATGGGTTCTTATTTTACACTGCTATTTTATAGTAACAAAGGCTCTTTTGGGAGGTCATCCTAAAGAAAAAGGAAGGAAGGCCTCGTAACTGTAATACATGAGCCCCCTTGCCTCTTCCCAACTCTGTGGGGCACTCATGAACTAAATAAAGAAACCACACTTTCTCATACAGACTTTTTTCTGCATCCTTTCTGAAACCATGAGAAGTTGCTTTCTCTTCTTAATCTTTTTCAGGGATTTCACAGAACATGCAAACTGTCTTCAGCTCTTTTACAGGCTTTAGCAGACTGTCATCTGGTGCTGCAGAAGGCTGGCAACACACAGACTGCTTTATAAAAAATAAACTAGGAACCTGCTCTGTGCAGTTAATAACTTAAAGGTACAGTCAAAGAAACCTTGCTGTAAGGGTGTTAGGGTACAAACATAAGCTATTACTTATCCTCTAAATATTACTTTTCCTCCTCAGAACTCCACAGTAAACAAAGAGTATCTTACCCATCTTTCCTTTAACATGCATCCTAGTTTACTAAGAAGATACAAATGAGGTTGAACAAAATGCTTTTTTTTCCTAGGTAGGAGTTGATCATATGTGACAGTTTTGTGATTATAATACTTAATTACCACAGTGTTTTGCCATTCTGTATAGATGTTGACAACACCAGGGATGTGATATATTTCTAGGAGAGAGGAAATCTAGGCTGAGGCTGCAGAAAGGGAATAATTTCAGAGAGCATTAAAGGGACTGTTATGCCAAAGAAAGATCAAGGAAAAGGTCAAGGAACCGAATAAGAAAATCTAATAACAATAGAGATAAAGGGAAAAAAACCCACAATTGTTAACCGTTTTTAGTGAAATAAATCTGAGCTTAGTTACACATAATTCACTGACACTCTCGGCTGGCTTTTCTTCTATTATATAGGTAGGCCAAACTAGAAACGTGCATGTATGGTCTGTAATGTTTGCATATTGATCATTTGGTGTTTAATATGCTCATTTCTAAATTCTGAATACAACATCATTAGAAACCAAAACCAAAACCAAAACCAAAACCAAAACAAGCACCAAAGAAAACACCACCTGACGTAATTAAAATACATTTAGTTGATCTTCGTAAGTCTGAGCTTCCAGGTATCAAGTTGAAAGGCAGAAACTCTCAGGTTCCTGGAAATTGTAGAACAACGCTAAAAAGCCTTCATTTCTTACGTATTTATTGCAGCTTTGCCTTGTATAGAAAATATGCGTATAGAATAATGCACCACAGAACAGGGAAGCAAATATTTCTTTGAAAATTTTAACGGAAAACTTGACAGGTCAGTCACTAGTCAGGGAGAAAGAGGTGTTTCTAATTAGAAGTAATACTTCAATTTACTCTAAAAATGGGATAATCTGGTTAGGTTAAAGCAATCCAAATGAACAGAGGGATACAAAACAAATTATGCTAGTTAAAAGGTTTTAAAAATAATTATTTTTGCTGAGCATGGAGAATACTTTAACACCTGATTCAAATGCAGATGAACTGAGTGCAGGAACTGCTACATCAGTCTATTGATATCATCCCACTACAGTAATAAACTTTCAGGAAAAGAATAGATGATAGATTGTCAAACAAAAAGCAACAAATACATTACGTTATATAATTTTTAACTTGAATACATCATGAAACTAATAGTTTTGCATGTTTATATCTTTTCAGAAGAAGAGTATATGTTTGTTTCTGTAGGATATGTAAAGAAATAAACCCACCATATACACAGAATAAAACAAATATAATAAAAGAAAAAAATGATGTATTTTTTTTAACATGCCTTTCTACAGTTAAATGTCAGATATATTGAAAGTGAACATACTACTGCCTTGGTTTGTCTTCAAAGTATCTCCTGAAAAATCAATCAATATTGACTTTTAGTTTGAGTTATTACAGTTTGGAAAGCTATAATGGTTGGGGGTTTTTTGTTTGTTTGTTTTGCTTGGTTTTATTTTTACCTTCATTGTTATGAAGGTACAACATGCATAATATATTTTAAATATCTTCTTTTTTGGCAGTTATAGTTGCAAACAACAAAGGTAGTGCTACACCAAGTAGCAATTACTGTGCTTCAGATACCCTTCCCTAACTTGGGAAGTGTCAGTTCTGGACTGTTACCAAGCTTTTATCCTGAAGAAATTGGTATGCATCTGTGTAGCAAAAAAAAAAAGAGAAATGACAAGGTTTTTCAGTTCCATCTAGCGGTAAGAAGAGGTATATATTTCAAAGCACCAAACTGACAATAGTAATGGTGATAATAGAAAGCTTAACAAAAAAAAATTAACCAAACTGCAGTAAAAAATGTAAGTTAGAAATAAAAAGTTGCAATAATAAAGAAGTCCACCCCCTCTTTTCTGTTTATTAGTTTACAAATGCGAGAAAATAGGTTCTGACCTCTGAGACTGTAATTATCTTACAGGTATGAAATAGCAGGCATTTAAAATCTTGGGAAGCAGCTATATTATCTGTTACAGTCATGCAGTATGTTTGTTCAAAATTTATTTTCTGATAATAAGCAAACAAACAAAAAAATGAATCCTACTTTCCATCTTCACTGGCCTTCAATCATGGTGATGCTATTCTAGTTTCACTGCAGAACATGCAGACTGGTCACAATTACAAAGGCACATTAAACTGCACAGTTTCTCATTCTGCCTTATAAACAATTGCATAACATTTGCAGTGAATTATTTTTTTATTTCCTATAATGTTTACCAGGGAAGAAGTATTTATTTTATCTATAAAGGCATCGTGTTGTTATTAGTATTCATTGCCTTTACCCTCTGAAATTAAAAGCAAATGGATCAAGAAAAATGTTGGCCATTATGTTTGCTTCATGGTTGAGACAAGAACAATGTAGGGAGCATGTGACATTGTCGGTCATGAGAACAAGCATAGACATAAAAGACCATGTACTGCCAGAGTAAATTAAAAGCTGAGACTGCAATGGTCAAAACCATGATATCCTCAAGAACAATAGAACAACAGACTACCCCTTGCTTGGGTGATCTGACAAATCCACAGATTCATCCGCTTTCTGTCTTTCTTGCTGAACTAACTTCCCAAATAAAAAATCATTAAATCATTAACCAAATCATGATACTAAATAGCTTTACAGATGTGACTTTTACAAATAAAGAGTATACATATATTTTTTTTCTGCAGTGCCACGGGGGGGGGGGGGGGCAGGGAAAAACAACAACAAATAAAAAACACTAAAAAAAGTCAGGAAATATGATATAGAATATAGATGAGTTGTAGTCTTTTAGTACCAGTTGAGACCCTGTTTTCAAAAGCTCTCTTCACCTAGCAGTTTCCTTTTTTTATGAGTATCACTGTAGAGATGAGCTCTTTCAAAGATACAAAGTCACTTGCAGAAGCAGACCACTTCTGAAAAAAAATACACATAGGGATATACTGGAGAGAGTCCAGCAAAGGGCCACAAAGATGATGAAGGGTCTGGAGCATCTCTCCTATAAGGAAAGGCTGAGAGATCTGGAATTGTTCAGCTGGAGAGGAGAAGGCTCAGGGGGACCTTATTAATATATTTAAATTCCTGAAGGGAGGGTGCAAAGAGGACAGAACCAGGCTCTCCTCAGTAGTGACAGGACCAGAGGCAATGTGCACAACCTGAAACACAGGAGGTTCAGTCTGAACATCAGGAAACACTTTTCACTGTGAGGGTGACTGAGCACTGGGACAGGTTGCCCAGGGAGGTTGTAGCGTCTCCATCGTTGGAGATATTCAAAAGCTGTCTTGACATGATCCTGGGCATCCACCTCTAGGTGGCCCTGCTTGAGAAGGAATGTTGGACCAGGTGGTGACCTTCAGAGGTCCCTTCCAACCACAATCATTCTGTGATTCTGTGAAAATCAGCTTCTGATCTTTGTTTTATATAAAAACAACCTGCAAAAAACATTTGAGGCGGAGAATAAAACTCTGCTATTAACATCATTGCTTCATTTCTATTTTCCATTCTCTGGACTCATGTTCTGTGAAACTTGAATTCCAGAATACAGCACCTGAAAACAATGGTATACAGTGATAATGTCAGAAAAGTTTTGACCAGGAACTTTCATCAATATTCACTCAGAATTATTATTTTTTGAGAAATCATGAAGGATGTTGGGAAGCTGCTCAGAAATAACAGTAAATAAAATGATGAGGATTAGTCTATCTGGAAGTTACATGTCACTTCATATGGGGCTTCAGAAGCAGAAGGCTGTGAAACGTGTGTAGTAATAAACAAGAAACCAGTGTAATGCATGCAATATTTCACTCCATTTAGGAAATGAAAAGCTGAATTCTGCACCAGCTGTTATTTGCAAGTGAATTTTGAGTGCATCTCAAATATTGTACACTGTAATTGTAATATTCTGTGCTGAAGTTACTACTGCAGTATAGGTATACCATTGGAAAAATGAATCAAAACAGTATACTAGAATCATTTCAGGTGAAAGTGATTATATACTTTGCAACAGACAGCTGAACATCCATCTTCCCATTCTCAGAAACTTTTTGCTTTCCCTTTATGTTTATTTAGTATCTGCTAATCATACTCTAAAATATAAATTCTTTTTTTTTCTTTTTTTCTCTTTGTTTCATTTAAGATAATTGAACAGATCACCTTATTTTCTTTTAGAAATTTCAGTGTCTTGGCATGTTCAAAATTGTCTGTAAACAGCTTGATTTTCATGGTAAAAAAGTAAAACACTAGACAAATATCAGAAAGACCCTTCAAGTTCTTGTAGTATATGAGTAGCCACACAGTATTACATAATCTCATAACCAAATGCCAAAGTGGTAATTATTAAAATACCTAAAATTTGTTAGTCATCCAGTCCATCTGCCTGTTACTAAATCAGCAATTGAGTGTTTCAGAACTGAACCTCAAATTAGTTTAATATATTCCATTCAGTGTTCAGTTTCTTTGTCTACCTGATATTAGCAAGTAATGAAGGTTTTATCATTAAAAAACATTGTACTGGTTAATAGACCTTATTACAACAGAAGATTTCCTTAAAATTGTTCTTTTTCTTTTTTTTCCTTTTCTTAATTCCACTCTATTTCTTTAAGACATACTCTCTTTTACTATGGAATATTATTCTTAATTATTCTGAGTTAATGGTATAAAAACACCTAAATATTGTAATTATGCCCTCTCATTTTTTGTTTAATGAAGCAATTGTATAAATATTAAGTTTTACCGCAGTTATTTAATCTCCTTTTGGGAACCAATCCATCTAGCCTTCTGAAAACTTTTTCAGTTATTCTGTGAATTATTTCCAGTTTGCCTTCATTTTCCTCTATTAGTGAGAGATTCAGAAATTAATAAAATAAGCCTAAATTATTTATTGAGTGGCAGTTTCGTTTACTAACTCATTGTTCCCAGTAGTTGAGGACATAGCACAGTTTGTCTCAGGTCTGTAGATATGAGCCCTCCAGAGGTACCTGACTGTATCTAGACAAATGGGCTCAGACAGTTATGCATTTTTTCTGTCTATGTTTTGATCTGGCTTGATAACAGCAAACACCAGAAAGGAAATGGTGCTGCCATGCTAGAGCTGTGCAGGCCTGTGCTAATAAATCTTCTGAGATTGTTTCCTGGACACTGGAACCATTTTGTTATGATTCTTCAGCCGTTTTAGAGAAATGTTAAGATTCATAATTATAAATGTTTGAAAGTCAACATCAAACCAAACATCTGAGGGATCCATTCTGTCACCCTTTCTCAAGCTGCAAAAATATTGGTGAAATACTGGTGATTGTCAATAGGTAGGAGTAAAAGGTGCACTGAATATGTTTGTGTATGTGTATGTGTATGTGTATGTGTATGTGTATGTGTATGTGTATGTGTATATACACTTGCATGGTGATTATGTATACTTAAGGACTGAATGTAGCATTAAGAGAACGAATGAAAGTATAAATCTGGTACAGTTCAGAAACTATGTTCCTGAATATATGCATTGAACAGACCTGGACATGCAATGCTGTCATTGGCTTTATAATATCAGAGTTAAAAAGTGCTATTAATGTTTTCTCAAGCTGCTTAGATATTTCCATCTTTCTTTGCAACCCTTGACTTTGACTCCTCAGTTGTCAGTGGCATTCAAGAACATTAGAATAGCTGTCAGCATACCTTTGGACATTCCTGTTTTAAAAACTTTTTTTTTTTTCCCCAAAAGTTTCTGGCCACATATGAGAGAGAGAATCAACATTTCCAATTGTAGCATTTAAACAAATGCTTTGTTAAATTTTAAATGCAATTTTTGTTATCTCTTCATCGTCTAGTTTTAAAGTTGAAATGCTTGACAAAGTTATTAATTCATAATTCATAAACCTCAAATTACCCTCCAAAAGATTTTCAAAGATAGCTAAAGTCACATTTTTTTCACCTATATGAAGTGTTCGTCTTTTCAGAGGAGTTCAGTGATCTGAGGCAGTTGATCTCTTTGTGGCACATGTATGCTGAACATCAAGGTACTTGGTTATTGTCCTGGTTTCGGCTGGGATGGAGTTGATTTTCTTCCTATTAACTGGTATAGTGCTGTGTTTTGGATGTAGTGTGAGAATAATGTTGATGACACGCTGATGTTTTGGTTGTTGCTAGGTAATGTTTACGCTAGTCAAGGACTTTTCATCTTCCTGTGCCCTGCCAAGTGTGGAGGGGGCTGGGAGGTAGCGTGGCCAGGACGGCTGGCCCGGCTGGCCAATGGGCTATTCCATACCATATGACGTCATGCTCAGCATATAAGGCTGGGCAGAGAAGAAGAAGGGGGGGATGTTTGGAGTGATGGTGTTTGTCTTCCCAAGTAACCATTACATGTGATGGAGCCCTGCTTTCCTGAGGATGACTGAACACCTGCCTGTCAATGGGAAGTAGTGAATGAATTCCTTGTTTTGCTTTGCTTGCATGCGCAGCTTTTGCTTTACCTATTAAACTGTCTTTATCTCAACCCACGAGTTTTCTCACTTTTACCCTTCCAATTCTCTCCCCCATCCCACTGTGGGGGAGTGAGCGAGCGGCTGTGTGGTGCTCAGTGGCCGGCTGGGGTTAAACTACGACAGTTATTCACATAACTGCTTTGATAGGGTCATAGTCTGTTAAATGTCCAGGCACCTAAATGGAAACTGTAAATAGTGGGTTTCTTTGGAAGCCTGGTCCATGATTCTTTTCAGATAGATTGATGTTTATATGCTAATCTTTCCCAAGTGCTGCCTATGTTCGTATCTCCAGTCTTCATTATAGGAAATCTTCATGGTATTCCTAATCATATTGACATTTCTCTTTTAGTTTTCCTGCTCAAGGCAGATTATTTAAGGAAAAGAAAAAAGGATCAGCATCCAGGTTATTTTTTATTCAGCATTAATTTCAGCTCCTTCATTTATTAACTGACTTATTTTCTTTCTGTTACATCTTTTCTCTCTGAGATATTTCTTTGTTCTTCTTGTCATGTTATCTAACATGTATTTATTCTTTCTTTTCTTTGAATTAAAAACAGACAAAAGTTCTTCCTGAAAGTCATTGTTTTCTTCTGTATCACTGCATCTATTTTTCTTCAGTGTTAGACACTATTTTTCATGACATTCCATTAATTTTCCTAGGGGGTTAGTATATATGAGAATTCCCTGGTTCTGCATCATTTATTACTTACTCCTAATTAGAGTCTAATGGCTCCATGAAGACTTCTCTGTTACTTGAAGCGTAACAATGACTTGTAGATTTGGTGGGGAGTGGGGGGGTATATCCAAGAAAGATGCAGATGAGTTTAATGTTCTATTTAGTGGTGAAAATGACTGGAACACCCTAGAACCTGTCTATTGGTCCCTGAGGGCTGAATGAAGCAGACTCAACAATTTACTACACATGAGAAAAAAATCAAAACTCTAATCTATTTCTATGGTAAATAATGCAATCATAGCACAGATTTATTTTTTAACTTCCCTATTTCTAGTCCACGTTCAAAATCAGAATAGGGAGCATCTAATACAGAACTGGATGGGAGAGAACTAGTGACCTTGAAGCTAATGTGCTCCAGCCACTAAGGACAAACAAATCTTTCTGAATGGGAATTCTTGATTATTCCAATGGCAGATCTGACAGGAGGTTATAAAATTTCTATAGGTATTCAAGAAAGCAGACACCCAGTGCATAATACCTGAAATTCTCAGCATCACTTTGTCCTGGAACAGTGTACTTTATATTTAGTTTATATGGAAGGCAATTTCAGACACTAAGTTCTAGGACTTTTTCTCATTTTGAGTGGAGAAACTGCATGGTTAAAGCTGAGCTGGATAAGGACAAGAATATGCTCTCAACAAGTCTCTTGAACACCCCTTCCACTAATAGATAACAGATGCTGGAAAGCTTAATAGCAGATGACCAATGCAATGACAGTGTGAGCAGAAGAGCTTTGGAATTGCCATTACTTCAGTGTGCTCAGATAAGGCCTCTAAAGATGCCAGTGAGACAGATAACAAGTGCTGCATGCTTGATCAGCTCCTTCCTCCTCTGTTAGTCTCCTTGCAGCTGTATCACCCAGCTGTGAGAATTAGACCCTGCCTGCTCTCCAGCATGAAACCAAAATGCATCCAAGTATCTTCAGGCTTTTTCTAACTATTTAGGGATCAAGGAAGGGGCATACATTGTGAAAAGGAACAACCATGGGCAAGACATGAAAGAAATAAGACCATATACTTTCCAAAACTATATTCCTGTTCATGCAGAGACAATTATTTACAAATATCTTCTGTGGTTAACCACTTCTAAAGGGATGCAACAGGGCAACGAGACGACTGGCCATGGTGAAATTATATGCTGCACCTTCTCCCAGATGTGCCACAGCTCTCCTCTTCCAGCGTCCTCTGACAAACCTTATTCTTGCAGCAAAGCATGCTGATTTTACAATCCCTCCCAATTTTCTTCTCGTAAGAGAGGTTTTAATTGTATGCAATTGCATATGGCTGCATTTAACACGATACTTGTGTATATGAAGTTTGTACTAGCAGGTTTACTTTTGTTTCAATTCAGCAGTCCTTGTTATAACCATATTAAATATGCTTGATTAAATATACCACTATTATCTATACGTTTTATTCTATTTATTTAAAAAGTAACAGAATTTTTGTAAGTAGGATATTAGCATGGAAACATAGTGGCTGCAATATACAAAATACACAACATCCAGCAGGAAATCAGCAAAAATCTTGTTTTGAGAACAGTTGCATACTGTCCCACAGAATTGTGTGCAAAAAAACAGTGAAGAAACAGAAGGAAAGTAAAATACAAAATAAGTAGATTAATGAAAATGGAGGCAAAATGTGAGATTTTCCTCCCATTCGATACCCTCCCTTGGTAAATGCATACCTGGTATTTTTACCTGTTAGTGTTATTTGCTGTTGTTTCAGAGCATTTATTTTCAGAATATTCAGGTTTCTCTTATATTTGATTTGTTCTATTTTCCAGCATATTTCCTAGCAGTTTTGAAACTTTGCCTTTTTCCAATTATTTTGGAATATATGTTTCCCACAACATAAAAGCAATAAGAAAAGAAAGCAATAAAACTGTTTTCAGAGATTTTTTTTTTGTACTGCTTTAGTTTTAGGACCAGTGCATTACTTAGAATATTAATGTTTATCTAATATCATCTGTGCATTGGGAGTTTTGCTATTTAGAAGTATCTCTTCTTACTAAATATTAACATGTGAAATCTAAAAAAACACTGAAATCTGTAAAAAATGCATCCAGGGATGGACAAAACCACAGTCCAGGTGCCAGGGCTGCACAGCTACCAGACCTCCACTACTCCTATGACGTGGAGCATGCATGACTCACTACATTGTATTAACAAGGTTGGTTTAAACCTGTTACACTGTTTTCCATCCTTCATTCATTCCAGGCGAACCCCCGCCCGGTCTCCCTCACCTCAACCTTCCCAGTTGCCCCTACACAACAGATATGGGGCTCTGGAACTTGAGGACCAGACGAACGAGGATGAAGATGAAGGCCCATCCAGGGGGTTGCCCGAGGCGAGGCAGCCAGCCCCACAAATTACGACTGCCTCCGCTAAGAAAAAAAGGAGGGTAATTGCCATTGGTGATTCCCTTCTGAGGGAGACGGAGGGCCCAATTTGTCGGCCAGACCCATCCCACAGGGAAGTCTGCTGCCTCCCTGGGGCCGAGGTGAAGGACATCACTAGGGAGCTCCCTGGTCTGGTACAGGCCTCCGATTACTGCCCGCTACTGGTTATACAGGCTGGCAGTGAGGAGGTTGCAGCGAGAAGTCCTGAAGGGATCAAAAGGGACTTCAGGGCGCTGGGGCGACTGGTGGGAGGATCGGGAGCACAGGTAGTGTTTTCCTCGATCCCTTTAGTGGCAGGGCGGAATACTGAAAGGAACAGGAAAACTCATCGGATCAACATGTGGCTCAGGGGCTGGTGCCATCAGCAGAATTTTGGCTTCTTTGACCACGGGGAGGTTTACACGGCACCGGGCCTGCTGGCGACGGACGGAGTTCAGCTGTCTCACAGAGGGAAAAGGATTCTCGCGTATGAGTTGGCGGGGCTCATCGAGAGGGCTTTAAACTAGATTTGAAGGGGGAAGGGAATAAAACCAGGCTCACTAGAGAAGAGCCTAGGGGCGGCACACCAATGTCGGGGGAGAAATCGGCAGCCCAGCTCAAGTACATCTATACCAATGCACGCAGCATGGGCGGCAAACAGGAGGAGCTGGAAGTCATTGCGCAGCAGGGTAGCTATGACTTAGTCGCCATCACGGAAACGTGGTGGGATGAGTCTCACGATTGGAGTGCTGCAATGGATGGCTATAAGCTCTTCAGAAGGGACAGGCGAGGAAGGAGAGGCGGTGGGGTAGCCCTGTATGTTAGGGAGTGCTTCGACTGTCTGGAGCTCAATGGTAGTGATGACGAGGTCAAGTGCTTGTGGGTAAGGATGAGGGGGAAGGCCAACAAGGCAGATATCCTGCTGGGACTCTGTTATAGACCACCTAGCCAGGATGAGGAGGCCGACGAAATATTCTACCAGAGGCTGGCAGAAGTCTCCCAGTCGCTAACCCTTGTTCTCATGGGGGACTTCAACTTTCCGGACGTCTGCTGGAAATACCACACGGCAGAGAGGAAACAGTCAAGGAGGTTCCTGGAGGAACCTCCAGTGTGTGGAGGATAACTTCCTGATGCAGCTGGTAAGCGAGCCCACCAGGGGAGATGCCTCGCTTGACGTGCTGTTCACGAACAGAGAAGGACTGGTGGGAGATGTGGTGGTCGGAGGCTGGCTTGGGCTAAGCGACCATGAAATTGTAGAATTTTCGATACTTGGTGAAGTAAGGAGGGGGGCCAGCAAAACCGCTACCATGGACTTCCGGAGGGCGGACTTTGGCCTGCTCAGGACACTGGTTGAGAGGGTCCCTTGGGAAACAGTCCTGAAGGGCAAAGGGGTCCAGGAAGGCTGGACGTTCTTCAAGAAGGAAGTCTTAAAGGCGCAGGAGCGGGCTGTCCCCACGTGCTGCAAGAAGAACGGAAGGGGAAGGCGACTGGCCTGGCTGAACGGGGAGCTCTGGCTGGGACTCAGGAAAAAAAGGAGAGTTTATCACCTTTGGAAGAAGGGGCAGGCAACTCAAGAAGAGTACAGGGATCGCGTTAGGTCGTGCAGAGAGGAAATTAGAAAGGCAAAAGCCCGGCTAGAACTCAACCTGGCCACTGTCGTGAGAGACAACAAAAAATGCTTTTATAAGTATGTTAATGACAAAAGGAGAGCCAAGGAGAATCTCCATCCTCTATTGGATGCGGGGGGGTACATTGCCACCAAGGATGAGGAAAAGGCTGAGGTACTCAGTGCCTTCTTTGCCTCAGTCTTTAGTAGTCAGAGTGGTTATCCTCAGGGTACTCAGCCCCCTGAGCTGGAAGATGGGGACGACGAGCAGGATAAACCCCCCATAATTCAAGAGGAAGAAGTTAATGACCTGCTACGCCACCTGGATGCTCACAAGTCTATGGGGCCGGATGGGATCCACCCGAGGGTACTGAGGGAGCTGGCGGAAGAGCTTGCCAAGCCACTCTCCATCATTTACCAGCAGTCCTGGTTAACTGGGGAAGTCCCGGATGACTGGAGGCTCGCCAATGTGACGCCCATCTATAAGAAGGGCCAGAAGGAGGATCCGGGGAACTCCAGGCCGGTCAGCCTCACCTCGGTGCTAGGGAAGATCATGGAGCGGTTGGTTTTGAGGGCGCTCACGAGCCATGTGCGGGACAACCAGGGGATCAGGCCCAGCCAGCATGAGTTCATGGAAGGCAGGTCCTGCTTGACCAACCTGATCTCCTTCTATGACCAGGTGACCCGCCTAGTGGATGAGGAAAAGGTGGATGTGGTCTACCTGGGCTTCAGTAAAGCCTTTGACACTGTCTCCCACAGCATTCTCCTAGAGAAGCTGGCAGCTCACGGCCTAGACAGGTACACTCTTCACTGGGTAAAAAACTGGCTGGATGGCCAAGCCCAGAGAGTTGTGGTGAACGGAGTTAAATCCAGATGGCAGCCGGTCACGAGCGGTGTTCCTCAGTGCTCAGTACTGGGGCCGGTCTTGTTCAATATCTTTATCAACAATCTGGATGAGGGGATCGAGTGCTCCCTCAGTAGGTTTACAGACGACACCAAGTTGGGTGGGAGTGTTGATCTGCTCGAGGGTAGGAAGGCCCTGCAGAGGGACCTGGACAGGCTGGATCAATGGGCTGAGGCCAACTGTATGAGGTTTAACAAGGTCAAGTGCCGGGTCCTGCACTTCGGCCACAACAACCCCAGGCAACGCTACAGGCTTGGGGAAGAGTGGCTGGAAAGCTGCCCAGAGGAAAAGGACGTGGGGCTGCTGATTGACAGCCAGCTGAACATGAGCTGGCAGTGTGCCCTGGTGGCCAAGAAGGCCAATGGCATCCTGGCCTGTATTAGAAATAGTGTGGCCAGCAGGAGTAGGCAGGTGATCATGCCCCTGTACTCGGCACTGGTGAGTCCGCACCTCGAATACTGTGTTCAGTTTTGGGCCCCTCACTACAAGAAGGACATGGAGGTGCTGGAGCGTGTCCAGAGAAGGGCAATGAAGGTGGTGAAGGGTCTGGAGCACAAGTCTTATGAGGAGTGGCTGAGGGAACTGGGGTTGTTCAATCTGGAGAAAAGGAGGCAGAGGGGACACCTCATCGTGCTCTACAACTGCCTGAAAGGAGGTTGTAACGAGGTGGGTGTTGGTCTCTTCTCCCAAGTAACTAGCAGTAAGACGAGAGGAAATGGCCTCAAGTTGTGCCAAGGGAGGTTTAGATTGGACATTAGGAGAAATTTCTTTACAGAAAGAGTGATCAGGCCTTGGAAGAGGCTGCCCATGGAAGTGGTGGAGTCACCATCCCTGGAAGTATTTAAAAGACGTGTAGATGAGGCCCTTGGGACATGGTTTAGTGGACATGGTGTGTTGGGTTGACGGTTGGACACGATGATCTTAGAGGTCTTTTCCAACCTGTATGATTCTATGATTCTATTCTATGATTCTATGATTTCGCTAAACAGGTTTCTGTATTTTAATATTGACTACAGACACTACAGTTTCAGAATATTATGAGATCTTTTTCCTCATATGTTGATCACAATGAGGAACTACAGAATATTTATGAAAAATAAATTATATAGTGTACCAAAGATACTCAATTCAAAATAAGTAGGGTTGCAGTACTCTACTCTAGTAACCTTACTTCCATTAAGATAAGTAATCAATAGATGATATTTGTTTTTGCAGAATAATAGAAAACAATTCATTCACTTGGATTTTCTTGCTACAGTATGCTCAGAGTTAAGCAGGTAACACTGCTTTAGTCATCTAAGACTGTTACAGTTTAACCAGACTAAGATACTTGAGGAATAATCCATGTTTTATGTATGTATTAACAAATAATGGCAGTTTGTAGTGATTTGACCAAATACTTTACGTTCCTTTCCATGCACTTCCGTATGTCCAAGAGTGGAATTAGAGGGATTTATCTCACCCAGCTTTAGGATCTGTAACATGCTCTATTGCAGCAGTTGAAGAGAACATTATCTGGGAAGAGTCAACTTGGATGCCTATTTCAGGGTATAATAAATCACATATTAAAAGTGTCTATCTCTCTCCAGCGGCTCCAAAGGCTAAATTATTTGGAGTTTGCCATTTAGATATACAGCATTAGTAAAATTCTATTGAGGAGTTTTTTAATTGTATGCTTTTGTCAGAAAGCCTACAGATAACTGAAATCCTTATGACGAGGAATATAATCCCAGTTTTCTAAATGTATGTCCATCCTAAATCAAGGGCTAGTAACAAGAGATTGTTTACCACATTAACTCTTCGCAGTTTGTAGCTACGGCTTTTCACAGCATGCCATCACTTTTTAGAAGTTTGTGGCAGCACTCTGCTGCCTGAGTTAGGGACTGTGCCCAAATTCTGCAGGGCTCTGTGCATGCACAATAATGCCAACAAGATGCTTTTTGTCTAAAGTATCAATGCTTGGACTGATGCTGCAGTGCCCTACATTGTTTGGTATAGAAAAGAGAAATATGTAGACTTTAATGAACAGAATGACAGACAACAGGAGAAGAAATGGAAAGAGTTTTTAAAACAAATGCCTTTTATTATTAGAATGTCAATGATTTCAGTGGAGTAAGTTAATATCAGCTGAAACATCTTTCTTTTTTCTTTGTCTCTCTCTTTAAGAGTAGATTTTCAATTTTATCAAAGCTTTTTTTAACAAGACATTAAACCCTCCTCTCCTTCTTTTAATGTCTGTCTTCAATGGGAATTTTCAAAAACGTTGTGCATTTTAGGAGCAGAAGTTTTTCACGGCTTCTACGTCGTACAAATATTAATAATTTTCTCTGGTATTTGTATGCTCCCAAATCACACAGCCACCTTCAAAAATCCCTTGCCAGATAAATCACAGCACAGTGTTTCAATCAGTTTCCTAAAGCACAGATGTGAAAAGTTTAGTGTAAGGAGAGATTAGTACCATATGTTTACAGACACATGTAAATAGATTTTTCTTTTAAGTTCTCTACAGAATTTTTCCTACCTTAATGGCTGAAAAACTGAGACAGACTGTTTTATTACTGCTAAAATACAGGTAGTTGGGAGAGATCCTAGTTCTGTAACCATAAGGATCTCCTGGCTCGGGATGAGTCCAGAAGTTGTGAGGTCTGGGAGCCCATCTCTCTGCTTGAACAGCTTTTGCTATGTCTGAGCTGATTAGGGAGTGAGAACCCAAGAACTGAAAATCACCGATTGCTGCAGCTCCTGTCAGGTTTCACAAGGATGTGAAAGATAGAGGGTAGCGGTGTACATAAGCATAATCTTTTGCCCTTGGGACATAGCTTAAGCAAATAAGAAGTCCCAACATCTAGGAACTCTTCTCAAAACTAGAAGTGAGACTTAATCTGAATCTTGTCTGGCTCCTACTGAGCTCTTTTGTTATGAGTTTTTGTCCTTATTTTCTGAATTAGAAAAGAAAAACACTGTTCTATATATTGCTTGAGTAGATGGTGGTAGAGTCTATTAAAATCTAATAATAGGAAGAAAAGCAGTAGGGAAAGTGAAGGAAAAACAATCTCTCTTTGTTGCTTGTATTCTCTCTCATGTGGTGGCAATAGCAACAGCAAGACTTTTTTTTTTCTTTTTTTTTTCCTCCAGAGATATGCTTGTGAGTAGTAAATTGAGAGAAGTAAAGGGAGAGCAGGAATAAAATAAAAAGAGGTCGACAAAGGAGAGGAAAAAGAGTAGAGAGGATTCTTGAAGAGATGACAGATTAAAAGAAGAAAGATCTTGGAGAAACAGTACTCAAAATATAAAGACTGGGAGGCAAGTGTTTTTTAAAGGGAGGGTTAATGAAGTTAGCTTTGGCTGTAGAACAAATGTTTATCAAAATATTCTTCTCCCTTGATACGAAAGGAAATTACAGAGTGATTATTCTTTTTTTTCTTTCTTTCTTTTCTGTTTGTCTCTAGTGTTTATGAAAAAATGCAGGAGCAATATATATCATCATAGCAAAGCCACGAACCATGGAACTTTGGTATGCTTGAGATGCTGTGACTACCTGAAAAGGATATCAGGACCACGATGCCTCTTGTATCTGGCTTTGGGACAGTTAAATTGCTGAGTAATATCAAACTGATCTGATCATTAGTAGACATGTTGTGGACATAAAGCAACTATGAGAGACATAAGGAAAAAATGGGAAATGTGAAAGTTCGTCAAAAGAGGCAAAAAGAATCCTTGCCTGGTCAAATAATGTAGGTCAAAAATAAAACAATATCTCCCTGAAGGAGGGAGGTATACAAGGGTATTGCAAAAATATTTTTTTTCATGTAAGGAATACAATTTCATTTTTAATTTGCCATGCTTATAATTTCCAAATAGCTAGTTTGTTAGTTGTCCCACACTTTCTCTATCCCTCACAGATATCTATGGATTGCATGGTTTCTCTCTCCCCTCACCCCAATTCTTCTTATCCAACATCCAATGTGTTAAAACCTACCTGAATATGTTTTCAAATTCTGATAGCCTATATTCATTATGGGACCCTTAAGTGTGCTAGTATTTCAATTTTTTATTGTTTCTGAGTTCACTTCACTAAGGTAAAACCTGCAATAGAGTTTTCTTGGAGATGTAAAGGCATATAATTACTTTTGTGGAGATATTGAAGCTGCTGCAGAAAATAAATGGTAAGTTATCAGTCTTAAAATCAGAAAAAGAGTCCATGCTGACAACATTCCCATGAGTATAAAGCTCATTCCGATCAAGATGAAGAATACCATTCTATGTTGCAGTTGTGGGGGAAACAGCTTCAAGGCATAAGTCTACATACAATGAAAAGGCCTTTTCCTGATGCCTGTGGACATCTTCAAAATATGAAAAGTAAATTGAAGATTAATGTAATCTCTACAAATTTGTTACCATTATTTCACATATATTGACTTTTTCCGTTAGATTCAATAGCATATACCGGAAAGCTATAGACCTTTTTCAGGATCATAATATCTCTTCCCCATGATTTTTTTTTTTCTATTTTACTTTTCTAGTTCTTTTTTTCTCCTTACATCAAGATATACAAACATTTGATTGTATATTAACTTGTTTTTACTTTCTTTTTGAGTGGTGCTTTCCTGAAATGCTATTGGTAACTATGTAAACACAAACTAAATAAATATGGTCATTTGCACATGTCCACATGCAAGATAGAATGGAGTTAGCAAACCTAATTTGAGTAAAACATGGACAACTGCTCCAGTTAGACATGTCCCTTCTTTCTTCCCTTCAGCAGCATCTATTTTTACCTTAATTCCAGTAAGTTTAGTAACACTGTTTTCCTTTTTCTTTCTTCTGGCTTTAAGGAAGGCAGTGGGCAGATAAAAAGTTTCAGAAGAAAAGGAGCAGATAACGTTTCTTCTCAGATGTTTCCATGTGTAGCTGAACCAGCACTGCAGGGGAACTAATTTCTGTGGGCATGAACAGTTTTTCCTGGAATGAAGTGGAAACTTGAAATGAAATCTTAGGTCTTAAGAGCAATCAAAATATCTGGTTGCAATTTCAGTGTATTTTAGAAATAGGTTCTAACAGTGGGCTCAAAACAAACTTCTATACTTCCTGGTAGAGCAGGCAGAGCAAACCCAGTTGCTGTGTAACCTGCAACACAGCCACCATCTTTCTGGTTTGGCTGGTCTCTCTTAACTCCTGTCAACTGATGTACGTGGCTGTTTGGATGGTCAGTACCACTACTGTCAGTCCCACTACTGTCAGTACCTTGTTTTGAATTATAACATGGTAAAAGTCATGTATTTTAGGACTGTCCATCAATGCTCCTCCTAGTGGCAGATCAGCTGGATATGTATACTAGTTGCATTTTATCTATAACATTTCAGACTGCACTTAGAAGCTTTTAAATTGGAGATTCACTCCTGAAAATTAAGGCAACATTAATCTTACAATGTAAAAATAATAAAAATAAAGTAACCTTTTTTTTTTAGTGATATAGTCTATTTTATTACGGTAAAATAAATGTCCGGAGCTTCCTGCAAAGAAAAAATAGAGCAAAGTCAGTTGATTTCAATAGTATTACACCAGAGATGAAGTTAACACTTAGACAAAGTATTCTTTTTCCCTGTACTGACTACAGTAACAATGTTAGCACAAAATAAAAGAAAATTGATGAAATAGATAGCATGTACTTGATGTTGATGGAATGCATGTTTGTGCCTAATACACTAGAGAAACTCTCCAATAACAGTTCACCGAAGTGAAAATATTGCCCCATTTTGCTCCCAAGGTCAATGCCAATTGAGGTTATTGACTATATAAACGCTAAGTACAGAAGTTTGTGTCGTCCAAGGCTACTCTAACTTGTACACTATACTTTTCAAGGTTCCTTGGTTACACTTGCAGTTTGCATTCCTCACCCACTTATGCCATTTCTATCTCTTTGCCCTGTTTTTTTCCCCAGCCTTTTCAGTCTGTATTTCCTAAACATTAAAGAATGGGCGCCACAATTATGTAAGGAAGAACATCACATTCAAGAATGAATTTTTAGGTTGTCTGCTAAAAAGCTCATCTCCATGCACACAAGGAAGCCTAGAGGAACAGAAGCAGGAGGGGGAGCCCAAATAATACCCTGCTGGGCTACTCCCAGACCGGTCGTAGGAGCCATTGGTCCATCACAGGCCCATCTGCACAAGCTCAGCAGAGCACACGAGCCCAACAGCAAGTGGGAACCCAAGTTAAAGACCCAGGGGAAGGAACAGTCTGTCCCAGAGAACCGCACCCCCACAGTCCAGAGTTGACACCCTGTCCTGATCCAATGTCAGGAGAGGTTTCGGTATGATCCCAAGAGCGAGATTAAGACACAAACGAGGTCCCATGCCGTATGTCCTAAACAACTTTTATTATCAAAAGTAAAACTTGGTAGCCATAGGATAGATCCGAACAAAGATAGAAATCAAGCAAGCATTTGGGACAGAGTTGCAACAATAGTCACCACCATGGATGTGCGACATCCCAGGGGTCTGTCCTGGTTTCGGCTGGGATAGGGTTAAATTTCTTCCTAGTGCTGTGTTTTGGATTTAGTATGAGGAGAATGTTGATAACACACTGATGTTTTCAGTTGTTGCTAAGTATCCTCCTAGTCCAAGGACAGCTCCTGTGCCTACTGACTGAGCCAGGTACAGAAGATGGGAGGGAAAGTAATCAGGACAACCAGTCCAGCTGGCTAATGGGGTATTCCATACCATGTGACGTCATGCTCAGTATATGAGTGGTAGGCGTGATCCAGGAAGTACCGATCGCTACTTGGTTATCGGTCAGCGCGGGTGGTGAGCAATTACATTGTGCATCACTCATTTTGTATATTTTATCATTATCATTATTATCTTCCCTTTTTCTGTTCTATTAAACTGTCTTTATCTCAATCCACAAGTTCTTCTCTCTCCTACCCTTCCGATTCTCTCCCCGTCCCGCTGGGAGTGGGGGGAGTGAGTGAGCGGCTGCGTGGTATTTGGCTGCCTGCCAGGTTAAACCATGACAGGGTCCAATTTCTCAGTGCTTTGGCGGTGGGCGATCGTGCTGGGGTCCAAATCTCATGGGGTTTCAGTTTCAGCAGTGGATGATTGTGCCAGGGCTTGTCTTGGCAGCCCCTTTTATCCTCACTCAAGGGCTGCAGTTTCCATGGTAACAGCAGGTACTTGCACATCGCTACATTCCCGCGCACGCGCATACGCTTCACGCAGCTCCGACCTCGCTCTTCACGCAGCTAGCACGCGGCTAGCACGCGGCTAGCACGCGGCTGCACATGCACACATGCTCCTCGCGACTGCGGCTAGTGTGGGGTCTCTCGCGGCCTTCAGTTGACCCCAACTGAGCCCTGCACACCGGAGGTCCCTGTGGTCCCGCAGCCACTCCCATCGTATTCAGAGGATTCTTCACTTAGACAAGCAATCTTTGAGACAAATGTTCTACAGTTCAGTCCCTTGCACCACCCCGTGGCTCAAAAGTTGAGGAAGGAAATATTTTCCAGTGCCCTGTCTCATTCACCCAGACCCATCCCAGCTCACGAGGTATAAAAGATTCATTATTGTAGTTAAACATTGTCTTACAGCCCTCAATGAGACAATGGTTTCCTTATGTATAGGTCCAATTACATTTGCTATTTCCTACAAAAATACCACCCTCTTATGTTCAATTTAGACAATATTCACCTCGGGTCGGGTATTGTATTGTCCAGGGCTGTGTGTCCTCACTCCAATAAGAATCATTTTTGATCTTACTGTAATTACTCACTAACCATTTAGGAGAAAGGGGGACGGAGGTCCATAGCCATCTTTCTAGACCAAATGGCCCTCCACATACCCAACAATTAGTAAGATTAAAGGTATCAGCTACTTGTTGACCTAGAACAATAAATTCATTTTGCCATGACGAGTCAGAAAGGAGGGAGCACAGGAGCTTCCCCAGATACTACAGTGATAATGGTTGACCAAAACATCATTTACAATGCTATACCAAACACCCTATGAATATTAACAAAGAAATCGCCAACAAAACCACGCAGACAATCTGCAGTTTCATGTATTCCTTCTGGCTGGCTTCAGAACCTCCACCTGAAAAAGAAAAGCAACCAAACTCGGTCTGTTTTAAGGGACCGGCGGTAGGTTGTTGTTAGAAAGATGGAATAATCCACCTCATGTTAATCTTATATTCCTTCCCGTGAGCATCTTTTGCCTTCCAGGCATACTTATTCATTGGAGTTTCCAGTGCCAGGGGTACAGCTCCCACAGCGGGGAGTTCGACCGAAACTAGTTGGCCTGGAAAATGCAAGGGATTTTTAGGATGATCAGGGCCATATAAGGCTGGCATAACGGTCGGGGCCTTTGGACAGAATGTGGTAATTTTCAGGCACCTGTTTATACCCCAACGACTGTTGACACTAGTCACTGCATCCCACAGCCATTCAGCCCATCCTGGCTTGTGCGGTTTAAGAAAGCACTTCAACAAGCCATTTGTTCTTTCCACATACCCACCTTCGCCTCCCTGCTCACCATCAGAGGGCAAAGAATCTCATTTCCTGCTGAATTTCGAGGAACATTTGTCTCTGGTAAGCCGATCAAAGAGGGTGCACTGGAGGTGCTATTTTTAGAACCCGTCTCTTTATCTGCCAGTTTATCGGGCCATCCCGACACCAGGTATTCTAACTTGTCAGTTGGCAATCCATCCATTAAGTCACATAGAATTCCCTTTTGCCATTCCCTTTGACCACAGACTATTGCGCTTATTTGGGATGTCCCTCCCTCCAGGTGGTTTAGCAAGGGGTGTTCTATCATCCCAGGGAGCAGAACCATTTTTACTTCAGCTCGCCTCAGGCCTCTAGAGTGTGTTTTAGTGGCTGGAAGGTTAATGGGGCCATACATGCGCCTGTAATTCATCAATTCTTGTGCTACCTCCCCCCAAGTCCACGTGTTCCTATCCGGGGGCTGGCAGTGCCGGTCGAGCGTAAGTCCTTCTAAAGCAGCTGCAACTCTTTCCCCCTGAGGCATTGCCTGTATTCTCCCCTGTAATTTTATACCAATCGGCTTTAAGGAATCGGGGAGTCCTCTTATAAGAGGAGTCATTCGCTCAGGGTCTACCGACATCATGATCGGGGACTCCTGCCTAGGCTCCAACTTTCGATCATACATCATCTGCAAGCAAGCTGCCTTATGCACACTTGCCACAAATTGATCAACAGTTCTCATGATTGCGAAGGGATCCCCCCTCTCCAAGGGGTTCAAACCCGCCTCCCAATAGGCTGCCCGCTGGGTTAAAGACCAAGAGACGCGGTGATTCCCAGTAGTCAAAAATACTCCCGGTCCCCAATACCCCTCCGCCTCCTTTTCACTTGACAAAATCTGATCCCCCTCAGGTAATGATATTCTCCACACATACTCCAACTCTGGCTCCCTAGGACTTCGGCCAAAATCCTTTTTTAACTTTGCCAACTCGGTGGCGGTATAGGGGATCTCCTTGGTTGTGACTTGGGGAAACTGATCCTGATCATCATCGTAAATACACTTGGTCTTAACCAAGGGTCGCAGCTAGGGCGGTTCCAATTTCTCTGCTTTTTCTCTCATTGCCTGTAAGTCATCAAAAGGATAACCAATTTCTGATATTGGAGATATTTCCTCGTGGGCAGTGCCCGCAAGGAGTTGCTCCTCAAGAGCAGTCTGCAGATGTTTTACCTGGTCTCTCTCTCCTTCAAGCTGTTCTTTTAATTCCACCACTTGCCCCTGAAGGGACTGAACGAGGTTTTGGAGGGATTCAACAATTTGGGATTCCTCAACGCGACAGTGCTCCCTCGCCTCTACAGCAGCGGCCAAACTGGCACCGAGAACAGCACAAACAATCGCTTTCCCTCTTCCTGATCTTACGCTCACATGTTTTTGCAAAGCACTCGTCCAATCAACCACACTCTGCAAATTATACCGATTTCCCTGAGCCCAGTCCACTCTGGGTACAGAGGGTCACGCACCGTGTTTTTCCAAAAACCCAAACAAAGTTTCTCTCCCCGAAGGGACAGTTTTAGTAGCACGCATCTTATACAAAGCGGGGAAGCAATTGTTTCAGGAAGCCACCACGTAAATTTCAAACACAAACTCACCTCCCTTTGCTTTCCTGAGAGGTCTCACATATTTGAAAAACAAAGGTAAGCGGTCCTCTCAGGAAGGCAGCACGTAAGTTACAAACACAGACCCACACCCCTTACTTTCCTTAGAGGCTTCACGTATTTGAAAAACAAAACGGCACGCTCACTTCAAGGGATCCTGTCTGTGACGCCAATTTAAATGTCCTGATCCAATGTCGGGGGAGGTTTCCCTTGGATGTGATTCCAAGAGCAAGATTAAGACACAAACAAGGTCACATGCCGTATGTCCTAAACAACTTTTATTATCAAAAGTAAAACTTGATAGCGATAGGATAGATCCGAACAAAGATAGAAATCAAGCAAGCATTCGGGACAGAGTTGCAACAATAGTCACCACCATGGATGTGCGGCATGCCGGGGCTCCAAGTCTCTCAGTGTTTTGGCGGTGGGCGATCGCGACGGGATCCAAATCTCTCGCGGTTTCGGTTTCGGCGGTAGGCGATCGTGCCAGGGCTTGTCTTGGCAGCCCCTTTTATCCTCACTCAAGCGCTGCAGTTTCCATGGCAATGGCACATATGTCACTACATTCCCGTGCATGCGCAAACGCTTCACGCAGCTCCGGCCTCGCTCTTCACGCGGCTAGCACGCGGCTAGCATGCAGCTGCACATGCGCACACGCTCCTCGCGACTGCGGCTAGCGCAGGGTCTCTCGCGGCCTTCGGTTGATCCCAACCAAGTCCTGCACGCGGCGCAGCCCCTGCAAACCGGAGGTCCCCGTGGCCCCGCAGTCGCTCCCATCGTGTTGAGAGGGTTCTTGGCTTAGACAAGCGAGCTTTGAGATGTGTTCTACGGTTCGGTCCCTCCCACACCCATCCAATGAGTCAAAGGGAGCAGCTCTCCCATCATGTTACAGAGTGAGGGGGGTCACTACCTAGGGGATTTGCAACACGTTATGGGATGCAGGGGAAGAGCATTTGGGATTGCACAAAACTTATTATGGGATGTTTAGAGGAGGAACCCAAGGCAGGGAAAAGGATAGAAGGATAGATCCAGGTGATTTGGGGAGGAACAAGTATGGGAAAATAGACTGGTAGTGGCATAAAAAGGGCCATTTTCATGTAAATTGTTTGCTGGTCTGTACAGTTTTCGGCCATGTCCTGACCCTGATCAACGCAGTCATCTTATCTTCTTGTTAAATTCCCTTCTAACTCTTTCCTGGGTGCACATGGTGGGGGGGTGGTCTGAGTGCCAGCAACTGGAGTCACACCAGGGGTCAGAGGCCCAGTGTGTGTCCGTGGTACCAACAACTGGGGGAAGTACGGGGGTGCGTGTGTGATTGCTAGCAAAGATCAAGCCAGAGGAGCTGGTTGAGTAGGAGAAGTGACCTGGGAGCCAGGCAAGTGTGTCTGTCTCTAAGGGTGAGACCTCAGCAGAAGCTGGATGTCAGAGGGACCAGAGGAGTCCCAGAGAGCTGCTGGAGGGACCATGGGGGCTGGGAGTTGATTGGGATTTCTGTGTGTGTGTCTGTGTGTCTGTATGTCTGTGTGTGTCTGTCTGTGTCTGTGTCTGTGTGTCTGTGTGTGTCTGTGTTTGTGTGTCTGTATGTCTGTGTGTGTGTCTGTGTGCGTGTGCGCGTGCGTGTGTGTGTGTGTAATGGTCTGTACCAGCAACTGGAGTGGGACTGTGGCCTCAGGGGCTCGCCTGTCCAGGTGCTAGTAGCTGGAGGGACTGGGATCCAAGGGCACATTGGCTGAGCTTAGCCACTGGAGGGATCCACCAGGTACATATGTACACACACATATGTATAGCCAGAGAGGGGAACAGGATGACATTTTTGGCGCTGTTTGTATCTGTGTGAGTGATGAATGTTTCCATCTCTGTTGATCTGTGTGGCCAGCTGTGTATATGGTGTGGTGTATAGCTGTGCTTTGTGTGCATGCACCTACTGGGAGTACATGCCCAACCTCACTACTGGTTGGACCTGGAGGCATGGGGCTGCAGCAGTAGCCTTGCCTCTGTCAGGCTACCAGATTTGACAACTACCTGACATAAATTATGCTCTGCAGTCATGTAACCTGTAGGATGATATAATTTACAAATATCTTAAGCCCAAGGCCAATATTAGCACTATTGGACAGATGTAGCAAATTTTGAAATCACCCAGCAAAAAAATAGCTGGTTCTTTCAACTGCCATTGCAGTGCTGTACACAGAGCTTTTTTGGTGATTAGAGGGAAGTCAGTGAGAGAGATTTCATACTGAAAGGGATCAATTTTTGAGTGGTTTCAGCCTCCTGTTATTCGTGAAAGATTCAGCGTACTTCCCAACTTTCTGATATATGTGGGATTATTCACTGAGTACAGAATTAATCATTGTGACTAAAGTTGACAGAATTAGGCCCTAATAAATTTGGCTGAGATCATAGGAGGAGTCAGTCAGCATCAGAACAAAAATAGACTGATTCTCACCATGGTTCTTACTGCAGCACATAATCGTGCCAAACTGGCTGCCTCTCATTTTAATTAAAATCTATGTCTTTCTCTTTAGTCACCTCTCCTTATTTCTTGGTCTGTTTGATTCAAAGCTTTTATACAGACTGTGTAGTACAATGAACTGCAGTCCATGAATGGAGCCAAATGATGTATGGTGCGATTCAAAATATAAACCTGTAATTCTGAAGCACAATAGCTACTGTGACTTCCCAGTGGAGCTGCCAGTTCTGGCAAAAGCTGCCCATACCCGCTGTGTTGGTACAAACACCTTTTGCACAGTTATCTGGGGTTTGTGGCCATTAATTGCTGCAGATAAAGGCATACCGCCAAAGATGCCTTAAAAGAGTGTTTGTAGTCACTATTAGGAGTAACTCAGAATACAAAATTCTGTAGCAGGAGTGTGAAATTGCATTTCAATAATGTAATGGTAAACAGTATATTTGTTTTAAATAAGATAATTCTTTATAAGCGTGAGTTTCCCCAAATTATTGAAGTATAAATATTTAATTACTGTATTATTATAATGTTATCTATCAAAAGTACTTCTTTTTTTAATCCAAGGGATTGCTCCCATAGTCCTGAAATATTACCGGAAGTATTATTTATTTGAAAGTAAACTGCCTGACAGATTTTTATCCATTAAAACCCAGTGACTAATGAAGTATGCCTTGTGTGCGTTTTGCAGTCACAATAGTGTGGCAGTAGTAGGATGTTACACAAAATAACACGGAGTTTAGCTTGGTTTAATCATCTAAGTATTTACCCTGATTCTTGGGAAGATTTGCAGCCTAAGGCAACTGTTGTGGCTGTGGGTGTCATATAAATTAATTTACAAAACATTATTCTGCAATATTAATGCTGTGCTTTCGATGTCTATGGTGTAGACATACACTGAGATTATTACTAAAACAGAAAACAAGTTACTTTAATATAGATTAAACATGGAGATGATGCAATGACCTGAAAAAACAAGGTAAAAGGAAAAAAAAAACCCAAAACTGTGTGTTTCCTATAAATGTTTTCTGTATGTTTATCTCTATTCCATTTCACCAAATAGAATGAGTAGGGAACCATCTTTTTCCCCTTCCCCAAGCATCCCAGACTGATCTTTGGCCATATGTAATATCAATGACTATTATGGCACCACCATTTCTTCCACCCCGTGCACCTGGCCTTCCAACAATGTTGCTGTTGGATTTCATAGAGTGAGACTGAAATCAGAAGATGGGCAGATACATCTTCAGATCCTGTATATGGGAAGTACTGGCAGATTCACCAGTATAGGTACGACCAGCTAGACAGTATTTCTCTTTCTTGCCAGAACAGTTCAGTATCTTGTGACAACTGTAGATGTTAGTGGAATTTTTTTGTCATTTGTGTGACGGAGGATCAAAATAGAAAACAATTTTTTGGAAAAAGATCTTTTGAAAATTTTAAAATCTATGTCTGCTTTTTTTTTAATTTGTCAATCTGTCTATAGTCTGAGAAGATGAAAGAGTAATGATCTTGGTATTTGTCTACACAGCTTTTTGCAGCTTTTTGTTCCATCATTAAACTACTCATCCATGCAACTCTTCTGTTGTATAAATCCTTAGACTTCCTCAGATAAAGGTTGTCACTCAGAGATACTCGTATCATACTACGTAAGAGGTTTTTTGTTTGATTTACACAGACACTGTATGTGGAAGCTTGTACAAAACGTTACCTTCTTAAAACACCTACTTCATCTATACAATTTAGTTTAGCTTATTAAAATGACTAATTCTCCAAGGACCTATAGTTATGCTGGAAGATTTCATCTGCAAAGTTTAATCAGACTTCCTGTTCTTAACATTTATAGCTTTAGCATTTAGTTGTTAGATTCCTAAGTGACCAGAAGAAAAAAAAAAAAAAAAAACAAACCACCAGCATTCAGATATTCAAGAAATAGCATTAAATTTTCAGTTACTTTCTGCTTAAAAAAATCAGGTAAGAAGAAGGACTTTTTAAATTAATTTGTGTATAAAACACATATACAATAACCTTAAGCATAACAGCAATGTAATTCAGGGTCTAATCCAGTGAGTCCTACTCAGACATATATAAATGAAAAAAGTTTCAGTTCAAGGACAGCGCCAAGCAGTTCTCAGAATACTTTACTAATTTCACTTATTTCCTATAGTTCTGTAAAGAGTGGCTATTTGAAAAAGGTAACTGAGTCTGTATGGTTTTAATGAGATTTACTAAAATGATGAAACAAGGAAATATAGCACTCAAATATGTGAAAATAGCTGAAACTGCTCTTACTGCACTAAGCTCTTTAAATTCACTTGCTTGAATGCTAACTATTAGAATTATCAGACCAGAGGATTAATGGGTCTAATGCATCTGTTTGGTGAGGTTCACACATCTTCCTACCTGAAGGTTATTGAGTAGGCACAGTGTATTTCTTTTTGGATAACTGTGGTGCTGGCATGTACATTGTTGCTGTAGTGCAAAAAAAGTGCTGTTAGTGCAAAGTCTGCTTAGTGCAAAGAAAGCAATTAAGGACCACGTCTGTAGAAGTAACCCTTGGTAAAATTCTGGTGGAGACAGATACCGTGGTCCCCAATAGAAAAAACACTGCTAGATCAGAGTCTCAAGTTAAATTCAGTGACTGATTGAATGGTTTTAATAGTTTAGATCACAGATATATCACATAATCAAGTCTGTGCTACATTTTCCTTCAACAGTAAAATGATTATTTAATTTTAGACCTTATTAAGGAGATTGAATGAGCAGGTGAATTTCACGTGGTGTTACGACGATAAAAAAATTGAATGTCTATTCTACAGCCTCAGTGCTGCAAGAGTCTCTCCTTCATCCTGGTAGATAATATTAATTTCTGCTTCTCTACCTACAGAGCATATAAGTTTTGCCATGCAATTTCAGATTGAATGTAGTTATCCAACAGCCTTACAAATTCAGAAAATACTTTATGCAACCAGAGAAGTGTTGCAATGTTATAGCTTAGTATGATCTGAAAAGGTAATTTACAGAGACTTGTATGTTTATTGAGTTTCAGCCTTCTGGGTGCCAAACAGGCAGAGCCAGCACTGTGTGTCAGTGGTGTGTTCAAGCTTGCAGGCATTTCAGGCGCACTTTTGTTGCCTGATATCACCCTGACAGGCTTACAGTGTCCGCAAGAGGCCAATCTTTTCTGTGGCATTCACAAATACTTTTAACTTATCAAATAGTTACAATGCTTTAAGAAATTATTAATGATTTTACTACTGAAAAAAGATATAGCACTCAATCTGCCTATTCATGGCATAAAAGAACAAAAAAAGAATATGGAGAAAAAAGTGGAAAATCATAGAATCATTAAGGTTGGAAAAGACCTCTAAGATCATCAAGTCCAACCGTCAACCCAACACTACCATGCCCACTACACCATGTCCCTAAGCGCCTCATCTACACGTCTTTTAAATAATTCCAGGGATGGTGACTCAACCACTTCCATGGGCAGCCTCTTCCAAGGCCTGACCACTCTTTCAGTAAAGAAATTTCTCCTAATGTCCAATCTAAACCTCCCTTGGCACAACTTGAGGCCATTTCCTCTCGTCTTACTGCTAGTTACTTGGGAGAAGAGACCAACACCCACCTCGTTACAACCTCCTTTCAGGCAGTTGTAGAGCACGATGAGGTGTCCCCTCTGCCTCCTTTTCTCCAGATTGAACAACCCCAGTTCCCTCAGCCACTCCTCATAAGACTTGTGCTCCAGACCCTTCACCACCTTCATTGCCCTTCTCTGGACACGCTCCAGCACCTCCATGTCCTTCTTGTAGTGAGGGGCCCAAAACTGAACACAGTATTCGAGGTGCAGCCTCACCAGTGCCGAGCACAGGGGCACGATCACCTCCCTGCTCCCGATGGCCACACTATTTCTAATACAGGCCAGGATGCCATTGGCCTTCTTGGCCACCTGGGCACGCTGCCGGCTCATGTTCAGCCAGCTGTCAATCAGCACCCCCAGGTCCTTTTCCTCTGGGCACCTTTCCAGCCACTCTTCCCCAAGCCTGTAGCGTTGCCTGGGGTTGTTGTGACCCAAGTGCAGGACCCGGCACTTGACCTTGTTGAACCTCATACAGTTGGCCTCAGCCCATCGATCCAGCCTGTCCAGGTCCCTCTGCAGAACCTTCCTACCCTCGAGCAGATCAACACTCCTGCCCAGCTTGGTGTCGTCTGCAAACCTACTGAGGGAGCACTTGATCCCCTCATCCAGATCATTGATAAAGATATTGAACAGGACCGGCCCCAGTACTGAGCCCTGGGGAACACCGCTCGTGACCGGCCGCCAACTGGATTTAACTCTGTTCACCACAACTTTCTGGGCCCGGACGTCCAGCCAGTTTTTCACCCAGTGAAGAGTGTACCTGTCTAGGCCGTGAGCTGCCAGCTTCTCTAGGAGAATGCTGTGGGAGACAGTGTCAAAGGCTTTACTGAAGTCCAGGTAGACCACATCCACTGCCTTTCCCTCATCCACTAGGCGGGTCACTTGGTCATAGAAGGAGATCAGGTTGGTCAAACAGGACCTGCCTTCCATGAACTCGTGCTGGCTGGGCCTGATCCCCTGGTTGTCCCGCACATGGCTCGTGAGCGCCCTCAAAACCAACCGCTCCATGATCTTCCCTAGCACCGAGGTCAGGCTGACCGGCCTGGAGTTCCCCGGATCCTCCTTCTGGCCCTTCTTGTAGATGGGCGTCACATTGGCAAGCCTCCAGTCGTCTGGGACCTCCCCAGTTAACCAGGACTGCTGGTAATAGTGCAAGGTAAAAACATTATTAAACTTCTGCTTCATTTTTCTGTTACCTTCAACTCAGATAACTTTATTTCTTGGGGAAGCATGATCAAGGTAAGAAGAAATGGGGAAGAGGAGGAAGGGATTTAGTAGCAGACTAGTAAAGGGTGGCATGACCAGGATCTCTAGTCTTTATTTATTTATTTATTTATTTATTTATTTATTCTCTTTCTTTCTAGACACTCTGCTCAAGAAACCTCAGAAGGATACATTTTCTTATTGACTGAGAGGGGGAAAAAAACAAAGACAAAAAAACCCCAGATATTACATTTGTTTTGACCTTTTTAAGGAACAATTCCTACTTACCGTGTTTTAAGCACCAAGTCTGAAGCTCTGGGACTAATTAGATGGTCCATATGCTCTGATTACAATAAACATTATGCACAACTTTCGTAAAGAGCAAGGTCACTGTGATTACCTATGTGAAGTCTCATCCAGGAAGTCCATTGTCTTGTGAAACTCATTGCTGCAAATGAATGATTTTCTTCTCTTTTTTCCTCAAAAATGCAACTTGAAGAGCAATAAAAATATTCCACGGAATGGCACTTATTAAGTCATAAATTTTCATTCATCACTCAAGAATATTTTAGAAAAGGAAATTTGTTCTGCATTGTCAGAGAATAACTACTTTAAAAAAATAAAACTAAAGAAGGCTATATAAATTAATACATTTTATAATATTTTTTGCCTTCAGATGTATTCTAAAGGTTAAAAAGCAATTAGAATTGTAAAGTAAGCAGACTAGCTGCTCATTTCATTTATTTTATCTTTCCCTTTCCTCCTTTGAATACTTTTTTCTTTAAATTGTATTTTCCAGATATTGCTGTATTTCATTTGTACTTTCTCTAATATTCTCATTGTAAATATCCCCTTAAAGAACTCCTCAAGTATCTGCCAAATGTCATTATTTCTCTACACTGACAGAATGATGTTAATTAGCTTTCCTTTTTAAATGGTTTCAAAATTCATCTTCCTTAATTAAGAACATGTTTTAAAGAAAGCTGAGATTACAGAGAGGATGCTCCCATTTTCTGCTTTTGCAAATGTTTCCTGATAGAAATGTGTATTACTGCAGACGAAACATTCCTCTGATACTTACATTTGGTATTAAAAGGTGTTAGTCCCCATTAAATCCTAGTGTGGGACTATTTCTTCAGTAGTAATAGGTGGATCGTTTCTTTTTCAAAAATACGAAATTTTTGAGGTGAGAAAATGTGAAATAGGTGAGATACAATCAATCTACGGTTATCTTTATATAACTGAAGGATGGCATCAATGTGTAGAAAGAGGGACATACAAAAGCATAGTGAAGACTGTATTTTTTTCTAAATCTGTAAAGGAAATACACAAGACAGGTAAAACAGAGAATTCAGATAGACTAAAATAGTGACACCATTTGAAAAACAAGTGACGAGCTGCAGTAATAAGCGTACTCCTGCAATGTTGAACATAACCAGGCTTTTCAGAGTTTGAATTATGCCTGATTATTGCCTTGCATTCAATTTTCCTGCAATAACACACAAGATAATGCAAAGCTGTCTCCAACGGTAGTGTATGTAGGAGACAGCAAGTGTGAAGATGTCATATATTGAAAAGAATTCAAAATGTTTGAAACTGGGATAATGAAATAACTATATTAAGTGATCAGCCATTCAGGTGAAGGAGAGAACAACTGTGGTATCAGTCCCTGTTTTCTTGGTTATTTCAGTATGCATGTGTTGATGACTAATCTAAAAAAAAAAATAAAATTAAATGTGAGCAAGGACCCGAACTCATGGGTCCCTTCTTTTCTTTTCAAAGCCTTAACTAAATGTGACAGAATTTGCATGTGCTGAGCCTTTTAATTTTCCTTCTGATTTCTTTGATCTTGTTTTAGGGCGCTTTCACTTATTTCCAATAAGCTGTAGTTTGCTCACTAGATCTTTTTTTCCAAATTCCTCTTCCCTTTGTATAATTCAATTGATTACTTTCTTATAATTGTTTCCTATGTTAACAACATTTAACAAAATAAGAAATTTGTCTTCATAGCATAGAGACACATTTTTGGTAGTTACTATAATGTAAGGGTGAAAGAAAGAAAAGTTCTTCAGATAAAGTCAGTTAAGTACTCAATGTGATGATATAGGTGATTGTGATTTTATCTAGACAGAAGATCTCTGCTGAAGGTAGCTTTCAGACAATTATATTGGTAAAAAAAATAGGTAAAAGCCAATGAAGTCATTAAATTTTCAAAAGTTACAAATTATCCTGTAAAGCTTCAGTGACTGCAAATTAGCCCTTGCTATAGCCCTCTGCTAACAATCTATAGATCATTTTATTATTCATGAATTTTAGTAATTTCAGGACACCACAGGTCATCTTATGCTCATTTATTTGCTAAACACCTTGTGCCGGTTTGCCTATGCTGAAAAATTGCTACTATTTACTTCCCACGAGACACACAAGCAACAAAGTGGTGGATTTGCCACAGACATCCACTATGCCAGGCAGCATATATATCTTGCTGTCAGGGAAATAAATGAGCCCTTAAATTGGCTGCAAAGCTTTAAGAACTGAAATTTATACGTCTAGTTATCAAACAGAAAGTTCAGAACACCTGTCAATATGAAATATAATTGTGACAAACTGTTACATTTTACCTTTAACTTTTCAGCATTAACACCACAACTTCATTACAAGAATCTTATCCTCCCTACCCCTCCTTTCTCCCTTCCTCCAGTTCAGCTCCGCTCCTGAAAAACACTCAGTACGTTTATTTGCAAATGCTGAGCAACCATTGATGCATTGGGTCATCTGTCAGCAGATGAAAAAAATATCAAACGTATTAAAAATGCTTGAATTTCCTATGAGAATAACCACAAATTTTCAGATTATCACAAAAAGCTAACTGCATTTGATCTTTATAACTTCCTTAGAAGGCTTTCTACAGAATATCTACAACCATGAAAAAAACTTCTGAGTTCTTTGTTTTGTTTTACCTTAAAAAAAATCCAATTACCTCTATCTTCTTTCATTGACCAACTTCATTATCTTTCTTTCTGGGTCTCAGAGCACTCCTAACTACAATGCAACTTTTTGCCACCAGAAATTCAGTGATTGCTGAACTATTTAGTTGAACTATTTAGTTTTTATCTAAATGTTCCATTAAGAGGGAAAAAAAAACCAAAAGAGCCACTCTTCTCTAAACCCCCTTTAAACTGTGTACTATGCACACTAAAAGTAACTAAATATTTTCCTTTTTGTGCATGTATATCTGTGTGTTACCAACCTCTAATGTGAAAATGTTACCTCTGATGTTACCAACCTTTAGCCATGTGAAAAAGAACAATATTTAAAGAGAATATTTTTTTTTTTCCTTAGCTATCAAGAAAGAGAATATCTAGGTTAAAATTCAATTCTACATTAAAATAAAAAATCAATACAGAGAGCTTAAGAAATATTAAAGCCCTTGACCAGCTGCACCTTTCTGGTCAATAAAGTGAATATGAGCAATCTGAGAAATAAATTAACTGTGTGGCACTTAACTCCCTTTATTATTTTGACCGTGCTATTTATCTTTTTCCAGCTCCTGGACACTATCTTTCTATTCAGGAAATTTGGTTGTGGATAAAATACTACATTATGATAATTTGTGACATTAAACAGGGTTTAAGTCAATGTATTGGTCAAAACAAACCTTTTTTTCTGATGTCTCAGCACCTGTACATGTCCTCTGTGTGTGTCTGGGATACGTGCTCAGCTTCACTGCGCGTTGGACCTGCAAAGGGGACAGCAGCAGCCGCGTCCCTCAGCCTGGGCAGAGGCCCTGAGTCCCCGGGGAATGGGCTGGGCTCCAGTGGCCGGGCAGGAGGAATCCCCAGGCCTGGAGCTGCTGGAGGTGGTGGCTGCTTGTAGTAGCCTTTAACATTATGTTTCTGTATCACTGTGTTATCTGGGTACTTCCCAAAACTAGCGTTTTGTTTTTCTTTTTTCTCACACTGTCCTTCATAGTTACAAAATTATTATGTTTATGGAGACATGGACCACGATGATTAAGAACAATATTTTCAAACAAACAAAAAAAATTGTCCAGCTTAAGTCACTTTCAGGGGGCTTGAATCTTGTCATAATGTTGTAGGTAACAAAGCTAGAGCCCCTTTAGGGCACATGAGGCCCTTAGTGCCCTTAGGAATTCAAAAATATGAGGGATGAAAAATTGTTTGACATTTTTGAAAATTTGGCTTGTGACATGGTCGATATCACACAGCAGATGTAACATACCACAGAGGCCACAGCTCACCAGCTGATGTGAGCTAACCAAGCAGAAACCACAAGGAGAGATTATATCCATAGAAACAGTTTATTACAAGGGAGCTGAAGGGCATTGGTTGTGGATAAGCTAAAGAAATGTATGCCATAGTTTAACCACAACTTTAAACTTAAAAAAAAAAAAAAAAGGAAGAAAAGAGGAGGCAACCACTCCTAACATCTCTTAACAAACCAGTCCTTGGATGTGGGCAAATCATTCACTTTGTGTTCCGTTTTCACTGGTTATGAGTTCATGAGTACCTTGTGTATAAATTTAAGTCCCAGAGAGAACATTCACACGGTTTTCTCTGTTTTATGATCCAGGGTTTGGCTACATGTTAGAGAGTATCAGAAGAACCTTTTTGCTATGACAGTTTCATTGGCTGTGAATACCCAAGAGTGGTGGTTCCCATTTCCAGGCTGCTTTTGTCACACGATGGGCATAGGAACATCCGCTGCAGACCTTTTGCATGTATGCACATCTTCATTCTTTGCCAAGCATATTTTTCAGACATTATAAGAAGGATATAGCTGATGAAACCCCATTTGGCTCAGTTTTTCTCATCCCAAAGTTGATACTTACAACAGTCCAAATAAGCATCAAATTAAATTACTCATGTCTTTTACTGTGTATAAAACAAACATAAGATGATTAGTTTAGAAGTAGATATTCACTATGGAGGCATCTAAGAACAAGTGAGATAAATTACATCAGATAAGTTTTATTTTTTATTTACCAATAATATCAGGGCAAAATATGTCCACAATTTTCTAAGAAAATGTTAATGTGTTTCTTTAGTTTTATGATTGTTTTCACAGAGCAAAACATACAAGCTGAAGAGCATATCTGTGTCAGCATTGGTTAAAAAACTAATAAAATCAGGATGTCTTAGATGCCTGTTATGAATAGGTCCTTCAAAGCCATTTTGTATTTTAATCAACTGAGTATTTATGTACCACTTAACAGAACCCTTTTCTTGATATAACAATCAACTAAATGTTCTTTATAGGTGGAATTCTTAAACACAACTTTTACATTAGCAACCTCAAAATTACTCACTTAGCTTAGCTAATTTGCTTATTGATCTCTTCACATTTGTATGTAATATAGAACACATTCTGCTTTTCAATGGCTTAAGACAGCAAATGCTTACATGGCAATGACTTCATGTGGGAGTAAATAGAAACTTAAGACAATGATTTAGCCTAACAGTCAGTGTTAGGTATTATTTCTGCTTGTACTGTGTTATGCCCAGATGTCTGTAGCAGGGGTTTTTTTTTTTGAGGGGGGAGTTGGGTGGAGGGTCAATATATAACATGGATAGCTATGTAGACAAAAGCTACACCAAACTTAAATTCTGCCCATTTCACTTTGCCTATTATTTTATGTAGAAAATGTTATATAGAAAACCATATCTTCACCATGACCAGATATTTGTTTGGTTTATGACAGCATAACTTAAGGCAGACCTTGAGAAACAGCAACAGCATATAGATCCATATGTATTCCTATGCTTTAAATACACTTGCTTTCTGAATTTCACAGCCCTATGTAAGTCAAAATCGGTAAATAAAGAGAATTATAGTGTGGTATTTTTAGCTAAAGAACTTTCTCAGACATTCTAGTACTGTGCTCAATAATAATTCACCTGAATAAGTTTGAGTTCTGGAAAGTTTTTGGAGTAGTCTCATTTGACCTAATATCTCCTGGAAAATTGGCTACACGTTAGTGGTTATATGCAAGGAACTCATCGAGTCATAATATGAAAGAAATAGAGAGGACCAGCTAGGTCTTCAGGTCCAATTTCAAATGATTGTCCATTTGTGAAAAACATGATGGGTCACTTCACAATTCTATATAATGACCTTTAGGTCTGTAGCAAAAGACCAAAAACCACACATAGGAAGAACCATAGCTATAGTATAATAGATCAAGAGCACTGAAAGGATCAAGTACCAGAGAGTTTATTTGTTAATCAAATTAACTAAAACTCCAAGAGGATCCTGAGAAGAATGGCAAGTTCATGGAGCCTGCTAACCTGACTTATAGTCAGACTTACTTGCTGGCTCAAAACCAGCAAGTTTTGAGCTGTGCGCTGTTGACAGCACACAGCAGTCAAAGGAATGATTATTTGTAACCAGGAGAATCAATGCACATTTTTATGGCTATCCTATGGCTCATCATGGCAGAGGTACGTGATAGCATATATCTTAGGAGAGATACTTCTATCTATAGATATGACTAATCTCTAATGCTTTTGAGGAAAATACACCATCACCACGACCCCTCATTTACATTCAGAAATCTAATTCTGCATTAGAGGGAAAAAACCCACAATCTTTCCTGCAGCACAGGACAAATATAGTTTAGTGCCAACAGTCCCTCTCAGCACATTTTTGTATGCACCAAAGAACCTGGCTTGTTCTGCTTAGCCAAAATAAAATTAAGGGGGGATTTAATGAACTCTCTATAAATAAATTTTGAGGTAAATATACAAGAGGGAGAAAAACTATTTAAGTTAAATGAATATCTGCACAAACTCACATAGGTATATATTGGCCATGAATAAATTTAGATCCAAAATTAGAACAATGTTCTTAAGGATATAGGGAGCAAACATTTTGAAGTATCTTCCAAATGGTGTAGTACAAAAAAGGGAAACCAAATGATTTAAGAATTTCAGTGGGAGCATATAAGTAAATAAGACAATATATAGAAATGGAAAATTGAGAAAATTTAGTCTTATCCCCATCTATCCCTTTTTATTCTTTTTTTTTTTTTTTTTTTTATGGCTGTTGGCTTTGCCAATATGCAAATAAGACCACATTTGAGCAAACAAATATCAAGCTGTATTTAGTCAGGGGCAGTTTCCTTCTGGAGTTAGCATTTTAGACAGCAGATTTGGTGAGTTTCTTCTGATTCTTATGGCTCTAATGCTGTGATCATTAATCAGTTATTCAGTTAGTTCCATAACCTGGTATAACTGCTTCCTCAAAAGTACTCTGGCTTTTTAATGAGTGATTCACCTGGTAATTTGATAAAATGGCAGGAAAATAGTATTCCATATATAAACTTTTTCTTCAGTGCCTATGTTGTTGGGTTTCATCTTTGTAATACAAACATCTCCACTCCCTGTCTCTAACTGGACCATCTGTATGATTTGTCTCCCTTTTTTTTTTTTTTAAATTAACTGTTACAGTACTGCTTTTAGTTATTGTACTTTTAACAATGAACGTATTTAAAATCTTTGCCTGAGGGGTGAAATTATCCCTAAATAACACTTGTTCTTGACCTATGTTATTTTCTTACAAGAGATGTTGGTAAGGAACTTTATATAAGTATGAAGGAATTATACTGAAATATTACTTCATCAGAGAAAACATAATTAAAATATGTATCTAATCTAATTAAAATGTGAATTTAACAATGTTTCATTAGTGATGGTCTCCACGACTCACAGGTAGCTCATATTTTTAGAGAATTTGATCTGATTTATCTCTGTTTAATTACACGCTATAAAATACATCAAAATGTTATTAATTCCTCACACATTATTCATGTTTACTCCATATATTCACAACTCTTCACATCAACAAAGACTGTTTATTACAATGTCTGCTGACACTGTGAAGTAAACTCCTCCTGAATGTGGTTGCTGGATACCTTCATCAGTTATAGTTTCGACTTAGTATATACCTATATATGTGAAATTATAAATCTTCCACCACTTTCCCCGGACTTATTTTTGGTTTGCTTCTTAGAAAACACATAGTTAACATGATAAAAAAGAATCTTAATAAGAAAATTCTTATGACTTTTTTCCTCATAAAAGAGATGACTGAGTGATCTTAATATTATGCATGAATTTATCTTTTAGTAAGTCCTTCCACCCTATACTCTTGCTCCTCTTCCCTCTTTGAGTTCAAGATTCATCTTCACTGCTTGTAATGTAATTTTTTTATTTAGGACAATTACTTCTATAGCTCAATTTTGAACAGTTTATTATCTTCTCTTTACATAAATTTTCCCAGTTTGTAGATAACTACATGGACTCCCTTTCTTCTTCTCTTGTCTATGCTAAGCAACATAGTTCTTTAGTATTTTTCAGTTAATCATATTTTCTCAACCTCTAATCACCATTAGCTTTCCTCTCTTCAAAGCTCTCCTCAGTTGATACACTTTTTATATGAAGTATAATGCAAACCAAATATACTCTGTTAACAAAACTTTGGAAATTCTGTGAGCTGCTTGGTTTGCTCTGTTGATAGTATAAACATCTGACTAAACTATAAAAATCATCACTCTACATCTCTAGGTGCTATGTTAGATTTTTATCAAAGAAACAAAGAATAAAAAATAAGCCTTTTCTTGCTTTTACCATGTGATCAAAATGGACATCATAATTCTGTGATTAAACAGGTTTCTTTGAGAAGCTCTAAGAGTTCCTTATTGGAGAGTTCTCAGGAGCTTCCTGATCATAAAAAAGTGATTAGAGGTTTGGTTTGGTTTTACAATTCTTAAATATTTTGATATGCACATCTAAACTGAAGTTGTTTATATCTCAAACATCATTTTTTTTAAACATTATTATTTTTAAGACTTGTGAGTCTTTTATTTTATTCATTCAAATTAACATGAAGTAGAAAAAAAATTTAGGTAACTATAATTGCATGTTGTTAGTTCTTTGTATGTATTTTACTGGAAATATGCACAAAACATATTTCCATTTGCAGAAAAAAATATTTCCCAGAAAACCTTACAATTTTAAAATCTTACACGTTTACAGTTTTATCTTTTTTTCATCATCATATGAAAATTACAATCATATAATACAGTCCCACTATTATAACTTGTTGAGTAACATTCTGTCTCTAAGCATTGCTTAGAATTTGGAGGATGGTCCAATACACCAATACTGCTCCAGCTTTGGTTACTAGAAACCTGTCCTTTAAGCAAAGTTTTCAGATTCTTATGTTCCATCCCCAGTCCTGGGATTGTGCATTACCAGGTGTAGAATGTTCACTGTCACAGTTTAAATGTATGGATGTAGGCTGCTAAACCATGTGGAAATTATTCAATCTTCTTCATCTTGGTTTTTTGTTTTAAAGTGAAGTTGAACAGAAAATGTGCATATGACAACATTATCCAAATGATAAGAAAATGTTATTTTACTAGCCTAAGATACTATTGACTCGTATCAGTCAATTTGGGAGATGGATTTGAACTGATTTGAATGAGAGTTGAACAAAGTAACTCTGTGGAAGTGTCCATGAGTGCTTACAAACACTTAAGAAATTAACAACATGATGTATCCAGCTTCTATAATAAACTATTTGCTTTATGGCTACACAAATAGGTTGAGCAGATGTCAAAATCCCTCAAATGTACTGTGACTAAGTCTCTTGAACAATATCAAAAGATATATGCTCTACTGTATTTGATCATGCCTGAATAATAGCAATGACAAGAAAGGAAAGTCATTTTCCCACCAGCATGACTGTCAGTGATTTGGCATGACTTGAAAGCATGGAGGTAGCATGTCTTCAAAGAAAGAAGGACGAGGAAGAACTTAGTAAAAGGTAGACTCCATTTTCACCTTGTACAGCAGAATGTTACATATTAAAACTCCAATCCCCACAGAGGCGTTCTTCATATCTTTCCTATTCAGGACCATATATTTAAGGCATGAAATGGCCTTACGTGTTCAATTTCCATTCTTTGACCAAGGAATACTGCATGAAAGGATCATAAATAAGAGGCTTAACAGTGGTTTCTGGGGACTATTTTATCAGGATTTTGTTTTAGTCCACATTGTCAGGGTACAGAAAAGTGAAAGGGGAAGTTTACTACCTCTGAGTTTCTTTCAGTTGATACTTAGGCATAGCAGCCTAAATGCCAATGGTCGAGTTGCTCAGAGGCTTAGCTGAAGCCAAAGTTGCAGAGGTGCTTTTTAAACAGGGTAAGCAAACAGTTGTCATGGTAGAAAAGCCATATGTAGTAGGCAAAACAATGGTGTGTATAGAAGCCAGTATATTTCTAGATGTAGAAATATTGCACAATAACTTTCAATTTGATGTTTTTATCAATTAATTTGATTAATTTTTAATGAAAAGTTTCACCAATTTTAAGTTCATGTTTTATCATATAAACTTTCTGACATAGGTAGTATAGTTAGCAAACTAATAAGTGCTTTTCTGTTTTTAAACATTGGGTGTATTGTGGTAGCTGCACAGGGACTGGTGTTTTTACTAGACATTATTGCAGAATCCTAAGAAACCTGTTGTTACATTCAAATTGTGTTTTCATTCAACAGACAGTTATTAATCTAGTAATTTTACAATATGTTATAAGATATTGTGGCTCTTCATGATAGCTTCCAAATTAGACATTAAAAGAAATAACAATAAAACCAGAAGGTGTCCATCTAAATTTTATCGAGGAAGCCTGGATGCTTAAATTGCACCAAAATCTCAAATAGCAAGCCAGAAAAATTACTTCTCAGTAACATTTGAAACTCATATGTGATAATCATATCATAATCATGTAATATAATCATATCACATATGAGTTTCAGATGGTAGTGAAGGGTAAGTGCATAAAGAACTCTATGTTCTTTTGTGGTAAGTTTAGATGTAACTAACCTGTAAGTTGAAATTTACATGTTCTAGGTCTCATTTTTTAGTAGAAAAAGCAGGAATTAATCTAAATCTTTCCTAAAGTTCATTGTTATTCAGATATTACTGGAGAATTTCCAAAACACTCCATTCTCAGAAGTATCTGAAAAGTTAGATTTTTGCCTAACATCTTAAGGGTTCATTCTGCAGTAAATATAGCTAGAAATTGTGTTATAATAAGCTAACTGTTTCCCAAGGAATTGAACATATGAGTCCTAGACTTCCCAGGTTGCCAAGGATAATCACCACAACTCCTAAATTCTAGAAGAGTACCCTGAGCACCCAAACTGCACTGTTAAAGCCAAGACTGTAACAGAATGTAAGAGAGATCAAGCATTCATCTGTATAAGGGTGTTTCCGAGAATTTCTGACCTTATTACTAGATTTTATCTAGAGCAACATAAAATAAAATTGCATGACTTACTTAAAGCCACACTGCCTAACATGGGCAGTCTGCGTTTCACAGCTGATGACCACAAACTACTTATTAGGTATTTCAGTTAGAAAAAAACTAAAAAACTAAAGCTGAGATTAGGTAGTTAATTTGATTAGAGGTGGTTTTAGTCTTACATCTAAAGAGATTCCATAGGATATGTCATTCTTCTTGACTATCACAATATCTGTAAAACTGGTCTGAAAAGATCTAACTACTCTCCAAATTAAAAAAAAAAAAAAAAAGTTTGAAAAAATACTGTCTGGAACCAACAGAGAGAAAAAAACCCAGACAATCAGATTCCAACACTTAGCATCTCAAGCTTGTCTAATGCAAAACAAACGAAGAAATGAGAAACCTCTTCAACACATTATAACACAGAGAGCAAAACTATGATCTAATGAAAAATTTTGCCAATAAATACCTCCTAGGGGTTATATCTTGCTCCTTAAATTTAACAGCTCAACAGATGACTCAAAATTTCTTAGAACAATGCCATACAAAAAAAGGAAGATATCAGAACCACATCTTATGTAGCTTAGTATAATATCACCAGGTGAGATTATGGTTTTGGTGGGAATATCTGGCACAGAAATTCCCTCTTAACTCAATTATTCACTCTGATTATTAGAAGTTTTTCAGTGGTAAAAAAAAGGACAGGAAAATTTACGTTTAAAAATTTGGGATGAATTAAGGTTTTCTGAATCACCAAGCGACTATGATTGTTAGTGTGAATTAATGAATACATGTACAAATAAACACATGCATATCTGTTGGATTGAATGTTGGAAGGATATTTGCATGTGTCTTCATATGATTCATGTAATTTGTTCTTGCCATTGTGTCTAACTATATTAGAAAACAATTTTTATGAGGTACAAATTTTTTATTTGTATTTTTTTAAAATCTTTTTTTTTTTTTTACTTTTTTCCCTGGCTACATATTATTCAGGTAGGGAAAAATAAGAATGTTTCTTACAAAAATATAATCTTTTTGTCCTGGTTAGACTATGTAAATGAAATCTGTGGTATGTCAGCACATCTAGTTAAATAGTGATTACGATTTCTTTTTTGTTTGTTTCTTTCATGCTCTCTTAACATAAAGCAGAAACATCAGAAATGAGCATTCCTGCGTGTCAAAGAAGCAAATTTTAACTGTGAAGGCACTAATCCCCCAAGAAATAGCAGGTCCTCAAACTTTAAGTGAAACAGAAGTCGTGTGGCTTAATTGCAAAAGAAGCATTTAATCATATTGGCTTTGGTGGATGCATGGTACAGATGATGAATAGTTCTGAAAAAAAACTTTCACTACATATTATACACAAATGCTTTCTGATATATATACCTTAGTAATGCACAGATGAGTAATAACTGCGCATATGTACGTTCACATAAAATCTCATGAAAATTAAAGTATATGCTCCCAGTATAATAAATTGTTAATAAAATAAAATGGATGAATCTCATGAAGATTTTTAGCAATAGAAGATGATTATCTGTGGTGTGTATTATCCATTCCATGACATAAGTTCAGAATTAATGTGAAGATTTTGTATAATTTTCCCTGCATAAATAGCTGTTATAATAGACTGCATAGTCTGGTGTACACAAAACCTAATATGGAGACCTAATATGGACCCAGAGGGTGGTGATCAGTGGCACAAAGTCTAGCTAGAGACCAGTAACTAGCAGTGTACCCAGGGGTCAATACTGGGTCTGATCCTCTTTAACATCTTCATTAATGGTCTGGATGATGGGGCAGAGTGCACCCTCAGCAAGTTTGATGATGATACCAAACTGGGAGGAGTGGCTGAGATGCCAGAGGGTCATGCTGCCACCCAGAGCGACCTCGACAGGCTGGAGAAATGGGCTGACAGGAACCTCATGAAGTTCAACAAGGGGAGCTGCAAAGTCCTGCACCTGGGGAGGAACAACCCCATGCAGCAGTACAAATTAGGGTCACCCAGCTGGAAAGCAGCTTGGCAGAAAAGGACCTCGGGGTCGTGCTGGACACCACCTTGAACATGAGTCAGCAATCTGCCCTTGATGCAAAGAAAGCTAACGGTGCTTGCATTAAGACTATTGTTGCCAGCAGGTTGAGGGAGGTGATCCTTCCCCTCTACTCAGCACTGTTGAGGCCACATCTGGAGTGCTGTGTCCGGTTCTGGGCTCCCCAGTATGAGAGAGACATGGTCATACTGGAGACAACCTAACAAAGGGCTACCAAGATGATAAGGGACTGGAGCATCCCTCCTATGAGGAAAGGCTGAGAGAGCTGGGACTGTTCAGCCTAGAGAAGAGAAAGGGTCAGGTGGTATCTTCTCAATGTACATAAATACTTGAAGGGAAGATGCAAAGAGAACAGAGCCAGGCTTTTTCCAGTGGTGCCCAGTGACAGGACCAGAGGTAATTAAGCTCTCTTACAGTCTCTGTAAAACTTGTATCTGCTCTCCCACTGTCTACTGAGATCTTTCACTTGGACATTCAGAGAATCATACCAGATGATAAATGGAAGTAAGCGTTAATACTGCAGGTCTTCATTGCTGTCATTCACAAGTGTTATCTTATTTATCTCAAAGTGATCAACACAGAGAATTGCTTCTGAAGTTTAGTCAAATTCCCTAGTTTCAAATCATTCAATTAAAGGTATTTGAAATGAAGATTATTAAGGTAAAATCCATTTTTAAAAAATCATTTGCATATCAGCTAAAGTGCAAATTCCTGCATGCACAACAGTAATGGAGAAAATTTTAAAGGAATTTCCATTGTAGAACAGAAATTAATGGACTGAACCCTCTAAAATTAGTACAATTGGTTGCATGTAGCTGGAGGATACCAATGGTTCTGTGGAGAGCAGTAGAGGTTTTTTATTTAGTTGGTTGGTTGGGGGTTTTTCCCTATTTTATTATGTTTGTTTGATTTTAGTGTAATTTCCATGTGTTTTCTATTATGTACATTTCTGCTTCATCTAGATAATCTTAGATCCTTATTAGACTACAGATTTTCATGAGACGCCTGAAATAGCAGAAGAAACATTGGGATGATATAAGGGACCATGAACTCTAACACATTCCTAATACTCTAAAAATGATGTTTAAAGACAGGGATCATATTCCTCATAAAGAAAATATAAATGTATTTTCCCTGTATTCTCTAGCAGTGACACATTTTTGATCTGTATTTATGGTATCTTTACCTCCATATTAATGTATAATATTACTAAGGTTGAAATAAATAATAGTTACGCTCAAAATTTTGTTGATGAGAAAAGAGGAAACATATTTTATATACAAAGCCAAGAATTTAGTGTTAGTACAACTGGAACCTTAACGACGATATAATCAGAGTCTAAACCGAGAATCATTTCAATTATTGCACAAAAAGAATGAAATTTCTGTATTAAAAAAGTATCACTAATACTAATAATACAGTTAAAATTGTTATACACACATTTAGTTTCTACCATTTTTCCTGATGGTAGAAACTTCCTTCCTCACTTTAGGATTCACCTGGGGCTATTTTTTGTTTGTTTTCTAACATGTTTTTACACCTTGCTTTTTCTTCATTGGTCTGCAGCTTCATGTTACATCTGCATTTCCTATGTATGGTATCCCTTAATGCATGTTACATACTACTTTGCTATCCTTGGTTCCCTTAAGACCAGTTTTATCCAGCTCCAGGTCTGCATTTCTTTAATAGAGAAGAAATGTTGTCTTATCACCCCACACTGCACTCCTCTGGGCCTCATCCTGTCTCCAGTCCTCAAGGTCTCTGCGCTCACACCACTACACTACATAGCTATGTTACAGTCTTAAACATCTCACTCTGCACAGAATAACTGCTTGTTACTGCTATCCATGTAAAACTATGGCTCCACCATCAAAGACAAACAGAAGTAAAGCAAATGAGCTAATATTCTTTTTCAGAAAGTCAGGCAGACCAGGCCTAACAAGCCTCAGTCCTGGGACCTTGCAAACTCAATACAGAGCTTGTGGCTAGTGTGGTGGGTTGACCCCGGCCAGCAGCTAAGCACCTACCCAGGTGCTCACTCACCTACTGCCCCAGCAGAACGGGAGAGAGAATCAGAAGGGCAAAAGAGAGAAAACTCATGGGTTGAGATAAAGACAATTTAACAGGTGTGCACTTTTAATAGGTGCGCACACAAACAAAGTAAAACAAGGAGTTCATTCACTACTTCCCACCGACCGGCAAGTGTTTAGCCATTTCCAAAAAAGCAGGGCTTCATCATACATATCAGTTACCTGGGAAGACAAACGTCTAACTCTGAATGTGCCGCCTTCCTCCTCCTTCCCCTGTGGTTTTATTGCTCAGCATGACATCATATGCTATGGCATATCCCTTTGATCAGTTGGGGTTAGCTGTACCAGCTGTGTCCCACCCCAAAAATTTAGGAATGTTCATCATATCCCAAGTCTAGCATACACCGTTACACCAATTTACTCCAGCTTTTGTGAGACAAAACCTGGTTCACCAGCTAGAAGGTAACCAAAGGACATCTCAACTGGATCAAGGTAATCTTTGCCTTGTCTGCTTGCCTCTCCATACACACACAGCAAGTTCATGTACAATGTGAATAAACAGCACCTAGCAAACTTGGATTTAGACACATGCAACACCAATAGGTGCATGTAGCAGAGATAACGAGTGAGGATTCACATATACCACATAAGAAAATGCAAAATCCCACTGTTCTTGATGTAGTTCTCCACATCTTCTTTGAAAGACTGAAATGAATAACCCCATTTCTGTTTTCATACTCATGTCATAATTAACAATTTCTATAATTAAAAAGATTTTTCTTTAATTAAAAAGTTTTTATTATGTAAGTACTTAGATTCAACTGCAAATGTTCTTTAAAGTTTAAATTAGATTTTATTGCTATTTCTATAAGACTGACCATAACTAATGAACTCTGCTTCATAAAAGCGATTTGACTTTTTATTTAACCCACTTATTATCCTTCCCTGTCTTTACTGGTATTAAAAAAAAAAAAAAAAAAAAAAGATAAAAACAAAATATGGAAAAACATTAAGCAGTGTAGTGTTTTTTTTTTTTATTTTATTGCAAAACTTTACTTGGAAAAAGCAAAATGACCATTATTTTTGTTTGCTTTGCTATTTCTCTAAGAATAAATAGTATTCAAAGAGAAATTAATATCTGGTATTATATTTTAAATAACATTTAAATGATTACAACATTAAAGACAAAATGACAGATGCCCAATGATTTATCCTCTGGAAAAAATCAAGAAGAAAAAAGCTGCTCTAATGTATCTCATCAGATATTGCTGTAGATTTTGGCTCTTGGAGGCACATACACTTCTTCTCTTGGCACAAGAACATTAAAATCCCAATTTGGCGACTTAAGTTAATGACAAACTTGTTTCCATGACATTTAAAGAGCTGGCTGAAAAAAGTTAGCTCAAAGAGGTGTATTTATTAACATTTCTACCATTATTAGGACAGGGAAGTCTGAAGAAGAAATAGTTTTGAATAGTTTTCTAACACATAGATAAACAAAAAAATCACAAAGGTTTATAAAGATATTTTTATGATACCATCCCTCAGAATTATGTTTGCTTAGACGATTTTATGCCAATCTGGGATTCTGGCTCAAGATCTTCTTCCTGCATCCCTTCAATAACTCTGTCTTAGGCTGTGAGACTCTAAAATGTCTACTAAGATAGTCTCACTAATTATGTCACCATTCTGTCTTAATTATGCAGACTTTTTTTTCCAAAAATTTGGAGCGATGTTTTAATGTTCTACATGTTTAATCCTGAAATTGTTTTCTTCTTTTTTTTTTTTTTTTTACTTTCTTAATTCACTATGAAAAAGACAAGTCTGTTTTCCCCCATACTGCCTAATTATTAAAGTTGCAATTATTACTAGGCATCATACAATCTTATGGTCTTGTTTAAAAAAATACCCTCTCTTATGCATGCTAATTTATTTCCCTTTTTAGAATATGCTGTGTGAACTCCTGTTATTTCCTACATTTTTTTAGTTTGTGTGCACTTTAATTTTTTTGCTATATCCAGAAGTAAAAATGCTGAGGTGGTTAGAAACTACAGTCTTCAGAAAATTCTACAATGCATTCAACAAGTTATCAACCCCTATTGGCCTTCCATAAGGTTTGGTTTGCACCTCTCAGTAAATAGTATTGGCTATTTATTTCTAGTAGAGCCCATGCTACTCAGAAATTCTGTTTGGTTTCATGAAATACTCCCAGATAGTTTGTTTCTCACAGGCCGTTAGGCTACATATTAAATAAATAAATAATAATAATAAAAGGCAGGGGGGGAATCCCTGACCTCTGTTGTTGATTGTAGCTGATGTAATACATATTACTGCAAGATTAGAGGCATTTCTACATAGATGAGAAGAGGTGTCATCAATCCATTAAGTCAGGCAGTCTCAGAGTTGCACAAATGACAGGAAGAAGAATGAGGTGCCTGTGGTATGCATTAGTAATCTTCAGTGTTTCTTTTCTTTTTCTTTTTTCCTCAGTAATTCCTAAACCTCTAAAAAATTACTTTCACAGCAAAACATGAAAGTGACAATGTTTCCTTCTGTTAAATATATGTTACTGTCTATTTATTTCTGAGAATTAAAATGTCAGTGTTGCAGGCGATAAGGTACTGGTTCGAAAAAATAAAGTAACTGCTAGACTACTACAGCAACAGTTCATGAGCTGGAGAATGGAGTGGACATAAATAGAGATACAAGGATTATTTTATTATTTTTCTAATAACATTATACTGTTTTCTGAGATTGTTATAGTTTTTCTGTAAGAAATTTTACTCACACATAGGAGCATATAATTGAGTTAAGTTACTGAAGGGAAAGCCAAAGAACAAAGAGAAAGAAAACAAAAGTATCTTTGACAACCTTATCACTGTTGATAATTCATGCATTAACTTCATATGCCCCTTTCTTAACTCTAAACACATTTTTACTAAGCTGAAAGAAAGGACAAAGATGAAGCTGATCCACCCATCTTGTAAGCAGCACTCCCAGCTTGTGCTCTGGCGATTGGAGCAGAAGGTCGGATGTGAAGCTCCAAGGGTTAAACAGTAAGAGTGGCTCTTGGGCAGCAGCTGTTAGCAATAGAAAAGAGTAGATGGGCTTGATCTTTGGTCAATCTCAAATACTTCTGTATCAATTGGCTGCTCTCCATGCTAGCTCAGGAGTGGCAATATCTATGATGGACCTGGATCGGGAATGTATGATCATACAATTCTTTCAGGCATGATACTATAGCCTCCTTCTGTGGACAACTGCCAGTACCTAGAAGGAGATAGGAATTGCTGGTGGCTCTTAATGATCCTGCTCTGGGAAGGATTTCCAAGGTAATGGCTCTCTGGAACCTTCTTTTGGATCCCAGAAGCAGCCATATACTATTCTCCATACTCAGCCCAGGTTTAACAGCAATTTCTATTCTTTGCTGGTACCGCCTAAACCAGAGCTTTTAAGAGCCCTTTTTTGTTAACACATGTAAATCTGACAAGATTTCATAAAAATCAGTGTAAGATTTTTTTCATATAAATATGGAGTTTGCACATAGGAAAAAGCAGGGGGAGAGAGAGAGGAAAAAAAAAGAAAGAATGGAAAGCAAGCAGGTCCAAGCCCAGCACCAGGGACCTTGACTCCACTCACCACAGAATTTAAGGGCAGCTGTAATCCTTACTTTATTCATATGAAAAAGAGACAACCCATCGCCTCCTTACTCTTTCTTTCTCACACTATTCCTTTCTCTTCTCCTAACACTCTAAGAGACTTCTGTCTCTAGTCAGTCATCTTTGCTGTAAGTTTCTTTAAATTGTAATTGGATGATCTCCCAGTTCTTGGGGACCCCTTTATCAGAGGAATTGCTGGGGATGTCGCTCCTATCTGATAAAATGGTGAGTTGCTACATTAACAAAGGACTGACTAAAGGTATGATTCTTTTTTCGTAGTACAAATCCTGTTTTACCAGCAACTATTTTTAAGCAACCCTATGACAAAAATATGTATGCTTGTAGGGTCATGTTCCTGTACTTTATCTTCTGTCAAATTAGACTCTGCATTTATGAATATCATATGTGTGTCTTTGGATCTTAGCCTGCATGTTTGCCACCCTCATCCTCAGAAATCTCAAATGTGTAGGCACCATTTGAACTAATTTCCACCAATCAGTTTCATTTCTGCACTCTATCTCACTGTACATGTGGCTCTTAGTCATAGGCAAAAGTCACACATAACAATTTCAACATTTAGTAATAGCATTAAACTCCGTTTAACAGAAAAGCTCAACAAAAATCTTAGACAAAAATAAACATTTGCTTCTGTATTTTCATAAGAACCCTTTAAAAGTATCCTTCTTTTAACTGCTAGCATGAGTGATAGGTGCTGACTAAGGAATACATGAAGCGTAGGAAGAAATACGTGATGACAAGCATTCTTTGCACCCTTCTTTGCTGCATTCTTATTTTTACCTCTAGTTAAATACATGTACCAGCTAAAGGCAGCTAGTCAAGAGACTTGTGAAAGGCCCTTAATTCTGGAACTCAGCAAGAACAATGTGTGTGTGTGTGTGTTATTAGGAAGAGGGAGTTTTATCAGTAATTGCTCTTCTTTATTGAGCATTGAGTAATTGCTGCAGAAAAAATCTCAGAGGCCAGCTCTGGCTCATGCAGTCACCTTTTAGGGGAATTCTGTAATTATTTTTAAATGTTCATATTTGCAAATTCTAAAGGAGTACTGATAATTCGATTTTTCTTTTCTTTTTCTTTTTTTTAAAGGAGGATTATTTTTAAAAGAAATGTTTCTGCATAGAAGCACTCATTGTAAGCAGGTAATTGCTACACAGTCCTTCAGTAGCAAAAATGTTCAGATGCTTATGGTCTTGTATATTTGAAAGAGTGTGTCTGGCTTGCATTGGTCACTGCAGAAGCCTGCTGAAAGTGAAATACTTCCACCTGCCACTGAACTGCTGTCTGCTCAACTGCTCTGGGCAGCACAGTCCCACCCTGTCTTTTGCTTAGGGGGACTTCCAAAAAAGAATGCAGTCAGACTAGAACAGTTTTCCTATCCATGTCATTGTTATGCATAAAAATTTTGTCCACCTGAGTTGCATCTTGATCTAAAACCTTAAAGGAAAGAAAGATCATTTTGAGAACTACTTTAAGATGTACCCTCCATAAAGGTTATGTCCAGTGCTGCAATAGGATGCATCTTTTTTTTTAATTCATCTGCAGCAAAATGTATTCATGATAGAGGCATAAACAATTTTAAAATAAAAAAAAAAAAAAAAAAAAAAAACCTTACAATTGGACAAAATCTTACAATCGGGTATCTTCAGATACCTTCTTAGTACAACTCTCTACACTGTTTATACTGCTGAAGTACTAAGCATGAATGGAGCTAGGGACCAGAGACTTCAGAAAAATCCAAACTGAGATAATTTTATTTGCAACCCCCCTTCCACTACAAACTTTCCAAATTCCTCTCATTTTGTTTTTCTCTTGTTCATCATAATAGTGAATATAAAAAGTAGTAGTGGTTGAGGTTGTCTGCAACACAAAGAAAAACCACAAAGCATTGAAACAGAACAAAGCAATTCAGCAACAAAGTTTAGCGTTACTGGCTGCATCATTAAAGTTGCAAAGTAATTTTCTACAATCTGCTGAGCGTGCCCTATTTTGTGAGGCATCAAATATTACCTTGGATATAAAGTCCATCCCCTCCGGTGCTTCTGACTTTCTGACTGCTTCAATTTTTAATTGTTATAGTCAGCTGTATAGAGGTGTCATGACATTTAACAAAACCTATTTGTTTGCCCTCTGCAATGTGTGGCTGTAACGAAGTTAATACACTAACAGGCCTTGATTGCCCTGACTATCCTCACTTGGGACCCCCACGCTTCAGCCCAGGAGTGACATTCAAGCTCCTCAGCCTCATGCTCCTAGGCTAGGCCTCAGTTATGTTGTAGATGAGCCTGTATCCACCCCTGCTGAGTGGATAAAAATTTTCTTAAGTTGGCTTATGTATGTGTGTGTGAGTATATGTATATGGATAGCTAATTAGAAAGTCTCTTTTCATCAATGTTTGCTTTACACAGTTTGTTTTTCTTTTAAGATGTTTCCTTTCCTAACACAAAATAACCCAGCAATAATAAAATGCATGCAAATATTATCTCTGGTATTTTTCAAATTATTGCTTGTTGATTTTATGTGCATAAAAATGTTTTTGTTGTACTGTAAGTTTAATTCCTCTTCCAACAAATAAATAAGTATAGCTCTTAATAAAATGAAAAGTCAGTCTGTGGCTGTTTTAGTAAGCTACTATGGTTCTTTTCTTTTTTCAGAAGATAATCCAGGTATTGAATTAGTTGCTGTAAAAACATGTCTGTAAAATTCATGTCTGTAAAAACAACATGAAAAGTCCTTAAGACTAGAGTAGAACAAAGTTGTTAGATTCCATAGGCTTGAAAACCAGGAAAGATTCAAACAATATGAGAGGTAACAGAGAAATAAATCTGTTTGTCTAGGCTGGTACATGACATGTTTGACAGGTATGTGGCATGAAACTCTTTGAGAAAGCATAACATCAACAATTAGGTGATTCAGGGCTTATGTGTGAGAAAAAATGCATGGGCATTCTTTATTGCTAACAGGTTTCATTAACTATGAATAGTAAGCAGACACAGATATATAGTTCTTTGTAGCATTTTGAGTATCAGTGCTCAGTGGTTTCAGATAACATCTTAAGTATTAAATGTTTTTATTTTTATTCAATCACAACAACTTTTCCCCAGTCCCTATAGAATCATAGAATCACAGAATGGTTTGGATTGGAAAGGACTTTTAAAGATCATCTACTCCAGTCCTCCTGCTATAGGCAGGGACATCTTGCACTAGATCAGGTTGCTCAAAGACGTGTCCAACCTGGCTTTGAACACTTCCAATGATGGGGTATCCACAACTTCTCTGGGAAACCTGTTCCAGTGTATTACCACCCTCATTATAAAGAATCTAAATCTACCCCCTTTCAGTTCAAAACTATTTCCCTCTGTCCTATCACTGCAGGCCTGCTAAAAAGTCTGTCCCCATCTTTCTTATAAGCCCCCTTTAAGTATTGAAAGGCTGCAGTAAGGTCTCCCTGGAGCCTTCTCTTCTCCAGGCTGAATAACCCCAACTTTCTCAGCCTTTCTTCATAGAAGAGGCATTCCATCCCTCTGATCATTTTTGTGGCCCTCCTTTGGACCTGCTCCAACAGGTCCATGTCTTGCTTGTGCTGGGGACCCCAGAGCTGAACACAGTACTCCAGGTGGGGTCTCACCAGAGCAGAGGGGGACAATCACCTCTTTTGACCGACTTCTTTTGATGCAGCCCAGGATACAATTGGCTTTCTGGGCTGCAAGCGTACATTGCTGGCTCATGTCCAGTTTCTCATCCACCAGTACCCCCAAGTCCTTCTCGGCAGGGCTGCTCTCAATTCCTTCATCCCCCAGTCTATACTGATACCGGGGGTTGCCTTGACCCAGGTGCAGGACCCTGCACTTGGCCTTGTTGAGTGCCTCTTGAGGTTCACAAGGACCCACTCCTGAAGCCTATGAAGGTCACTTTGGATTGTGTCTCTTCCCTCAAGCATATCAATGGCACCACTCACCTGGATGTCATCTGCTTAGGACAGATCATGTTTAACTATACAATATACAAAAACTATAGTAGCAGTTTCTCTTGACTGTACTTAACTAACCTTTATCTGAAATAGCCTGCCTTGAAACAATTTACTTTTTCTTCTTTATGTATACTACAAACAGATCAATGATCAGTAACTTCCCTCTACATTTTAGATGCTAGAACTGAAGAACTTTTCTGCCTTGTCTTGCAAAGAAATAATGAGGAAAAAAGGGGACAACACTTCTCAGGTATAAAGATGTGAGGAGACATCTGAGCTAATGCACCTTGTTTCTCATCAGCTAACACAATCATGGTCCAAATTAGCTAGTTAGAAACATAAGAAAAGGAGGTTGAAGTCTGTTTGCCTCCATCCCCATAGACACATAGTAACAATGTTAAAAACAAAAGCAATGACTTCCAAAATATATTATTAAAAAAAACCCCAAACAACAGATATATTAGGTACTGTGTCTTGTTCGTGAGAATTCTCTACTTTAGTAGCTATTAGGAACAATTATGAAACTTTAACTATTGTTCAGAATCCATATTACATGGGATAAGCAAAAAAAAAAAAATTATGAGGTTACAGGCACAACTTATAACTTTATGTGAAGTCTAAATAGCAATGATAAAGATAGCTCTCCAATTAATGTCAAGAAAAACTCTCAGTCACAGAAATTTGGGCATGGGGGATGCAGCTCAAAAGATGGTAAATGATCTTAGAATGATCAACTGACACTACTAAACTGGAATTAGATCTACTGTTGATACAATCAGAATGATGGCACATAATTAGAAATAAAACTCATACAAATTTTTGAAATTCTAGCTCTCTGACAGTTTAACTTCATCCTTGATTGGATATTACTGACAAATTATATTTTGGTTTTTGTACCTTGACAGCCATTCTCTATTCTTCTGACATCAGTGGAAGCAGGAATAGAATTGGATCTCCCGTGCCTTTTATGTTCACAGAGTTTTGTTCTTAAACATCACATGGGAAAAAACTTAATTACCAAAAACAATCATTTTTTTTAGTATGTGAGACACTCTTAGTTTCCAAATGTCTACTGAAACTGTAAAAGCCAAACATAATCATCATCCTCACCACCAGTGGTTCCCAGGTTACGGTGGATACATTATTAACATCGTTTCAGGGAATGATGCTAATGAGACATTTTGAATACATGCAGGAGGATGAATTTTAAGGTCTTTTGTGGGGACTTTTTCACTGAAGATTTTTTAGGCATAGGAAGAATATAAAACGCTGGCTCTGAACCTCATCACAGCATGACAGAAATGAAGATACTTAATTCAGATTTATGTTAACTTACTCAGCACTTAATTTATCTATTGTACGTAATTTATTGTATCACAGCATTTTTGTACATATGCTAAGATCAGAATTTTACCTCAGAATCAAATAACTGCAGAAAACAGATTCCATAAACTCCCATCTGTTACCTAATTATTTCCTTAAAGACTTAATTTTAAGTAACTTTTTTTGACAAATAAAGCTTCATAGATGAGTGATACAAACTTAAAAAAAAAGTTTAAAAATAATTCAAATATCCAAGAATATTGGAGTCAGATGCTTGCTATGGATTGAAAATAGGACAACCAAAACCTGTAGCTACTTTAATATAAAATTTATTGGTTAAGTAATCAATTTCTAATCTATCTAATTAAGTAATCAATTTCCTTAAAGAATCAAGTTAGTCTTTATTTTCATTTATTGTAATGAATAACAAATTCTTAAACCTTTTGCCTACACTGAAGACTTTTCTCTTAAATTTGCATCTTAAAGGGAAAATAAGAAATATATCTAAATAAGCTTCATGGGACAGAGCCTAGTCAGTCTCATGGGAAAAAAAAATTGTAAATAGCAATATAATAGCAAAATATAATTCCTTATATAGAAATTGTTCTGTAAATCTACCGGGATTTTTTACTGGTGAGGACTGGGGTATTTTTGTTATTTTTATGCAAACAAGACTATAATATCAGAAAAGGTCAAAAAGATCCAATGTTTTACCTAAACTCTTTACTAACGCTCGGTGTGAATATTGCTTAAATAAATCAATGCCTGTGCTCATATATATACAAGTCAATTCTACACCATCCTTGATTTCAAAGCAATGAAAAATTGATGACATGTTGATTTGTTTTGGGGAACCAAGCCTACATTAAATGTTAGGGCTTGATTTGATTATTTTTCTTGATACTTATGCAAAATACCTTAACAATTTATTTTGGAGGTTTTTAATTGTTTTGTTGGTTTTTTTTTTTTTTTTTAATAATTTTCTCAATGATATAATATACTATGATATCAGTACAATAGTAAACACCCAGGACATCATGACTTTGAATTAAAATTAAAAATTAAAACTCAAAAGTAAAAAGATAGAATTTAGTTTGATTCTAATGGGACCAAGATTTACACTCAGAATTTTCTGAACTTATTTTTGTAGCTGGCTCTCCTTGTTTCCTGCATGTGAAACTAAAAATTCATAGGTGTATTGCAAAGCTCAATTTAAAACAAAACCAAAAACTAATACAGTATTTTAGATAGTGAGAATATTTAACCAAATAGCCAAAGTAATATATTGTGAAAATGCGTGATGTCTGGAAGATAAACTAATTAATACAATTTTTTCATTTCTATTTATGCTAACAGAAGCATCTGATCTCAGTAGACATTAATTTTTTTTACAAGTTTAAGAATATTCTTGTTGCCTCCCTAACTTGCATAACATTTTACCTAATGTTCAGATAGATATATAAAATCTTCTAAAATGACTTTGCTTCTCTGTCATAATAGATGTTGACAAATCATTTTATTCCAAGTTTTTTGTTTGAATTCAACAACGTGAGTTGGTTGAACTGTACGTTTGATATTAACTGAAGACAATGATGAAAAAAAGAAACAGATAAACTTATCAATAAGCTTTCAAAATACTAAGATGTATTAACAACAAAACAAACAAAAAAACCCACAAAAATCAGTGAAATAAATGACTGCAAAGTGGACTGAAACCTCTGCATGATACATTGCAAGGTCTAAATGAACTGTATTCCAAAGGGATACAGACTTAAAAAAAAATATTAGAAACAAATATAGATTAAGGATATTCTGATACATCCAGTAGCAAGTGAAACAAAAGGAATTGAAATGCTGAAAAACAATCCTTTCTATTGACACTGAGTTTTACCAGAAAAAAAATCACAAATTAACATGACAAATTAAAAGTATTTGTATATTTAAAAAAAAATGATTTTTTTCTATGGATATAAATATTGATTATATTTGTCATATAGTTATTTTTTACTATTTCTTGGTCACTGACAGTGGGTTCAGAACTCAATTGCATGGCACCAGTACCAGTGGTACTGAAGAACTTCTAATAGACAGGGTAATATTTACAACGCAAAGGCCTTGTTTCTTTCAGGAAAAATTTCCCCGAAAAGTCAAGTCAGTGTTAAAAACAATTGGAGCCACTGGTACAGATTGTAGCAGGCGAACCTTTTTTAATAACTAATTAAATTGCATTCTTTCATGGTTTGGGATAATGTCAAACTTGAATCAATAGAAAGCAAGTTAATTTCTCCCGACTTCTGATAGAACTTCCTAGAAGCTCCTGCAAGCCAGAATTCTAAAAAAACCATACCAGGAAGAACAGACAACAACATTTAACTTAGAGACTCATTTAATGCTTAATATAACTATGTCTAGTCTACTGTAACTAGAATGGTTCTAAGTTCAAGCATGCTGTGTTGGGACCTACCTGGGTACAAGCCCTCATCTTCTACTTCCCTTGTTTGCAAGAAAAAGGAATTCAGATGGTTGTTTTTTTAAAGTTTGATGTGGATTTCTGCACAGCTAATCAATCTCAGCAGTCAGCCCTGCAGGATCCCATGTAACTAAGAAACATCCCAGAAGGTAAATGAAGAAGCAGCCTATAAAAAACACTGCAACAGTAACAACTAAACATGGAAATATGTCAATTAATGTATTATTTGTTTCTCTAATTATTTACTTTGGAAGAAATTGGAATTTCAGGTTACTGCAAAATAAGTTCCGTATTAGAAACCATGCAGAATGTACCAATTTTAGCTTTGTTCCAGTATGTAGAATAACTTTTTAATATATGTTTAATAAGGTTCCATTGCTTTAGGTGATACTGTAAGAGAGAAATCAGTAAGTCTTCACAGAGATTTAACTGTTTATTTACCTATGTAATTTAAATCTAACCAATTGCCTTCCCCCAAAGAATGCAGCATAAATAAAACTTCAGTAAGGTCTTTCCATAGGATCATCAAAGAAATTTCTACTCTATGAAAAAATTAGCTGAAAAAAATGAAAATTGCTACAGTATAGCATTATAAAATTTTCAAATATTCGTTAGATGTGATTTTTTATAAGTGTTATTTTATATTCAACACTCAATAAAAGTAGAGTAGATGTATTTGTTTAAACAACTATAGTTTATAGTTACAAATTTAATTAGGCAGGATTATTTGCACAGCAGTTCATTTACATAATGTAATCTATTTTATACCAGTCCAAATTCCCTTGGTATAAAACGGAACAGAAAATTCTGATTTTTATTATAGTATTTTTGATCAGTTAATCAAAACAATGAGCCAGTTAGAAGAAAGCAAACAAATGCCCATGCAAAACTAATTTTTTAGTGTAACATATTAAAAAAAAAAAAAAAGATGCAATGGGATTAGTCTTGTCTCCAACAATAGCAGTAATAATTATAAATTTATGCCACTACGCCCCCATGTTCTGTTACAGTATTAACCTTCATTCAAAGTCTCCTCTGTCCTCATTAATAGAAGCAGTGACTTCTTTCAACATCATTCCTTTTGCAAAACACATGAATTAGATACCGCACCTCCGCTATATAGATGTAGTTCAATAATTATGAAAATCACAGAATCACAGAATCATAGGATGATTGAGGTTGGAAAGGACCTCTGGAGATCATCTTGTCCAACACTGTGGCTCAAATAAGGTCAGCTAGAGCTGCTTTCCCAGGAAACCATTGCTATTATTTGGAGTTTGCTGTTTTGTAGATGAATATTTTCAATGGGCTCTGACCGGTCTGTTATTACTAGCACTTCTCACAGATGCCATATACCCTGGCATAAACTCATCCTGTTGACAGCAGACTACTGAGTTAAGATTTGACTACTTTTTTCCAGAATAATTTGTCAGTCTCCAGCCAACAGGGAGCTCAGCATAAAAGGTAGAGCTCATCAAGACAGTTATAATCAAAAGTATTCATGAAATATGAAGAACTCAGTTTGGACTAAATTTCTACCTAACATTATATAAAGATTCAATCAACTGCCCTTTATGAGAAGGAATACAGACATTTTCTTCTCTTAATACTATTAAAACTCCTCTTCTGACTATATGCTAATGTCATTCACATCCCATTTATTCCTCACATTTACCTTTGGGTCTTCGCCCTTTCAACCTTCCATCTGTATTAGATGAATGCAATAAATAACTAAAAATATCTGCATTACTGCTTCACATTACAGCTCTGCACTTCTTGGGCCTCCAGAATGGTGTACATAAGGTAAATATGATCCTATTTACTATGCTTATTACATTGAGAAAAGTCTTCCTGAAACACATAAGCATCCTGAAAATGACAAACAGCAATATTAAAATTACATAGGGCAACTGACTGATGGACACTTGTAAAAGCTTTAAGAACAGTTAGGGATGGAGAGCGTATCACTGTCAGGTTTGAGTATCAATTTTGTGTTCCACAAGGTCACAGAATCATCCCCTATCCTATTCCAGGTAAGTACATCAACAAGCGGAAGGAAAAGTTCTGGCATAACTAGTTATAATGTTTTTTCTCTCATTCATTCAGTGTCTCAAAAGTTACCCAGTTGTTCCCTCCTCTCACCATTTTAGTGTTCCTCTAATACTGGTATACAGCATCTAACACAGGAGTGAAAAATATTCACATTGACATTTGTATAATGAACCATTATGAAGAAAGTGATAGACAAACTACCATCTCACTTGCTCAGATTCCTGGGTTTTAACACTTAACAATATATCGCTATTCAGTGTTTGCCCACAGTAATTTTTTGCTGTGATATTTATTTCTCTTTTTGCACTAGGAGGACTTTTTACATATATTTTTTGCAGAATAATTGTTTTCAGAAGGACCATGGATTAAGAGTGCCCACTAGTGTCAGTTTCTGTATCCTAAAGCTTTTTTATTCTTTTTCAGTAACTGACTGTGAAAAAATATTGTACTGGTACAGAAAACATTGAAAGGAACAAAAGCAGTAAGATTGTCTTCATTAGAGTTTGAGCAAAATATGGTTTTAAATTAAAACCACCGGTCTTCCCTTACACAGCAACTTACTTCCCTTACACTTCCCTTACTTCTTCTATGGAAGAAGAGTATGCACTTTGAATAATGAATAAGCCTGTAAATCTGTTCTCTGCCTAATAATTGCTTTCATGCCTTTTGGGATCTGAAGATAAATTAAGTTGTGATATACGGCTGATACTTTGCATTTACTGATATCCAAAACATCAGATCTGGTTTAGATGCATAATAAAAAATCTCAGAATAACTTAAATGGGATATTTTCGTATGTACATTAGTTGGTATAATGAATTTCAGAAAGCAAAAAAATCAGTCATGCAATTCTCTTTATTCTTATTTCCATTTTGTTAACAAGAAATAAAGCACGTTGGTGGATACAATCTATTACTGTAATTTGAAAAACATCATTTAGTACTTGTGCTACAAAAATGCAACATTTATATAAATTGGGATGTATAAAGTTAGCTTCTAAAGGAGTAAGGAAGAATGAACTACCAGGGAATCAAGTAATCATTCTACAGCAACAAACAAAAATGACAGCCCTTTTTTTTTAAAAAAGGCAAATATTTTCTATTGAATGTGCTTGTCTGAACATATTAGTAGGTATTAAAATTTTTGCTCTCCCAACTACAGATTTAAAAAGTAAGGAAATTTCTGCCATGACAAATGACATGCATGTGCCACTCTCAGTTATATAAACTGGAGTGATACCAGAATATTTAAGTTAGGAATTGGCCCTACACTGTAAAATTTACCTGACCTGGTTATGCACATTAGGAAAAAGTACTTCTTTAAGAGAAATTCACTTTGATGGACGTAGGACTGGGCATGAGTAACTTAACTATTTAGAAATGGAGCACTATATTATATCATTCTGGACAAGTATTGCAGAATTCTTACACGAAAAAAGAAATGGAGCACACTCAGTATTTCTAACATTGATGAGATGTAGCAAAGCAGACAATGGGAACTCCACCGCTGTTACAAAAAGAATGTTATCATTCCCCAGAAAAGGAGGAAAACTATGACTGGTGGATAGCAAATATTTCATAAGGATCAGGCCATGCTCCTCTTTAGATTTTTTGATTTTTAAAAAATTCCCATCCCTAGAATGAACCAGATTATTTGTCTATGGATAGGAATAATTGACTGGAAAACATGCATTTGCTATTTGGAAGTACCTTTTATCTTCTTTTTGTCATTTGCTTAGACCTGATGAACCCAGGTCATTCTCAGATGCCTCTAATTTCTCTTGGAATTTGTCCTCAGATGTTTGTTCATTTGGTCTTCATCCTGGATATTGTCAACAAGACATCATGAAGAGGTGCACCCTCTGCCCTATGTACTTTTAAGAAGAGCAGCAAGAATCTTTAGTAAAATGAGGGAAGCTCACAAAAGAAGGAGGTGCAAGATGCACATGGTAAACATGAATCAGGTCATTGACCAGTAGTGATCTAATAGTCATGATATGAGTACTGTGCTCATAGAAGACTTTGTTTTCCTATTATCATCCTTTTAGCTCTACAGCTACCTGAAAGGAGGTTGTAGCGTGGTGGGTGTTGGTCTCTTCTCCCAAGTAACTAGCGATAGGACAAGAGGAAATGGTCTCAAGTTGCGCCGAGGGAGGTTTAGACTGGACATTAGGAAAAATTTCTTTACTGAAAGAGTGGTCAGGCCTTGGAAGAGGCTGCCCAGGGAAGTGGTTGAGTCACCATCCCTGGAAGTATTTAAAAGACGTGTAGATGAGGCGCCTAGGGACATGGTTTAGTGGGCATAGTAGTGTTGGGTTGACGGTTGGACTCGATGATCTTAGAGGTCTTTTCCAACCTTAGAATCATTAAGGTATATACCTTATTGTATGATTCTATGATTCTATGATTTTATGATTCTAATTCAGTTTAGGTAGCTAGATTTAAAGAGTGTGGCTTTTACAACCAATATATCAGACAAAATTAAATCTTTCTGAGATATAAGTGAAGATTTTGTTCAGTCAATATGTAAGTTGGTGGTATTGCTCAATAGAAATAAAATATTATATACAGCAAGGTTTTTTTCTTCAAGGTGTGTCTAAAAGAAAAGTAGTTTAATATGAACAGAAAATAAACGGTGAAGTTCTTAGTTTAGGATTCAACACAGCTCTACAATCTCTGCCTGGAATGATGTACTTTCAGAAACTTCTCAAAGTTCACTGTACAGATCTTCTCTGAACAAGAAATGGAGGGCAAAGGGGAATAGTGCATTACAGCTACTATGGATGGTAGAGCATTATAAACAGTACCTGAAGCTTGATCTATACTAGCCTGTAGAGAGGTGCAACAGGAGTGGGTCTATAGAGTGAAAATGGTGATGTTTTGTGCCTGCAACCTATATAATATATGTTTTAGAGATTTACATTGAACAAGTTCTATTCTGAAGTCATTAATTTAACGTTACCTAAAAACCCCACCACCTGGAAATCTTATAAAGAGAAGTAGCAAATTACAGAAAACATATTGTTGTGACCTTATTTTAGAATATATCAGATCACCTTAAACTCTGTAAATGTTGGCCTCAGGATGGTCGCAGAGCACTCAGTAACTTACAAATGTTACAGAGATATGCCTCAGTTTGATGAACTGGCTGCGTGAAGAAAGTGGACAAAAGCAGATATTGCAAAATTATGAAATCATCATTTAACTGTATACTTCCTGTATACATCTCAGCCTTAAATGAACATATGATGTTTGTCATCTTTTTTCTTCCTGAGATGACAATGATTTCTTTCAATTTTTTTTTTTTTTTTAAATAAGAATATGCGTACAGTGAAAACATTTATAAGAGCAGACAAGTAAATGTGAACAGCATGACAAGTGAATATAAAATCTAGTGTCAGGATAAACTTCAGACATTTTGAAATATATTTCAACTAGTTGTGGGTTTTTGTTTTTTTTTTAATCCTCTACTTCTCTGAATTATTTCAAGTGAATCCTCCTGCTTTCTTTCAAATCTGGCATCCCTCTTATGGTCTCCAAATAGTTGCTGCATTCCACAAGTGTTTTATGGTACATCTGTGCACAAACATTTCACTCTGCCCTTGCCACAGGCACAGGTCCTCCACAACCTGCAGATATTCTCCATGCACCATGCTTTCTTATTGTCTCATAATAAGCTGCTCGGAAACTGTCTTCCCCGATATCTGAACTTAGCACGGTAAATGTCATTGATCTGCACCCAAGTTTTCTCAGTGCAGTGATGGAATTACAATTACAGTCCAAGTGCCGGGTATGAGAGATATTTATCCTTTGATGAATTGCAGGTCTGATAGGACCACAGCCTATTGCAGGGTTAATAAAAACTTTTGCACTCAGAGAGAAAACAAGAAGTAAAGGAAAGCACTTACTTCTACCTGTGGCAACTTGTGGTTCCCAGAGCTATGAGCTCAAGAAGGCTGATCACCCAGAAGGAACTCCTCCATCCAATGCATCACCTGTCAGGTATCATTCTGGTCCACCTATTTGCAGGACACACTTTCCCATTCTAATGACCTCCGAATATAGTTTGGCAGAAACGTTCACTAGAAAGTGCCAGAATATTCACAGAAATCACATCCACAGAAATAACATAACCCATAGTTAGTTCCACCTAGCTGAGAACTGGGTTGTAGAATCATAGTAAAACACAGGTGATCCTTTAGATTCTGTATTCAAATCTACTTTGAAGGATGAGAAATGTACCTCCTTCCTCCATTAGAACATACTGTCCTAAGTAATTCTCTTATCCTATTTCTCTCTTCATTCAGGCTGGGCCCTACATCCTCTCACTCAGCTCTTGTATGAGACATGTTTGTATATAGTGTCCAAAATTTGATATTTCACTTCAGATTCCTATGAGAATTCAAAATGCAATTATATGAATGGCTTGCATTGTATGAATATGGTATCGTGACTTTTAAATAACATGTCAAAGTAATCTAGATACTATCTGATTACAGAAAAAACTCAATTTTCTCTCATTATATAACCTAAAAATATTTTGCCCTCATGTTATCACTGATGCTGTCCTTTTTAAAAATGTCAGTATTCTGTGCTGATTCAAGCTAACTGAAACAGTTAATAATTGTTCAGGTCCTGGATGGATAGATGTGGTGAATGCAGCCAACACAATTAAAAGGAGGAGATATCTGAAGCCATATGTACAATAGACAGGTGTCTTTATTTTACTATATCAGAACAGCAGGACAAATCCCTACTTTCAGACTGTCCTAAGTTCGTTAAGGCATCAGATAGCTTAGAGAGAAGCTTTATTTCAGAAAGAAAACACAAACTACTGCATTTTAGGCACTTAAAATCATGAACTATTTCATTTGCACTGAATTCAATGTAAACTTGGTTAAAATACAGAGCATCAGGAAACCTGAGGTTTTGTGCTTCAAAATGCCAAATGTTATTGTACCTTCCAGTACAAGGTCTGTATCTATAGGTGGTATTTACTTCCAGAGGCAAATTGTTTCTTGAACAAATGGTGATATAAATTGTAATCAAAGAGAAATATATGTATATTTTAACATACATCTGGGAGAGACTGCTGAGTTGATATCTGTAATGTAATATTAGTTGTCTTATTAAAAACTGACTAATCTGGAAAAAAAAAAAATTCTACATTGCCAACCAGGATAAATTACAACCATGTTTTGTGAAGAATTTGGCTATAATTTATTCCTTTCTGGTTTATAACAAATGTTTTATCCTAAATGAGATTTATGCTATCATCTTAAATAATAATTAATCTATTAACTACTATTTGAATGGTCAGGTTATCGCAGAAGTGCTTCATGCAGTGAATACCAATATTTCAAAAAGACCCAGGCTCATTTTCCCTCCAGGGGTAATGGACTAATGCTGAAAATTATACTGTATACAAATAGTTATAATGATTATGCATCAGGTTGAGGGAGTTTATTCCTTAATAATATCTTTTTAGTAGTTATGATAGCTTGATATCAGAATAACATGTAAGACTTCATTCTTAAATTTTATCATTCTGAACCATAAAATAAAAATCTTAATTACTGGGTTAAATAAAGGCAGTGTTAGCTGGTCATAGGCCGCGGCAAATGTGGTGAATTGCGGGAGTTTAAAACTCTCATTAAAAACAATATTCAGTTTAAGGGGACAGCTTCTTAAGAACAACCTGGGTGAAATACGTAGCATTACACTGGCAAAGATTGCTGTTTAAGGTTGTTCTTTGTCACATGACTACCTTTGCTAAAGAACTATTGTTCTGATCAAGCTTTTTGGTCCCTGAAAAGTCATTGAAAAAAACTTGGACATAAGGCTGGGATATATCTGACTAAATGTAGGTATGTGCACCCAAGCTAGTTTCCTTGACTCCTTCTGTATTTTTTTAGGAAATAAATGCATTTTTAGAACATATTTAATCTAGTGTATGCTCAACATTAACTTCACAATAATATGAATTTTACTGTGAAAGTATCTCTAAAGGGAGAAAAGGGTGACTAGTTCTAGTGTGACTAGAGAATATATATCTTCATCTGGCCAGATAAATCCCATTCAAAGACACATGGGGTATATTTTTAAAGGGCTTAAGTAACTGAGTTGCAAATAAGCTCTTATGAAATCCCCACTAAGTTTTTATATCACTTGAATTCTTACTAGCAAATTTTAGATAGTCAAAGAAGTAACTAAACTAGGAACCTTGTCGCTCTTAGGTGTCTTCTGTGTTCAGTGGAAAGATCTTAAGAGTTTTCTATTGTTTTCTATTTTCTAATGTAGAGAGAACACAAAATGAAAAGATGTCTAACTTTCACATCTCATTTAAATGCCTACAGTTAATTGCATTGAACAAAGGCCCAAATTTATTTAGGCTTGGATTAAAATGCAGGGAATAAGAGTGATTTCACCTAGGAAATAGATGATAGGTAGGTGGATGGCTGCCCCTGGAGTTGAGCTAAACGTCTAGATTCTTTTTGTGACTATCAGAGAGAAATAGTCATCAGCAGAGTACAGTCCTGGTGTGCTTTAGGTAGAAATAAATGACATCCAAAATGTATCTATTTTTGTCCTGAGGTATTTGTATAATCACAACACCTTAACACAGGAATGTTCCAAAACTATGAATAACAATTATACTGCCATCTATCTTGTGCCACAAGTTGATACTTTGCTAATTAAAGAAAAAAATATCTACTAGGAAATTACATATACATTCAACCAAAACCAAATACAGTAAAAACTTTCTATATAGAGACTTAAGGAAGTTTTCAATAAGTCTATTGGAAAGATATCATATGTGGCCACTTGCTTTGGAGAAGCTAGTAGCGTAGACATGTTATCCTCTCCAAGAACATTCTATAGCACTGTTTAATTTTCTAACATGGATGTAGGCCCTGCTGCTTCCCAGCAGTTCCCTTTGACATTGACAGGAATCGCCCAATGTGAGGTTATATTTAAGATATAGCTATACTGTTCTTGTTCACTCACAGATCCTGGAATTTTGGTTGCATAAATATTAATTGCCTCTCGACTGTCTTTGGGAGTTACTCAACTATTTCCTGCATTTCCTGTTTTGGGTAATAGTTCACTCCAGTAATAGCACCCATTAAGCAGTATGAATAAGACTGCAACTAATTTGGCTCCTTCCAGATTACTCAGTGTTCAAGCAATGTTGAAACATTCTTGGCATGTTCGAATGTCCTTTATGCCACAATGTATTTTCCTGCTTTAAAAGCACCATGAAGCTTGCAATGACCTTCCCTCATTCCGAAGACCTAGAACAAAACCATCCCACAAAAATAAGAATTGTTTTAATGATGTAAAGCAGGGACAATATATGGGGTATCTCAAGTAGTAGTATGCAGTCAGTCTGATCTAGAGAGGCTGTGAGCAGTGTAGACGCACCTTTTAGATACAATGCAGATGTACCGTCAGAAATGCAGCTATAGATCCTTACTATACCTTATAAATAGCTTAAAAATTAATAAAAGTTTTCATAGTAGCACAGCTTATAACCTAAATATGGTCCTAGAGGTATCTGTTTATGAAACTCCAGATCTTAACGTATTTTTTCCTTTTTGTAAATGCAACAGTTTGAGCTTGAAATATATATCAATATTTGTTGTGTTTTGTTTCCTACTATAGCAGGTTGTGCTACCCTTGGGAATTGTCTTTCACCTTTCCAAAGATTTTATTACAATATTTAATAAAGCTCTATGATGTATCTTATTTTATTATCTATTAATTCCTACAAGGAATACTTTTGTACCCTGCAGTTCTTGTTTAGTTGTTTTGATCTGTGCTAGACTTGTTTCAGTAGATCAAAAGATTATAAATTGTTAACTCCTGAGTTTATTGAAACATAGCAGCACTATAAATCCTGTGATAGATTTTCTTGCATCAAAATTAGGTCAGCTTTATTACTTACTTTAGGATTGTTTCTTTTTGTATGAAATGATATTGACAAAAAAGCAAGTGAGTTTACACAGTCTAGTGTAAAATCCTTATTTATTTCATCAAGCCCTGGTACTAGATATGTTCATGGTATTTTATCAGAATCTATTAGGTGTATGTGACATCTTCGTGCAGAAACTATCCTCTAGGCAAAAGCATTAATACTAATTTAAATCATAGCACAGGGATTATATGTGTTAACATTAAGCAGAGGTTTATAAGTATTTCTTTCAGAAGAAAAGCTGGGCTAAAGTTCTGAAAGTTATTTTTCTGGCAGAAAAAAAAATTCAAAGCAAAGAAAATAATAAAAAATAAATATTGGTTAAATGTCTCTGTGGAGAAGGATTGAACTTACAAACATTTACAGATACTTTGTTTTTACTAGCTCAATGTTTACATTCATTTTAATACTACTTATGAACTACTATATCTAACAACAGAAAATTGAGTATAACTAGCTTCTACCCATCTTTTCCCTTCAGCTGATGACTTGTCCCTACTTGCACTGCTCGTGCAACTGTATGTGTATCCGTGACTAGAAGTGCATAGGAAAATCTTTCCATTAAATATAACCTGAAAACCCACGATTGTATTTATAACACAGGTTAGGGGATATGGCTGGGGCAAAAATAGATGAATGTGGTGTAGAATCTGAAATTGCTTGGCTCTGCTTTATCACTGGGAAAAATGTTTGCTGAATGATGACAAATGCAACGTATTTAATGTGAGAGTGAAAAAGAAAGGTAGTAAGGGATTTCCAGCGTTTTTAAACATTATTGTTGCTTTATTTCTTCTCTGCTCTCAGTTTCCATTCTAATTTCCTTCCCTTCCCTTCCCTTCCCTTCCCTTCCCTTCCCTTCCCTTCCCTTCCCTTCCCTTCCTTTCCCTTCCTTTTTTTTTTTTTTTGAATTCTTTAGTTTTACCCCAGTATAGTAGCCTGACCATTTCTTTTCTAAGGCTTCCACTTCTGAACAGCTGCAAAGCATCCTTCAGCCTAGAGACAATTCCCTTCTCAACTTTTGGGTGGAGACCCCAAAAATGTTAAATGGTTCTTCTAAATGTGAATATTCTTATGATATATTTGTCTAAAACAACAAAAGTTTATCTCTGAATTTATTAGGAACAATTTATGGCTCTACCATAATTTTGTCTTTAAAATAACAGCTCATACTTCAAGATAAACAGTGTTTACTATGATGCTACATGTGAAAATACTTCCATTTTGAAAGGAATTGATCTGAAATGTAGAAATCACTAAGGATAATGATATATATGACATTTTGCTGAAGAAATCTTGATAAAATTGATGATTAGTGTTAACAGCTTTATAGTCCAACATGAATTCCTCAGTAGTTTCCTTCAGTATATGTATTGGGTTTGCGTGGCACAGTTTTAGTAGTGGGGGTGCTACAGGGTGGCTTCTGTGAGAAGCTGCTAGAAGCTTCCCCTGTGTCCAATAGAACTGATGCCAGCCGGCTCCAAGACGGACCCATCGCTGGCGAAGGCCGAGCCCATCAGCAATGATGGTAGCGCCTCTGGAATAACATATTTTAAGAAGAGCAAAAAAACCTGCTCGGAAAACAGCAGCTGGGAGAGAGGAGTGAGAATATGTGAGGGAAGTGACTCTGCAAACACGAAGGTCAGTGAAGAAGGAAGGGCAGGAGGTGCTCCAGGCGCCGGAGCAGAGATTCCCCTGCAGCCCCTGGTAAAGACCATGGTGAGGCAGCCTGTCCCCCTGCAGCCCATGGAGGTTAACGGTGGAGCAGATATCCACCTACAGCCCATGGAGGACCCCACGCCGGAGCAGATGGATGTACTCGAAGGAGGTTGTGACCCCGTGGAAAGCCCGCACTGGAGCAGGCTCCTGGCAGGATCTGTGGCCCCATGGAGAGAGGAGCTCACACTGCAGCAGGTTTGTTGGCAGGACTTGTGACCCCGTGGGGGACCCACACTGGAGCAGTCCGTTCCTGGAGGACTGCACCCCATGGAAGGGACACACGCTGGAGCAGTTCGTGAAGAACTGCAGCCCATGGAAAGGACTTATGTTGGAGAAGTTTGTGGAGTCTCCCGTGGGAAGGACCCCATGCTGGAGCAGGGGAAGAGTGTGAGGAGTCCTCCCCCTGAGGAGGAAGGAGCGGCAGAAACAACATTTGATGAACTGACCGCAAGCCCCATTCCCCGTCCCCCTGCACCACTGGTGGGGAGGAGGTAGAGAATTTGGGAATAAAGCCCAGGATGAAGGGAGGGATGGGGGGAAAGTGTTTTAAGATTTAGTTTTTATTTTTCATTACCCTACTCTGGGTTGATTGCTAATGAATTAAACTAATTTTCCCAAGTCTGTTTTGCCTGTGATGGTAATTGTTGAGTGATCTCCCTGCCCTTATCTCGACCCACGAGCCTTTTGTTATATTTTCTCTCCCCTGTCCGGCTGAGGAGGGGGAGTGATAGAGCGGCTTCCTGGTGGGCACCTGATGTCCAGCCAGGGTCAACTCACCACAGTGTGTTAATCTACTTCCGTAACTTAAATTTTCATCCTAGTTATAAATCCCAACCGAGACTTTTTATTTTCTAACAAGACTAAGATGAATTCTAGTTATTTTACCTTTATCTAGATTTCCATTTTTCTTTTTTTTTTTTTTTTTACTTTTTATTATGAAGCATTCTGCTATATTCTTTCTCACTGTACTTTCAAAGACTGTTTATTTTTTCTCCTGCACGCAAGGAATGACTCCTTCTTTAATTTCCCTGAGAACTTTCTAGAAACCACCTACATATGAGCCAATGCTAGCTAATGCTTTTAACAGAGAAATGGGCACATCTGAACACTACCTACTTCTAATCATATGATAGATTTTTCCTCAGTATGAAGTTAGGTGAGACGAATTTGACCTAAGGTGCCTCAGCATTTCCTGTTTCTGAATTGTTCTGAAATTTATACATAGTTTAAAAGAGTCTACTTCAAAACATCTTTTAAAATTTGATAGACTAAACAATTCCTCCTTCAGAGAAAACTTTTCAGAATTCCTTTGTCCTAAAAGAAAAAGTGTTAGTAACAGGAGTGCTAGCAGCACCATTAAATGGGCTCTGCTCCTTTACAATGACCCAAACAAGATAATTGCAACAAAGAGCAGTACAACCTAACTTTTAAAACTGTTGAAATTAAGTTCACTGTTTATGCTTTCCTGTTACATTTTAACAACAGCACTGGTACCCACAACACTAGAAGATCATCACAGTATCATGTTGTTTTTAATCTAAAAATCTTCAGGAGTGAAGCATTTTCCACGGGTAAGAATAATAACAGTGTCCCAATATGCCTACAAATTTGTTTCTAGCTTACATTTCTTCAATTTATAATTACACACATCCCACATACCTTTCAAGAATCTGGTTCTAATAATCAGATTCCACTAAATGAAATAAAACAGCAATGGGCATCACAGATGAAAAATACTTATAACTAATTATTAACTGTGATTCTCTTCAGTAGTCTGAAAACTGTAGCAGTCACAGAATCACGGAATTGTTGAGGTTGGAAGGGACCTCTGGACATTATTTTATTCAATCCTCCTACTCAAGCCTATAGCCGGTTGCCCAGGACCACATCCAGACAACTTTTAAATATTTCCACAAAAGGAGACCCTGCAACTTCTCTGGGCAACTTGTGCCAGTGCTCAGTCAACCTCACAGTGAAAAAAATGTTTCCTGATGTTCGGATGGATCTTCTTGTGTTTCTGTTTGTGCCCATTGCTTCTGTTCCTGTCACTGGGCACCACTGAAAAGAGTCTAGGTCCGTCCTCTTTGCACCTTCCCCTCAGGTGTTTATAGACATTGAGAAGATCCACCCTGACCCTTCTCTTCTCCAGGCTAAATAGTTCCAGCTCTCTCAGCCTTCCTTCATAGCAAGAATGCTCCAGTCCCTTCATCATCTTCAGTGGCCCCTTGCTGGACCCTTTCCAGTATGTCCATGTATTTCTTGTACTGAGGAGCCTTGAACTTGACCACAGTACTCCAGGTGTGACCTCACCAATGCTGAGTAGAGGGGAAGGATCACCTCCCTTTACCAGCTGGCAGTGCTCTTGTCTAATGCAGCCCAGGATACCATTAGCTTCTTTGCCACAAGGGCACATGGCTGGCTCACTGTCAGTTTGTTGCCTACCAGGACCCCCATGTCCCTCTCTACAGAGCTGCTTCCCAGTCAGTCAGCCCCAGCTTGTTCTGCTGCATGGGGTACTGGTTCTCCAGGAGCAGGATGTTGCATTTCCTTTTGTTGAACTTCTTGAGTCATACAGCCCTATATGCATTCTTACCAATCTTTAATTTTTCACTGGAAGAATCCTTAAATATTCATCAATCTGACAAAAGAAAGTGAAACAACTTTGATTGAGATGATCTCAACTGTGTTCAGTTTTGGGCCCCTCACTACAAGAAGGACATTGAGGTGCTGGGGCGTGTCCAGAGAAGGGCAACAAAGCTGGTGAAGGGTCTGGAGCACAAGTCTGATGGGGAGCGGCTGAGGGAACTGGGGTTGTTTAGTCTGGAGAAGAGGAGACTGAGGCAAGAGACCTCATAGACCTCATCGCGCTCTACAACTACCTGAAAGGAGGTTGTAGTGAGGTGGGTGTTGATTTCTTCTCCCAAGTGGCAAATGATAGGATGAGAGGAAATGGCCTCAAGTTGCGCCAAGGGAGGTCTAGATTTGACATTAGGAAAAATTTCTTTACTGAAAGAGTGGTGAGGCCTTGGAACAGGCTGCCCAGGGAAGTGGTGGAGTCACCATCCCTGGAAGTATTTAAAAGATGTGTAGATGTGGCGCTTAGGGACATGGTTTAGTGGGCATGGCAGTGTTGGGTTGACAGTTGGACTTGATGATCTTAGAAGTCTTTTCCAACCTTAATGATTCTATGATTCTATGATTCCATGATCTTTTGTATCATTAGCTCAGGATCTTCACTGACATAGAGTATGACTACAGTGCAAAATAAAAGAGGATCCTTGGTGACCTTGAGCTTGAGTGTACAATGAGTATAGGTACATAGTTCCAATCAGCCATTCTGCTTAACTGTTAGTTCATCCCATAGCTCTGTTTCAAAGGACTCCAACTAGATCTCTCCAAGGCAATCCAGAATAGAAGGGGCTAGCTCTCAGCATCCAGAGCCACTGGGAACTGAGGCCAGAAATCATTCCCTGCCTTTTTCTATTTAGTAATATTGACAAAACCATAAAGATTGGTTCATGAGATCACAGTGGGTCTAATTATTTTACAGAATGATCCTGATATCCAGGTTCAATTCTTTGATGCTTTGGTTAAACACACTGCAGTATGTTAACACTGCAATTACTTACCCATTCTATTACCAGAGAGTATAACATCATAAAATACATAACCAAACTTTTACCACTTTAGGGACAAATGTAGCACCTTATCTAAAAATGTGTTTGGAGGTGGATTTCAGCTGAGCCAGGATTTTGAACTGAAACAGCTGAGATTTTAGCAGACATTCTCTTCTGCTTTCTGTTTGATCCTGATTTTCTGAATAGAAGGACTGGCATAAGATAGGATCCTAACTTGGCCAGCTTTGTGAGGTGGATCTCCTTGCACCTCCTTTCTTAGGGTAGGCACTCTTAGCCAACGTGTGTCCCAATAGGAGCAGATGTGTAAGGAGAAATAATTGATTCTGATGACACAGTGTATGCATTAAACATTTTTTTTGTAATAGGGTAATTCTGGTCCATGGATGCCACAGACTAACTGGCCATTAACAATACAGCACATTAAGAGCATTCCAAGAGAGCATCTTTTGCTTAGGTTTCATCCAAAAGAAGTCCTCTTTATGTTCTCTAAGACTGTTTTATGATGTTGACCAAATATAGCAAGGGGAAATATTGGAAGATTTGCTTCAAAAGGCAACATATGATCTGAACTAAAAAGCTAATAAACATGCTCTACAATAGCATCAGAAAGACCTTTGACCTCCTAATGCCAGGTTTTATTTGAACACAAACTAGGGCAATGAGAAAATTCAGACCCATGTAATAAGACAATATGAGAATTAAAGAGTTTATTAACAAATCTCTGCTCTATCTACTGTGTCCTGTCATGCTGAATGTTTTCTTCCAGTCTTGCTCTAAAACAACTTTTATTGGCCTTGTGGTTTGCACAGTACAATCAAGGTTTTTTCAGGAAGGGACTTGTCTGTGTATTTTCTCACTGATCTCCTTAGTAGTGAAACTGCTATAAATTCCTGCTGTGTCTCTCCATACTATCCTGAAAATACTTCTTTACTTCCAGTGAAAGCATAATGTTCTGTTCTTTGCAGGCACTTCTACCTGACTCAGAAAGCAACAGGAAAAGGCAAACAGGAAACCTTCTCTGCTGTCCATCCATATCCTTAAAAAGAACAGAACATATATTTATTGTGAACAAACAATTAGAACAAATGTTATCTATTATACCATTCAAAGCAAAGAAAATCACAAACTCCCAGAGCTAGATGATTCATTTATCATGTCTAAACCATCAATAACTTCCATTACAAGCATGTGTTGATAGAGCAACTTTTTAAACACAGTTACCCACAGATATACTTCCCATTCCTCTACAACATACTAAACATCACCTGATTACTGTTAAGGCAAAACTGAGCACATGGAATTAATTTATAAAGTGAATGAAGACATGCAGAAGTTACTTTAGGTTGGTTGGTTGGTTGGTTGGTTGGTTGGTTTGTTTGTTTGTTTTGTAATAGGATTCATCTATGCTTGCTGTGCGCAGCTGGGGAATAAGAATACAAATTAACTTTAGAACACACCAGGCAGGTAGAGGTTTATTTCCAAGGGATAGTTTACTTCTTGTAACTGTTCGGAGCTTTTTTCTTCACCATATTAAGAAATCAGTAATTGAACTGTACAAAGCAAACCAAAATCCCAACCAATAATAAAAATTAAACATACAGTAAGTGTGAGGTACTCAAGTGGCAGCTAAGACATTTAGTAATATAAATTCTCTTACATGGGAGTTGTGTGGCTGACTTGTCAAGGATTCAATGAAAATGTACCACATAATTTAAAGAGGTTAAAATGTTTAATTGGAGTCTGTTCATGTAACATTTTTGACAGAGCAATGTTTATCAGACAGGGCTTTTAAGCAGAAAATATATTGGAAAAAATATTGCATTAACTTCACTGCAAAAATGAATGTTTTGGCCTTTTTTGCTTGTTTGTTCTTTTTCATGGTCCACCTAGTTTCTTTTCTTTTTTTTTTTTTTTTAATTCCCCTTTTTTTCTCACATGATGTTCTTAATGGGTTCTCTAGGCTACTGTTGCTGTCAGGATATCTGTCACCTGCCACAGTGAGGATCAAGCTGTGCACAGAAATTCATTTTCAGTGGATACAGGGACAGGTTGCTTGGCAGTAATGGTAGGAGACATCTAAAATAAGAAGTGTCATCATGCTGTAAGAAATGGGCTCCAGGTAAGGCACCATTTATCGTGTCTTAAGCTTCAGCTTGAGAAAGCCAGAGTCCTGTATTCGTCCTTTCATTCTTTTTCTTGCTTGCTTGCTTGCTTGCTTGCTTGCTTCCTTCCTTCCTCTATCTCTCTTCCTCTCCCCCCCTCTCTCTCATAGCTATCAGTTTCTTTCTTTATATAACTAACAGGTTCATTCTTGTCCACGCACTGTATAATTCTGGTATAGTTTTAGAAATCGGCTTTCCCAGGAAGAAAAGGTAAATTATGCAAAGAGCCATTGTTGCCCCAGCAGGGTAGAAATTAACTCAAATACATACAAATTGGTATCACAACAATTCCCAAAATGTTCTACTTCCCCTATTTTTTCTGCTATCCCCAAAATTCAATTTCCTGTTAACATAGAGTGCAAATCAATGGTTAGTTTAAAGAAGACTCAAAAAGTGTGCCTGAAAACAGTCTAAAATAACTGTCAGTACATATATATTACAAAAGATCTATAAACTTCACAGTTCTTTGAAAAACAGCCTAGTATAATGATAAATACCTGTGTCTAGCCTCCATCATCTGGATATTCCATTTTTACCTTATGCCAGGAATCTAAGCTTCAAGCAGACAACCTAATGAGAGTGCATGCTGTGACAATCTGCTGGGTAAGCTACTATATGCAGAGCAATTTCATTATTTTTAATATATGTAGTCTGCCTATGAATACTTGATGTTTCCTTTTACTCTTCTCTTATCAAATTCAGGTAAAGATCCATGAAAAGGCAACTATGAAAAAAACACCTGAGTGATATAAACTCCTTCTTAGCTTTGCATTTATAAGCCATTTCTTGTTAGTGTAATTGAATTTGCTGATAAGCACCTGGGACGTTTTTTGTGTTGTTGTCCTTAGATTGGTAATGCCTTCTCCCAACCTCAGGCGCAACAGCAATTTTTGTCTGTTCACTATTCCTTGGCTAACAAAATTATTTTCTATATAAGATATCTTTGCTGTGAAGTTCATGTAGTCAAGATGTTTTGAAACAGCAAGAATCAAGATCTGAAAGGAGAAAAAGAAATTACATTTTCCTACCCACTGTTCCATTCTGCGCATGATATACTTTAATACCCGTAGTTTATCATGAACAAGAACATATTATAATTCAGTAGCAGTAAAACATTATAACTTTAAGGTAATAAATAATGATTTGAATGTCTGCTTTAATCTAGCAAATTCAGTTTCTTATGGTTTCCTTGGCATATCTAGAACAGATAGGGTAGAAAAAATATTGAAGAGTGGATATCCCTGCAGCGTCAGAATTGGAGCTTGTTACTGCAGCCATGCAGAGTACAGCGTCCCTTGTACTTTCATGTCGGTTATTCCAGACAACTACATCCTGCAGTCAGCACAAGTCAAAATGGAGCCTACTTTCTCTCCTACTGAACTTGTAATGACTATTCTTAGTCACTTTATCATCACAAATATTTTGCTGTAAATATTCTCCTGATCACAAAAGCAATTTCAAACACGTCGAGGACAGAAATGAGTGTTTGCTGAACATTATAATTATTCATCTAAAAGACTATTTGACCAAAGTTGTTTTGTCATCGAGGTGGCTTTGTACATCTCCACAATTCAAAATATTTATCTAATTGAATATATGACTGACTGGAAGAAAAAGACTATCAAAATAATTATAAATATTACCTTCAATTTTAAAAAATTATACAGTGCTATTATGTAGCAGACATCTGAATATGCACTTAAAATCACTTTAAAGCATTAGATTTCTAAATTTTGTTGCAGAACAGTTTACCTAAACCTTTTATTCAAATTAAAATCAAGAGGAGTCCACCCTTATCTCTTAACCAAAAGTTATTATTTGAAATTTGTAGCACCATTGCCATATTTTTACATTTTTTCACTCCAAATTAATTTTTACTATCGATGACCAAATTAATTTTTACTATCAATGAAAAGCACCAGAAATGCAAATCTCATAACGGTCATGCATGCTGTTTACTTTTTTAAAATTTGTTTGAGAGGAGTCTGTCCTGGTTTTGGCTGGGATGGAGTTGATTTTCTTCCTATTAACTGGTATAGTGCTGTGTTTTGGATGTAGTGTGAGAATAATGTTGATGACACGCTGATGTTTTGGTTGTTGCTAGGTATTGTTTATGCTAGTCAAGGACTTTTCATCTTCCCATGCCCTGCCAGATGTGCAGGGGGCTGGGAGGGAGTGTGCCCAGGGCGGCTGGCCCAGCTGGCCAATAGGCTATTCCATACCATATGACGTCATGCTCGGCATATAAGGCTGGGTGAAGAAGGAGGGGGGGGGCGTTCGGAGTGATGGCGTTTGTCCTCCTAAGTCACCGTTACGCGTGATGGAGCCCTGCTTTCCTGGCGATGGCTGAACACCTGCCTGCCGGTGGGAAGTGGTGAATGAATTCCTTGTTTTGCTTTGCTTGCGTGCGCGGCTTTTGCTTTCCCTATTAAAATGTCTTTATCTCAACCCACGAGTTTTTCTCACTTTTACCCTTCTGATTCTCTCCCCCATCCCACCCGGCAGGGGGGGTGAGCGAGCGGCTGCGTGGTATTTGGCTGCTGCCAGGTTAAACCACGACAGAGTCTCATTTTAAAAATAGTTGAACCAGTGGCCAAAATCATGTTTCAGCTGAAATTTTCCCCAGAGAAAGTGCTTTCCTTATAATATTGAATTCCTCTACAATAACAGTTCTGTTTCTTTTTCCCCCTCTTTTGTTAAGGAGATGATTAAATTTGTTCAGAATAACAAAATCAGGTGAAAATTATTACAGCATAATGGCACTCCCAAGAAATGAAATTAGGTTTTTGAGGAAACTGGCAACTGAAAGTTTCAGAACAAAAGGAGAAAATCGTTAATACAATACAAAGTTAATTCATTAATATCCTAGCCACAGGGTATTGTGAAGACTAAAATTCCATATGGACATAAAAAAGGGTCTGGCAAATTAGCAGAAATTCACTGAGGTCTATTAAATACAGAGACCTTTTAGTTTAGGAAGTCCCTAAACTGTAAACTGTTGAAAGTGGGAAAAGTAAATACATTCCCCTAAATAGGGATGCATTGTTCTGTGTTTCCTACGTCCTTATACTCTTCCCTAGTCAATCCATGATTGATCTAGATGGACCTTTGGCTAGAACTAGCAGGATGCTATTAATTTCTGTCTAATAGGAAATTATTTACAGATCTGTCAATTTCCGTACTGAAAATATAGTTTTTAATGTTTCAAGTTTGATGTTTATTCTTATAAGACAAATATTTTTTAGGTATCTGTGATCTAAATTTTTGCAATCAAAAGCCTCCAAGTGGAAGCAATAAGGCAGACAGGCAGAACAGAGTGCTTATCATAGGTATGATGTATTTTATATTAGGAAGCCCTAGTTATATAAGACGCAAAGTGATCTGTGATCCAGAAAAAAAGATTTGGAGACTTTGATATGTCTTCACTAACCTATTAATTTACTGACAACCCCTACTTGCACCCAGTGACATCACAGCTCTCATCTGAACCACAAACTTTGATTTCTTCTCCACAGAAAGCAGGGATTGGGTAGAGATGGAGGATTCTTCTGTGTGCTTAGAACTGACTGAAGTACAGACTTGCTACCCACCAGGCTACATATCTAGGCCTGGGGATTCAGAAGCATGCTGTCTCACCATAAATTCTAAATATAAATTTCCCTCCTGATAATTTCTGTACAAGCATGAGTAATTGAGCATACAAAGCATTCCCTGTGCAATGAATGTAGGTAAAACGGAGGAAATCCAAGTCTCTGGGTTAGATAAATCCAGAGTTGTACAGTTTAATTTGCATATGATAAAGCCATACAACCTGGTAACATCTGCACCACAATAGGATTTTATTTCATTGCTTACAATTACAGCACGACAATTATAGGGAAAGTCAACATAAAAGTGTATTACACCTCATTATGATCTCCAAAACAAATTATGTGGTGTATATTTAGTGTGTATACACACATACATATATACATACATACATTTATATACATATATAAATATATATACACACATACACAATATTTAAGTGGAAGCGTTCAGCATTTTGTAAAACAGAAGAATATAAACAATTAATTTTCGTGTAATTCACATTAGAAATAAGGGTAAGCATGTTTAACAAATAGGAGCAAATACACATAACAATTCTTCTGCTATTTGAACCACAGAAAATATCACCTAGAAATGCTGATTGCATTTAATAAATAGAGAGAAGTTGCAAGGAAAGGTAAAATGTTGGTTTCTTTTTTCTTTTTTCCCCCCAAGACAATTATGAATTTGAATCCAGAAAGGGAACAGAAGTATTCAGATACATTATGTATGTATTTGTAGAAGCTCATTGCCTACCATAACCATTTTCAACTATCTGTTTCTGTGGTTAAAATGTCACAACAGAAGGAAGCTCACACATTTAAATAAGAAAAAAAAAACCTGTTCATTGTTGTGCGTTTATGCATTATGTGTTTTTCCATTTAGTTTTTCCTGAAGAAATAATTTAATTTACCAAAAAATTAAAAGTAAAATAAATGTAATTTACATGAAATGTTAAACTCGGAGTGGGAATGGAAATAAAATACTAATGATCTTCAAATCAAGAGGGGTACCATAGGGCTCTATGCTGGTACCTCTCCTGATTAACATTCTTATCAAAGACTTGGAGGAGGTAATGGAGTGCATTCACATGAAGTTTGCAGATGACACAAAGCTGCAGGTTATGAGTCAATACATTGAAGGGTAGAACTGCCATCCAAAGGATCCTTAAAAGGCTGGAAAAATGGATCGACAGGAATCTTATGAAAGGACAAATGCAAAGTCCAGCACCTGGGAAGTGTGATATGACATAACGAAAAGATTTTATTTAAATAATTTGAAGATTTAACAAATTTCCTACTTGAAAAGGCTAAAGATTTATAATTTAACATCAACATGATAGCATAAGCTCATATGTCTGTGTGATTGTGGGTAAGTGTTTTAATGGTAAAAAAGATGTTAGCAGTAAACTAGTTAATTTACCAATAAACTGATCTAAACATAGTCCACTGGGTATTAATTTTTGTGAGAGAAAATGACAAAGTTTCCTTTATGTTAATATTGCAGAACACCTTCATGGGTTATTAAATTATTTTTATTTTCCTTTAAATGGAGAAAAAAATCTAAATGGAATGAAAATCTGATTTGGAAGAATTTATTTTTGTAGTCTGTAATCCCAGGTAATCTCTAATCACAAGAAGTCTGTAATAAAGCAGGCCTTAAAATGATGTTTCTGGGATCTGAGAAGAGTATTCTAATTACTGATCCATCCCGTCTTTAGAAGTCTTCATTTACTCTCTCAAAGTTCTTTGTCAGGATAAAACAGAACTTTGTATTCCAGACAATTACTTACCAAAATTCCTGATAAACTACAATTTCAAAATGTCCTCTAAGAAATGTATGTTTCTTTTCCTTCCTGAAACAGGTAATAGACTCTGTTGGTCCTGAAATCAACTTAAACAGGTCAGCATACTCTATCACAGTGTGTTACGACCCAGACTGGGCAAACCAGGGGGTCATAGAGGTTTCGAGATTCCCTTGGCTAAATTAAGGTGAAATGACACCAACCTATCGATTAAATGTTTTATTTATGGTAGAAGCAACCTGAACCTGGAAAGCATAATGGTAGGCAACATGAGTTCTATTAAAACATTTAGAAGAGGAAGAAGAAAGAGAGGAAAAGGAAAGAGAGAGAGTGAAAAGAAGAAGAGAGAGATATCACCACCCTCGGATCCCGTGATGATGATGACGGACATGGTAATCCTCCGGTATGGGCACGCACTGGCTCCTGGGGTTGGTGTTCTTTTATAGTCATGTCCCCACCCCTCGATTACATCAGTCACATAGCTTCTTGATCTTCTGCGCAGGGGCCATTGTGGGGGGGTGGTCACGAGGGGTCTTTCAGGAGGTTGCGAGCCCCTTCCTCAGATAAACTTTGTATGACCTTTTGCCATATGCGACGATTTGCCTGACTTCTGGCAGAACACAGAACTGCGCATCCTCCAGCACACCCTCTGTGTCCTGTGCTAACCGACTTTTCATTTGCGGCTTATCATTGCTATGCAGAACTTGTTTGCCATGATGTTTGAGACATCAACTTCACATTAACTCTTCCAGTCTCTCACACAGTGCAGTACCACAAACCTCATCTTTTTCATTTTTTTGAGAAGATAGTTCTAATATATTAAGAACAAAGACACCGATAAAATAGCCATTAATGTATAGACTATGTTTTTCCTCATAAATTAAACTTCAAAATACAATAAAGAGTATCACCTGCCTTCAAAGACTTCCTATTACTAAACATTGGAGATAACTGAATCAAGATACTCGAATCATTTACATATATTTCATCGCTTTAATATTTATTCCTAACTTAATTAAATTTATCTGCAAGATGGCAGCTTTATCAGGAAGTCTATCTTTAAATAGTTAGCTGAACTGTATCCTAAAAACTTAGCAATGTCAATCCACTACCACTGTGCTTTGTATTATCTTGGGTGAATTAATCCTCACCAAATGAATGATAGTGGCTGTTTTATGTCTAAATCTTTGTTAATAAGTGTGAACATTAAGATGGATCAGAAGACTGCAGTAATTATTTGGTTTGCCTATGCCAAGATTTATGTTAATTCCAAACATGATCCTGTCACATAATGCCAGAATTTAATTTCAAGAAAGGATTATACATAGATTAGCTGTCCTACTTAAAAAAAAGAAAAAAAAGAAGCCTTCCCCGCCATGCCCAAATTTATGCACCCACTGCACAGGGTGTCCTGTAAGATTTGGTACATTTGATACATAAGAATTGGATACATTGCATTTAAATATCATTCTAACACATTTACAAGTAACTAGAGTAATTTCTATTTTATGGATTACACCAAACTAATAATCTTAGAGCTGGGTATAAATGAGGAGAATAATGTGAGCAGAAAATGTGAGGAGTATAATAATGAACACGTTGACATGGGAAGTATGCGATTTGCTTTGTGACATGACACTGGTTTACTAAAATATAAATAGTAGGGTGTGTTAAAATGATTGTCTTCACAAGCATATAACAAGAAATAACAGGTAATGTAATTCTGAAGTGGGATTTTAAAGGGGTTGTTGTGTATTTTTGGCATATCTTCTGTATTTATTTCCCACTGTACACATATATCACTCTACATATGAACTCAGTTAAGAGTTTAATTTTCACATCTCACTGCTTTAACATTACCTTTCACCTTTCAGTCTGCAGGAACAGACCTTTCTGCTTTGGGGTTGTAAAAGTAATGTTAGAAAGCAAATTACTCTTCAGTCACTGACCTGTCCCAAATCTGCCAAATTTCTTCTGAAAACATTTCTGAGACTCAAATGAGGGGCAAATGACTAAAACTATGTAAATTATCCTTTTAATGACTTTGTTTAATTTTTTAACTTAGGTTTTTATGGGAAAAGAAGTAGATTATCTCTAAGTTCTCTTGAAAGCAGTGTCCTTAAATTTATTTTTAGTTCTCAGATGTAGATTTTTCTAACACAATGCTTCAGCATTAATCTTATTTGAATTGTTTTAACATTGATTTTTTTTTGCTAAAAGCCTTTGACTGCAAAATCATTTTTATATCTTTTTTCTTGCCTTTCTATTTTATTCTATTTGAAGCTTGTTTTATGTCAAATACTTAAAAAATCATAGATGTAAGAGGACTTAGTTATTAAGATTGATAATGGGATGGTGGCAGTATTTATGATTAAAGTATACAAAGGAGAGTTTCTAACATAAATATCTAAAGATGGTCAGTAAATCTTTACTACGTAATAAAAATGTAATTCTGGAAACATTTTTAAGCAAGAATCCCCATGTTTTCTCACTTGTTGCTCATTTCTCTTTTAACATAAGAAACATAGGCAGGGTCCAATGCCCAAAGTTATAATTGAAGTAGAAAATGTGTAGAGGATGGAAAATTCAGACAGGAATCAGTGGAACTGCAGGAGTAAGGGAAAAATGAGCACATCTTCTCACTTGTTCATTTTATGTGTAGAAATTTTAATATGAATTCTCAGTTGTTTCTTTATCAAAGAAAGGTACATGGTGGACAGGACCTCCAGCCTTGACCTTTTTTATTAAAAGTTGATGGGAGTTTGCCACAGACTCACACAGGTAGAAGATGAGACTATAAACGAGGCAGTTACTGGAAGAATAACATCAGTTGCACCAGTGGGTTTTGTTTTGGTTTGTTTTTTTCAAAATCCTGCCTCTTGATAGTTTTCAGAATTATTTTGCTTTCATTTACAATGTGAGACTGAAAGAGGGGGGTCTTCTCTGAAAGGAATATTTCCAGTGTGAATGCTTTGTATGATCACTGTCAAACACTTAAGGTGTTTTGGTTTTGTTTTGGTTTTGTTTTGTTTTTTCCCGATAAATACTGTGTGGAAGATCAGCTCTGAAGCTGGAAGTCTTTAATGCTCCGGAAGCTTAGTCTTCCTGAATTGAGAATATAACTTTACTCAGACTTGAAAGAAAGATGAAGTGACACAGACATTACCTGAGGTGAGCATAAAATGTTTGCCACTCTGCAGACCCCAGATTTGGATGGCAGGAAACCCTAGCTAGGTTTCAAGTGAAGAGTACCTTGCTTTCCAAATGAAATTGGGGCAAACTGGATCTATTCATGCTCCCAAAAGATCCCTTGATATCTAATGCCATTGCTTCTTTGGCTTAGGTTTCTATAATAGTTCTCAGTATACGTGTGCATGTGTATAGATAGATTGCCTTAAAGGTTTGCTATTGCAGGAGCATCTATGATACCATAGAAAATGATAATATTCACTGATGGTAGTCACATTAAACATCACTAAATAATTAAACACTAATTGAATGTCCTTGTGTGTGTGACTACAATTAGGACTTTGTGTGCTGCTTTTCTCCCTGACAAATAATATATTCAATTAAAAGTGCAGTTTCGAAGCAAACTATTCAAAACTACTAAACCGCAGTTACTCATGTGATTACATAGAACTGAGAAAATAATTCCTATGGCTGTAAGTGTTTTTAAAAAATCAGATCATAAAAATAGAGTTCAGATTTTATGCTTTGGATATGTTGCAAAGAGATACAGAATCATAGAATCATACAGGTTGGAAAAGACCTCTAAGATCATTGTGTCCAACCGTCAATCCAACACCACCATGCCCACTATACCATGTCCCTAAGGGCCTCATCTACACGTCTTTTAAATACTTCCAGGGATGGTGACTTCACCACTTCCCTGGGCAGCCTCTTCCAAGGCCTGACCACTCTTTCAGTAAAGAAATTTCTCCTAATGTTCAATCTAAACCTCCCTTGGTGCAACTTGAGACCATTTCCTCTTGTCCTATTGCTAGTTACTTGGCAGAAGAGACCAACACCCACCTCGCTACAACCTCCTTTCAGGTAGTTGTAGAGTGCGATGAGATCTCCCCTCAGCCTCCTCTTCTCCAGACTAAACAACCCCAGTTCCCTCAGCCGCTCCTCATAAGGCTTGTGCTCCAGGCCCTTCACCAGCTTCGTTGCCCTCCTCTGGACACGCTCCAGCACCTCCATGTCCTTCTTGTAGTGAGGGGCCCATATAGTGCATGAAAAGCAACTACTGATCGATGTTTCAAATTTTCACTCCATAAATCAAGGGTTACAGTATTTTGGTGATGAGGTGGGCCAAATTTCAACTCTGTGGTCAAAAGTAGAAGACTGCAGATTTATAAGGAGATGTTTTATTTGACATTAGAGCAGAGTGCTCTAACCATTATGTGTAGGATAATGCTTTCTTCCTAGTTTCTTTGAATATCAGTAAATTTACTCCTAAACTTGGGGTTAATGTACTTAAAATTTAAAAAAAAAAAAGAAATACTGTGAATCATATCTAATATTTCACTATATTCTTTTTCTTTCCAGTTTAAAGAAGAAGAGAACAAAGGCAGCAATAATTTTGGAGACAGTAAAAACCTCTTTTTTCACATTTCAGCTAGCTAACTCAAATACTATTTTTTTTCCCCTAGCTTTAATTTATGTGAAGGCATTAGAAGCATTTGTGTGTTGGAAGAAAAGATTGCAAACACTTCACTTGAAAGTAATAAACATTTTAGACTGACAAATATTCTGCTGAAGTAAATGTAAATGCAGTTTGCATATGAAAGAAAGAATATTCATGCTCACTGTATATTTACTGTGTTATTTACCTAAGGTACTTAAGTAATTCTTAGCTTCACTGTCTCTAATATGCAAGTGAATCATTTTCTAGTATTTCAATTTTATAAGCTCAGCTAGTCAACAAACGTGAAAATAAAACAAAGAAAAAAGAAAAAGGAAAAATAGCATTCAATATATGATTTTATTTTTAAATTCTTGTCATATAACAACTGGCACTGTGACCTCATACCCATCATGTTTGTGTTGCCTCCGGCCTCAAAGACTTCTCTGAATCTGACAGACTTACAGAGTTTATTTATGTTTCCCCTCAGTGTAATCGGGCTTACAATACATCTTCATTTTCAGACTTAGTTTGTTGTGTATTGGTTCTTCAGGAAAAAAAATCTTTTTTCCTTAGAGAGGTTTTTGTTTGTTATACAGACTTTTATTGACCATATATGAAAGATTGTGTTTCTAATGTCTGATGTTCAAGTCCCTGGTATTGAGAATCTATTTTCTTTTCTTTAACTAACATTATTTGTTATTTGCATATAAGGGTTTGGGAAAATTTTAAAATATTTATTATCTCTTCTTAAGTGACTTTAAAAACAGGGTAGCTTCTAGTTTCCCTTTCATTTATGAGGTTTACCAAAAAACAATTTCAGGTTAAACTAGTCTCCAGTTTGTGAAAAAGAAGTCTCCTCACAAGCTTAGAAAGCTTAGGGCTTTTTTACATGTAAAATTTATTTCTGCCAAACTGGCATATGCGTTTTACTTTTTTCCATGAGATTTCTCTGTCTCATGTATGCTATTACTGAAGAGTAGAGTTTACTGTCACTTCAACGAGTAATAACTCATCCTAGTGACTTTCAATATATCAAGACAAGAATAAAGCTTGGTAGAGAGGCTGGGAATAGGCAATCCAAGTACAGAATAGCTCAACTTCATTTATGTAAATACGTAGTCTATAAAATGAACAGGAAATCACTGATTCTTCAAATTTCATTTGATAAACATTTTTTGTTGTTTGTAAATATCAATTATGTTTAAAAATTTTCATGAAAATTCCCTTTTGAATTTACACTAGAATATGCTATGGCACCCTGATGACTAAGTGGCCACATTTTACATAGTCATATGTCAGATAAAAGAGAAGTTTATTATTAGAAATTACCTCTGTCTATAACAAAGATTAAAGATCAGATGTCCTGTATCAGTGACTTCTGCTGGCTGCTTGAACAATGCTACTATTTCAGCTTTTCAGAAATAATAATTCACTGTTGTACTGGTTTTGGCTGGGATGGAGTTAATTTTCTTCATAGTAGCTTGTATGTTATTATATTTTGGATTTGTTATGAAAACAGTGTTGATATAACACAAAGATGCTTTAGCTATTGCTGAGCAGTGCTTACACAGAGTCAAGGCCTTTTCTGCTTCTCACCCCACCCCACCAGCGAGTAGGGGGTGCACAAGAAGTTGGGAAGGGACACAGCTGGGACAGCTGACCCCAACTGACCAAAGGGAGATCCCATACCATATGATGTCATGCTCAGCATATAAAGCTGGGGAAAGAAGGAGGAAGGGGGGATGTTTCGAGTGATGGCGTTTGTCTTCCCAAGCAACCATTAAGCATGATGGAGCCCTGCTTTCCTGGAGATGGCTGAACACCTGCCTGCTGATGGGAAGCAGTGAATGAATTCCTTGTTTTGCTTTGCTTGTGCGCGTGGCATCAGAACCTGAACCATGACAACTCCAAAATGCATTGCCATGGAGACTTTTAGTGCTGGCAACCCAATAAAAACTCATCAGAAATAAAATTCAGCGATTTTACAAAGTATCAGTGCCAAGACATCAGCCCTAGCTGCTTTATCTGCTGATCCCTGTTCAATGCTCCAAATAACTTGTTATGGTAGAAATACTTTTTGTTGTTTTTTAGGATTTATAGATATGAAAAACTCCTTTCCTTATTTTTTCCCTCAGTTAATGGTAAAAATAGTCACTGGAAAGGCAGAACTAATTAAGAGAAACCCTAAAAGATTCTGAGAAATCATTTCACTACTGGAAATGCATGTAAAGACATAATGTAGGAATACTTTAACTCATATTCTGGCTTATAAATCCTATAGTTAAGTTGAGATACATTCTCAGGCTCTTCTCTCATACGCTGAGAACTAAAGAATTATTGTTTGTGGTAGGTTAACCTTGGCCGGCCACTAGCTACCCGCCAAGCTGTTCTCTCACTCCTGTTCCTCAGCAGTACAGGGCGAGGAAATAAGATAAAAAAAAAGAAAATGAAACTTGTGGGCTGAGGTAAAGGCAGTTTAATGAAAAAAAAAACAACAAACCGAAAACAAAAAACAAAACCTAAGACAACATGCAGAAGTAAAGCAAAAACAAAGGAAATTTATTCCCTACTTCCCATCAGCAGGCAATGTCCAGCCACTTCCTGAGAAGCAGGACCTCAGTACACATAGTGGTTACTATGGAAGACAAACGTCTTAATAAAAAATACCCACCTTCCTCCTCTTTTCTTTTAGCTTTTATTGCTGAGCAGGATGTCATATGGTATGGAATATCCCTTTGGTTAGTTTGGGTCAGCTGTCCCAGCTGTGTCCCCTCCCAACTTCTTGCCCACCCCCAGCCTACCAGCCTTGAATAGATAGCCTTGATGCTTTGCAAGCACAGCCAAGCAATAGCCAAAACACTGGTGCGTTATCCACACCATTCTAGCCACAAGTGCAAAGTACAGCACTATATGGGGTGCTATGAGGAAAGTTAACTCCATCCCAGCCAGACCCTAACTAGAAAATAATTGATATATCACAGATTCCTAATTAAGAATATCACAGCTTCTTTCTACTCAGAATAATCATGATATATAATCATAGATTTTTCAAATTATTTCAAAATTTAATGGTGATTGAATGTTGTGTAGCTATTGTTTGCTTGTTTTTAGAAAACATTTCCTTTAGCAGGATCTTGTGCCATTTCATCGAATCTGGTCATATTAATTCCCTCATATAATCTCTACATTGTAACTACTGAGGCCGACCATTACTGCTATATTGGGGACATGCATCCTTTACAGTATATTTTGTACATATATATATACACACACACAATAGTTGACATTAGAAGGAGTTTCTTTAACATTGGTGTATTCTCTAGATTGTGCAAGCTGCATGTAGCTGCATGTAGTACAGTTTGCTTGTGTGTCCTGGAGAGACAGCTGTGCATTAAAACAAAAGCGATGAAAAACTGTAAGAACTACTGGTCTTCGGGAAGATGGGAGATGGTCAGTAAGCTTCCTGCATAATTATAAATTTCTGGCATTTCTTGGCAGTTTTCTGGCTTTGATGGGAACTCTGAGAATGTTTTAGTTTACTTCAACTAGTTTAACTGCATAAAGTTTCAGGTTTTGTTTTTTTCCTCCTACTTCTCAAAGTTGAAAGCACCTTTTGCTCAACACTACAATAGTGGACCTCCTTCAACTTCTATATTTTCTGTATCTCCATCTTTTAATTCATTTTTCCTGATTCAGAAGAACCTAGTCCATAAATAATGCTAGTCCATGCAACACTACAGGCTTGGGCAGGAGTGGCTGGAAAGCTGCCCGGAGGAAAAGGACGTGGGGGTGCTGATTGACAGCCGGCTGACCATGAGCTGGCAGTGTGCCCAGGTGGCCAAGAAGACCAATGGCATCCTGGCCTGTATCAGAAATAATGTGGCCAGCAGGAGTAGGCAGGTGATCGTGCCCCTGTACTCGGCACTGGTGAGGCCGCACCTCGACTACTGTGTTCAGTTTTGGGCCCCTTACTACAAGAAAGACATGGAGGTGCTGGAGTGTGTCCAGAGAAGGGCAACGAAGCTGGTGAAGGGTCTGGAGCACAAGTCTTATGAGGAGTGGCTGAGGGAACTGGGGTTGTTTAGTCTGGAGAAGAGGAGGCTGAGGGGAGACCTCATCGCTCTCTACAACTACCTGAAAGGAGGTTGTAGCGAGGTGGGTGTTGGTCTCTTCTGCCAAGTAACTAGCGATAGGACAAGACGAAATGGCCTCAAGTTGTGTCAAGGGAGGTTTAGACTGGACATTAGGAAAATTTTCTTTACTGAAAGAGTGGTCAGGCCTTGGAAGAGGCTGCCCAGGGAAGTGGTTGAGTCACCATCCCTGGAAGTATTTAAAAGACGTGTAGATGAGGCCCTTAGGGACATGGTATAGTGGGCATGGTGGTGTTGGGTTGACGGTTGGACTCGATGATCTTAGAGGTCTTTTCCAACCTTAATGATTCTATGATTCTGTGATTCTATGATTCTATTAAAGTTTCTTCTTAGAGTACTCTGCCTTGTGTTCTTACCATCCACATACATGCATGGCAAACCTCTCCTATCTGAACAAAAATAACTGGTGTCCATGGAGGATAGCCAGTGTAAGCATGTCCTCCTGTCTGAATGTACTTCAAAAACACTACCTTCCTTTTTTTTCCGCATTTTCCTATTATAATTTCCACAGTAACTTAAGTTATTTCCCCAAAAAACAGGAATTTTTTTTCCACTAATGTTCATCTCATTAATATTTCAGACTGTCAGTCTGACAAATTGAGAAATAACTGGAATATTAAAGGAATAAAGAGGAATTACTCTGTATGCTTTCAAAATGCATGAGGGCTCTGAAATTCTTCACAAGAAAAAGGCAAATCTATCTTACTTTATCTTATCTAACAGCAGCAAAGGTAAATTACAAAGCATGAGGCAAAGACACATAAATTAGCAGTTTGTAAAAATTTAGCACTACAATAACTGTGTCAATCACATTAAAATCTTTAAAGTGGTAAGAACAGTTTTAAGAAGACTTCTTGTGGAATTATAATTTACAAGAAAATTTGTTCTTCCAGTCAAAAAATGTATTTGTTTGGCTTCAGTTTAGTGTTATGCTACATGAATACTAATGATATTACTTTAGAAAAATAAAGGCAAGCTTAATAAATCAGATCATTAGGTCAGGAAGTCATTTATCTTGCTTACGACAGCAACAAATACTTGATTTCTTTAAAAAAGACAAAATGTATACCTACAACCAAAAAGTACACTAATTATGCTAGTCTCAATAGGTGATCAAAACTACAATTTTTGAAATTAAAAGCAAGAAAAAAAAATAGAATCATAGAACCATAGAATGGTTTGGGTTGGAAGGAACCTTAAAGATCATCTGATTCCATCCCCCCTGCCATGGGCAGGGATACCTTCCACTAGATCAGGTTGCTCAAAGCCTCATCCAACCTGGCCTTGAATGTTTCCAGGGATGGGGCATCTACCACATCTCTGGGCAACCTATTCCAGTGTTTCACCACCCTCATTGTAAAAAATTTCTTCGTTATATCTAGTCTAAATTTACCTTCTTTTAGTTGAAAACCATTACCCCTTGTCCTGTTGCAACAGGCCCTGCTAAAAAGTTTGCCGCCATCTGTCTTATAAGCCCCCTTTAAGTATTGATAGGCTGCAATAAGGTCTCCCCGAAGCCTTCTCTTCTCCAGGCTGAATAACCCCAACTCTCTCAGCCTTTCTTCATAGGAGAGGCGTTCCATCCCCCTGATCATTTTCATGGCCCTAGATCACGTAGTCCAATCCCCCCTGCCATGGGCAGGGACATTTTTCACTAGATCAGGTTGCTCAAAGCCCCATCCAACCCTGACTTTGAACACATCCAATGATGTGTCATTCACAAGTTCTCTGGGCCACCTGTTTCAGTCTCACCACCTTCCTCGTAAAAAATTTCTTCCTTATGTCCAGTCTAAACCTACCCTCTTTCAGCTTAAAAACATTGCCCCTTTTCCTGTCACTGTAAGTCCTAGTAAAAAGTCTTCCTCTGTCTTTCTTATAAGCCCCCTTTAGATATTGTTGATTCTGACATTCCCTCAATATCTTTTTATCTCAAAACTCCTGGGAGAGGTTACGATGGTCTAGCATGGCTTCTTAGCATCACCTCTTATGCTGAATCTGTATTTTTAAAAGCCTGGCAGCACAGTACAAGTTGGTTTCTATTGAATTTAAATATTGCCACAGATTTATTGTTTACAGCCAGGAGTTTTTTTGAGAGCTTTACACATATTCCTTCCCTCATCAGCACTTTTCAAAAGAACCTAAAGTTCAGTGCTGAGAATGCTTACCGAGGGATCCAGAGAAATGGATTTAAACATGCTCTGCAAAGAATGAACTTTTGTCTGATCTCCCATTTCCCAGAAATGACCACCTCAATGCATGTTTGATGAAAAAGAGAATGCTGAATATTTGTTTCATCATATCCTAAAGGAAAGTATGGAAACCAAACATATGTCTTCAATAAGATAGAGTAGCAAATTGCATTCAACACAATGGGAGATGCTAGGCTGAACTGATTCTCAGATCTCTGGCACTTCTAAGTATGACCAGAAACAATTGGGTATAGGAAGTAAATTTTACAAGTTTGTTTTTGAAAACCTAATTCCTCATAACAAATTTTTCTTAGAATGAAATTATATTCTTCCACAGAATATGTGCTTAAAACAGATCTCCTTCTATGATTGATATCTTTCTATGACCAGATGACCCGCCTAATGGATGAGGGAAAGGCTGTGGATGTGGATGTGGACCTGGACTTCAGTAAAGCCTTTGACACTGTCTCCCACAGCATTCTCCTAGAGAAGCTGGCAGCTCACGGCTTAGACAAGTACACTCTTCGCTGGGTAAAAAACTGGCTGGACGGCCAAGCCCAGAGAGTTGTGGTCAACGGAGTTAAATCTAGTTGGCGGCCGGTCACGAGCGGTGTTCCCCAGGGCTCAGTACTGGGGCCGGTCCTGTTCAATATCTTTATCAACTATCTGGATGAGGAGATCGAGTGCTCCCTCAGTAAGTTGGCAGACGACACCAAGCTGGGCGGGAGTGTTGATCTGCTCAAGGGTGGGAAGGCTCTGCAGAGGGACCTGGACAGGCTGGATCGATGGGCTGAGGCCAACTGTATGAGGTTCAACAAGGCCAAGTGCCGGGTCCTGCACTTCGGCCACAACAACCCCAGGCAACGCTACAGGCTTGGGGAAGAGTGGCTGGAAAGGTGCCCGGAGGAAAAGGACCTGGGGGTGTTGATTGACAGCCGGCTGACCATGAGCCGGCAGTGTGCCCAGGTGGTCAAGAAGGCCAACGGCATCCTGGCCTGTATCAGAAATAGTGTGGCCAGCAGGAGTAGGCAGGTGAGTAGTACAGATCGTGCCCCTGTACTCGGCACTGGTGAGACCCCACCTCGACTACTGTGTTCAGTTTTGGGCCCCTCACTACAAGAAAGACATGGAGGTGCTGGAGTGTGTCCAGAGAAGGGCAACGAAGCTGGTGAAGGGCCTGGAGCACAAGTCTTATGAGGAACGGCTGAGGGAACTGGGGTTGTTTAGTCTGGAGAAGAGGAGGCTGAGGAGAGACCTCATCGCTCTCTACAACTACCTGAAAGGAGGTTGTAGCGAGGTGGGTGTTGGTCTCTTCTCCCAAGTAACTAGCGATAGGAGGAGAGGAAATGGCCTCAAGTTGTGCCAAGGGAGGTTTAGACTGGACATTAGGAAAATTTTCTTTACTGAAAGAGTGGTCAGGCCTTGGAAGAGGCTGCCCAGGGAAGTGGTTGAGTCACCAACCCTGGAAGTATTTAAAAGACGTGTAGATGAGGCACTTGGAGACATGGTTCAGTGAGCATGGTGGTGTTGGGTTGACGGTTGGACTCGATGATCTTAGAGTTCCTTTCCAACCTAATGATTCTATGATTCTATGATTCTATGAGATACAGGAGAGTCTGAAGAATTAATTTTAATGGCTTAAAATTTTACTTTGGATACTTACTTTGGTTACCCTAATGTCCTGAAATGCCTAGCCAACTTTGGGGTTACTTTGCATTGCCAAGTAGAGAGCTGATTGAGGTGAAAGAAAGATGTGATATGTTCTCTTGAGTACAGGAGCGTGGTCCAAACGCACACAAACTCACACACACAGACTCCCCCCGACACACAAATTTGGAATCTACTCAAATCCTTAACAGCTTTTGCAATTCCACTGTCATTAAGTTTTATTCACTGCTAATAGCCGTAAATTTAACGTAGATAGATGTCTACATTTAGATGCCTGCAATCCAACTCTTGAAATGGGATTTTCCTTACTTGTAATGTATACATGAAAATGAAATTAATTATGCCATAGGCAATCTATACAGTTAGCTTAGATCCCTCTCCTTTTGTCATTTATATTATGGTTATACCAGCTATAAGTCTATTGAGATAGAGACATTCTTTCCTTTTATGTTTGTACAACAGTAAGTACATATAAGTCCTGAGGGTACAGACATAATCATAACGTAAATGACACAAAGAATGTTTTTTCTAGGAATTATTTTCATTATATACTTTTGAGGCAATTCCTTTTTTACAAGCATCTGTGTAGGTGTGTGGGAGAGAGGATGGCAGCGAAGGCTTGAAGAGCTTTTTGTCAGTCATATTAACTTCCAGTTCCAAAATAAATAACTCCAAGTTAATTGTTGTCAAATATTTTATTAAAAGATGAGAACATAAATATTTATATTATATGTAAAAGCATTTGGACTTAGATTTTGTATAACATATATTGTATCAATAATTATATTTATGGAAACATTTGGAAGTTAACTGAAATCATATTCATGCAGGTCTAAATAGTAATTAATTATTTAGATTCACCACTTCAAAGAGAATGTTAGAGTTTGAAGCTGGCATGTCATGCATTCTTTCAAGCTTGCTATTAACAATTCTAAACATAAAATCACAAATACACTCCTTAGAAGGAAATTACGATAGTGTGACAAGTTTGGAAATGATACAATTGAGGTTAATCATGTACAAGGGTGCTTAGTAATATGATCTTTAACTGCATTTTCAACCCACAAGATACCTGGTTTCATATTTAGTGAAAAAAAAATTAAGAGTGCCCATCAGTGTTTTAGCCATCGAATACTAGGTATTGAGTTTTATCTAGATTGCTAGGACCCTTTTTACAGTGAATGGAGGGCTATAGGCACCTTTAGAAGGTGTTTCATTTTACTGATTTTAGGAAGTATTGGAATGCCCTCTGTCATAGGTGAAACAATAACTTGAATTGTGAATGCTAACAGGCTGCAAATAATTGGGGGGGTGGGGTGTGTGAATGTCCAGAACAAAGTTTCTGAACTCTCAAGCAGAAGTCTCCTACTTACTAGCTGCAATAGGTACAGGTTTGTTGTAAATTTTGCAACAGTTGAAATAAACAATACTGGAACGTCCTGGATCTTTTATCTAATAAAGAAAGAGACATGGGACAGAAGCACCCACTGATAGGCTGATTACGTATTGGGAAAGCCAGAGATCACAACCCAGAAAGAAGAGCTCGTTCCAAAAACTAGGGTTCCTGTAAAGAAGAAATGATCCTGAAGAAAAGAAGGGGGCCTGGAAAGAAGATGACAATCCTGGCTGAACCCGGAAAGATTGGGAAATATAATGCTATGGGCTAGTGAGTGAGCAAGCATGTGAGGTAATCAAGCAGTCTAAATGCTCCAGTCTTATTGGTTGTTATCCTGATCCACCATCTAGATCCACCATCCAGCTACCCATTATCTAGATACATTACTATTTGTCATTTACTCAGTTTCACCGATTAATGGTACTTGTAGGGCTCTTGCCTGTTTCCCACACTCCTGTGATTAGCAACTGCAGCAGGAAAGCATGCAACAGCTATGACCTCTCCAGGGGCTTTGACTTCCACCCCTCAAACATTTAACCCTTCTGTTACAAGCACAGCAAGGCCCCTGATGATTAGACAGACCCCAGCCAGTTGTTACACAATACTACATGTTGTCATTTATTGTGTCTTGCCTGTGACATCCTCTTAAAGTGACTGCCTTCTCCATTTGTTTCATGAAACTATCCGCAACAGGTAAAGACCTGAGTAGTAACTGTTAATTTAGAGCATGCCATTGGTCAGATATATTTAAGGTTATTTTTCTCCTTGCAATCATTACACTACATTTATTAACATTTATTAACATTCAGATTTATTTGTGATTTGATTAACTTCTTTTGCGTAGTCCTTAAGCAACTCTTCACAGTCAGTTTTAGCTTTCATTGCTGGAATAGTCATGTATCATCAACAAACTTTGTTCACCACATTTTCCAGATCATTGATTAGCATAGATCACAACATCAATTCCTGCAGGAATGTCCTGTTATTTTTCCTTCACTGTGAAAACTGATAATCTATTCCTATCCCTCTTTTGTATTTAATACAAGTAGTTATCATTAACCTTGAAGAAATCTCTGCTCTTGTCCTATGACAGCTTAATTTGGGTAAGGGACTCTAAGAAGGGCTGCCAAGAACTTTTTTGAAATATAAACACATTTATATAGTGAATTACTCTTGTTTATATGCTTATAAATTCCTTCAAAGAACTCTAAGACTTTCTAAGACATTTCTTTCTATGACCCTTGTTGATTCTTCCTATTGTATTTACCACCATCTCCAGTAATTCTATTCTCTGCTATAACATTTTCAAAGTAGAGAAACCAAAATTGCTTGTTTGTAATTCTCCATATTTTCCTAGAGTCCTTTTTAAATTATCATTTTAGTTGACATTTAAGAAGTTGGTCTTTTGTAACTTCCCCATTCCTAGTGAAGGGTTCCTAGTTAAGTTCTTTCAGAATTCATAGGCATATAATATCTGTTTCTCCCATCCTGTTAACAAATGGTAATAAACCTGCTAAACAAGACAGTATGAGTACTGTTCATCCACTTATCTATTTGAAATATCTTCTGCCGGTATTCTCCTGTAAGTCAGTTCTCCTGATTCTTCTCTCTGATATGTGAACTTTCTTTTTCATTCTTCCATAGTGACAGTAATACAAAAAAAAATTATTTCATTAATTGTTACTGAATCATCTAGTTGCCATTCAGACTCCCTATGAGATTCTTGCTTCTGTTGTGAATAAAACAATTTTATTTAGCAGTATTTTATTCTGGCATGTCTCATATCAGGGAATTATTTTTGTTTATTCGGTCCTGGGGTCCTTTCATAATTTCGTAAAATTTAGAGGACAGAAAATGACCCTACAAAACAAATTTTTAAATGTCAGAAATAAGACAACAATCGATCAGTCATTGACACACTTCCAGGGACTCTGAATTTCTTCTTTGATACTTTCTATGTAATCACTGTGGAGACTCAGTTTTACTTAGTTTAAGATTTGATGCTATTTAAGTGGCATAGGGAAAAGCATTAGCAAAGTGATTGTTTGATACATAAAGAAAGAGAAGATAATAGGAATACTTGAAGGAAAAATAACCATTTCTAAAGAGAAGGAGACCTGGATGCTTTATGATTAAATTTTATGCTTTGACACTTTTCAATTCTTTGAAAGCTAGTGATAATAAGGAAAATTAGTTCTTCGTCTGAGTAGCAGCTTAAATGAAACCAATAAAACCTAAACAGTCCAACTTTTTATGTTAGTTAAATGTACTTTTATCTCTTAGAGCTAAAGTGGATAATGAAACTTGTTACTTAAGGGACTTATCATTGAAAGTGGAAATTTTGATAATTTCATGTTGCATGTCTAGAGTGTCGGAATTACATATGATTAAAATGTTGCTGCCATGGCTAAGAGGGAGTCCTATGGGTTGTGAATTAATACTGTCTAAGGGAACAAAAATGGAATTAACAGATATTCCTTTTTCTCTTCTTTTCAATTAGAGATAAAAGTGAATTTCTTTTTCTGTTCCTAAGTGTCTCAAAAAAAAAGTTTACATTATGTAAGAAGAAATATAGATAATTCCTTAACTTTGTAGTCCATTTAGATAAGCAAAAATAGTTACTGTTAAATAATAAAAAAAGGTCCTGATGGAGGCCTTAGGGTTAGACACCGATGATTGCAGAGAGCTTCTTTTTCAAGGGATGTAAGGTTCAAAGGATGTTTTAAGCAGATGTGTACCAAAACTTGACTGACAGGAACAGAATAACTTCTGGTGTCATTTGGCTGAAGAGAGGTGGTGGATCTTAAAGACAGAAGATAACTATAAAGGAACACCAGGCACCAAATAGTGTGAACTGAATTAAGAAAAGTTGAACATTTGTCTACAAGACAGAACATGGACTTTAGACTGTGCCTGCAGCTTTACAAACATACATAAAAATGTCTCTTTCCTAAAGGGCTCTGAACTTAATGGGCTGAGTGAAAAAAGTGCAGGTAAGATAAAAAGTGAAAATTAACTTCTGCTATCTTACACACAGAACATAGTGACAGAATAAAGAACAAAAAAAGATGGTCCTCAGGCTTAGTTCAGTAAAGTAATTACCAAATTGCACTGCCATTAAAAATGTTGGTCCTGAAATTAGAGTCCTAAGTCTTTATTTGTCTCTCTAGTTAAAAATATCTGCAGCCTTAAAATAAATCAACTTTATCTAATATTCTAGAATGTCTCTGGATACTGAATATTAGATATTTTAATGTGTTATCTTTAAGAAGTTTAACTTTTAGATTCATTCTACATCTTGGTAGATGGCACTGTCTCCAGCACCCTGATAAACATATATAATAGTGATATTTTTGACAACTCCAAATTAGGCACGGGAAAGTCATGTGAGGTGGTTAGTTTTAAATAAAAAAGGAGCAAAAAGTGGAAAAACTTCAGATTATTTTGGTGGCACCAAGTGTAGAAATCCTAGAAATATGTATTTCTCAGGAATTTTCATGTCTGGGGGGAAATCAACCAACAAAACAAAAAATGATGCTATGGAAACAAAGACAAAAGTGAAGGAATACACATTCAATGTTGTCTTTAATGATAAAAATGGTACATATTAAAAGAAATATAATGTTATGAGTAATACTGATATGCAGAATTGGAGAGAAACTTAAATTTCAGCCTTGAAATTTAAGCCAACCATGCATTGCTGAAAGCACCAATGATAGCCTGCTGCTTTAGAGTGATTTTCAGTGTATTTTACCCAAGTTCTTTGTAAGGGAGCATAATATCAGTTTGGTGCAGGTTTCAGTGTTTGACACATGCTAAATGCGATGTGGCATATAAACTAATTTTAAAAAAAAGATCAGTAATGAACACTGCAATCAACGTAGTACCTCATATTTATACTGATAGTAAATGCAATATTAATCTGAACTCTGTTTACTATTCCATTCTCTAAAGTCAATCACATAACTTTATGTTGACTGTTAGAACAGTGTTGCAAAAGGTGCCTGCAGGGATGGGTGAACTGGTGATTGTAGCAGGCATATAACTTTTCTTTTTGTGCTACACATGCAAGAGATAACTGAAGATTCAATCTTCTCTTTCCCATCTCATTATGAGGAGGGGAAGAGGTAATGTGTGTGTTTCTGGCCTTTGGACTCTCTCTGCCTCAGAAACACTTGAGAGCAGATATCTGCCTACAGCCATAAAAGCTATTAAAAAATTACAAAAGCTCAGATCAGCAATAGCATTTTGCAGTTCAGCCAGGGTTTGCAGCTTGAGGATTGCAAATATCTTGGGTCTGCCGGTGAGAAGTAGTGCCTTTGGGAAAACATTCTAAAAATTGTACGGAGGGTGTAGCCTGATACTCAGGCGAGGAAATAGAGGCTTATGATAAGAATTCTGAGGTACATTTTAGTATTTTTCAGAAGTGACTTAAGCATTTAGATGCCTAAACTCTAAATGCCAAAACCACTTTTCAAAGCACACAAACTCCTAACCCACTTAGAATGCCTCTGCGTTAACATTTTAGTTCAAATCAGGAGTGCACTTTGAAGTAAATCTCCCAGTTGCCAGCACTCCCCCACCCCACCTTGCAGAGCACGAACTCACCCACTCAGGACTCTAAGGACCTACCCAGGCTTGGTTTGGCCTGAGCCGGCTGTAGTTTGTTGCAACAGTCCTAGAGCTCAGGTGACTGATGCCCACCGCACTGTAGCTGAAGCCAGGGCAATACCGTATGTGGTAAAGCTCTTACACTCCTCAGCTGTCACAGAGTAACAGACAATCACCCTTTACGTTAGCCTCTGTGCAATTTTCCAGCTTAAGCTGGGACCCAGTGAGAAGAAAGCAGACAGTGATAAAAAAACATATAAAAATAGCCCCAGGTGGCCCTCAGGTCTGTGAAGTGAGGAACTCCACTCCTAGCCATGATGTCATGATGCGATTCATTCACTGTAAACCTTCCCTCCCTTTCTTGAAGGAAACTGCATCCATCAAGCTTAGGACCCAGGGGAACATCAAAAAAGTGAGCATTGCACCACAGAAAAGAGGTAGATGACATGAAGGCGGTTTATACATAACAATTTGAACAGTATTATTGAGATTTTTTTTTTATTAATTAAATAATGTGGACTATTAGATGGTTAAAACATTAACTAGACAAGCAATAAATTTCTGTTGTCATATACAGAGTGCGATCTCTTTTGACCATAGCAAGATTTTGAGTGAAACAATGTCTGTGGAGAAACAGATTTGAGGTCCTCAACACTAACTGTTTTGTCCTGTAAAATCCTTGTTCCTTGTTATTGTAGACTTACTGTTAGAACCTGATCCTTGATATGTCTTTGGCACCAGAATAAGACCAAAACCAGCTTTATCTTTCTTTATACAAAGTGATATCAAAACCATCTCCAATCAACAGTTGTGAAGCTGCGTGGTAGCAAGCTCATTCTGTACTTCTCAAAGGGGATTTATCTGAAAGGGAAGTGTCCTATTAAAATAGGCTCCTTGGCTGACCATTGTCTAGCAAAGTTCTTCAAATCATTTATTCCACAAGTGGTCATGTTTTAGTTTCTAATCTATCCAGAATACCTGTCCTTAAAACTTTCCCCACAGTCTTTTCTACAAGCCCATCCCGGTGGCTTGTTCTCAGACTGCCTGCCAACACTGATGACCTGTAATTTAGGACAAAAGATCAGTATGTACTTTTTTTAAAACCCTGCCATGATAACCAGATCCGAATGAGAGCTCTAAGCTGGCGGTTTTTCAAGACCTGTCTACCTATTGGAAGAAGTTCACGTGTCCCAAATGCTGTGATTTTAGGTGTTTAGGAGGTTTGCTAGTAATCAAGCAGAAGTTTGCTTAAGTTGTAGTTAGATATGTATGGCTTCTGTCTTTTGTGGGGATTTTTTTTTGGTTTAGACCCTTATGCAACAAAATATTTAAATAAAAACTTAGAAAGAAAAGAAGTAATTGGAAGTGTCATATTTCATGGCATCTAGGTCCTTGCTCTTTTTTGCTTAGTTTAATTTCTCTCAAATTTCTTTAAGGGTTATTAATTCATGTTGCCTGCAGTGGATGGCAAGAGGAGGTGCAAGTTTATTGGAACGTCAGTCACAATTCCAAGGAGTGACACATCCAGTAAGCTCCTATTTAACCAAGCTTAACTTGGTTCATGGTTTTTTGTTTGGGTTTTTTTTGTACGGTTTTTGGTTTGTTTGGGGTTTTTTTTAGGGTCTATTGACAGACTGGGTTAATTCCAGCAGGCTGTTTTAGGTAAGATTTTATTTAAACAGGTTAGAACCTATTTCACAGTCTAAAACATATACATATGCAAAGCTACCACAGGGACACATTGTGCATTTACAAATAGAAAAGCAATTGCCAGATTCACAGAATTTCAGCACAAACTTGGCAGATTTTCTACTTATTCCTGGCAGTGTTGAATGTATTCCAGTTCATATTTTTTTGTGTGTGTACTAGGCCCAAAGCCAATACATACACCCGCATATGGGGAATGCTTGGTACAACCAGATGTTAAGAGATTAATTCTTCTAGTGTTGGCATCTGGGCCTGGGTCTGCTCCCTTGGCACATTCCCCTCTCTGACTCCTTGATTGGTTCTGCTGCTGGCTGCTGTGACATCTGTTCAGCTGTCTGCAGGCTTGGTAAAATGCTGCTGTGTTTCTTTATCTTTCTGGATGTCAGATTTCTTTGATACTCTCAGGAGCATGTATAATTTAAATTTTATTCCATTGTGCTGGTTAATAGGGCAAAGTATGGATTTGCTAAATGATCCATATCAGGACAAAAGGCCCTCATATACAGAGGGAAACAACTTGATCCCCATGTCTCTATTTATTCATTGTGAAACTGTAGAAACTTGTTTATGCATTTATATTTTCTTACATAATTTACATGATTTTTTTTCTTTTTTTTTTTCGTTTTTTAATATAATGAGTAACCATACCACATCTGCTTTAAAGAAAAGCACTCACTACTTAGGCTGCATCTATACAATCCATCCCTTTAAAACAGGACCCCCTGTGATCAGCAGTTCATTATTTAAATAATTTCTCTATTAAAAAAATGGGATTATACTTAATGCAGTATTATTTGCTGGCATACTTTAATAGTTGAATAGTTTTAATAGTTAAAAAAAAGAGAGGAAAAAAGACCTGGGGTGAGAGAAAGATGTGATGATACATTCAACAATTTCAAGTATTCTGCTGCTAAATCTAGCTGTGATTAACAGAATGTGATCCCTTCCTATGACCATCAAAAGGCTTAAAATATGTGTAAGGTTTTTATAGGCTTGAAGTGCATGAGTAAGTTAATATATGTTGCTGCATATGAAGTAATATTAAAGATTGTTTTTCAATCAAAAATGAGCTTCATCCTGACTTCTTTTGGCTACTTCTTTCAAATGCCATGTGTTTGTATTTTTCTCAGACTGAAATCCCTTCCTTTTTTGAATGGGATTGCAGCATCTCTTCTCCCCACCTCACTCCACACCAGAGCCACAAGACTCTACTCTTATGGAGCTTCTTCCCTTTGGAATCTGATCACTTGAAAGATGCAGTGACTCAGACCAGCTTCTTCAAAACAAATATTGTTTAACTACACACAAGAGCAGAGCAATCAGAAAGCAAAGGTTAAAACAACAATTCTTAGTAGAGCTCAGTAATTCCTTTAAGAGTTAGGTAGGTTTAATTTATGTCGAGTGTTTGAACTCCTCTGAAAGTAGAGTTAACGTTGCCTTCTCATTGCTCTTTCTCAGTTATTGAAATGAAATGCTTTCTTTCATTTTGTCTTTTGTGTTTATTTACTGTTTATAACAGTTTACTTATGTTTTGTTTTTTTCTTTTACTAAAAAGTATGTGTCCTTTCAAAATCAGTTTTGAATGTATTGTCTCTGTACTTTTCTTCTTACATCATATTTTGAGACAGACGGTTAGAAGCCAGACTGATTACCCTTAAAACAAAGGAGAGCCATTCCCCCAGCAAGACTGTTTGGCCTATCTACTTGCCTTTCAGATTTGTGCATAAATAGGTTGAGTGGAAATAATGGCCATGTTTAACCTAATCCCAGAAACCTGGGCAACGGTATGGAAAAAAAAAATACAAAACTGAACACACATTGATGTATGAATTTTAAGAATGAGATAATTTTATATTTTAAGAATGAAATAATCTTTGGGAACTGAACTGGAGAACAGGTATCCCCTTCTAAAAAGAGAAAAATGAAGATAAAAGTGAAAGCATAACTTGAAGTAGAATAGTAAAAGGAATCCTCAGAGGTTAACACTGTAGGTGGTCTGCTATAGACTCTTAGGATTATATTTATATGTAATTGCTGATCTTTTCCCAGAGTAATAAATACACAATGACTTATAATTCTGGGAGTCTTTAGCAGAAGAAAGATATTGTTAGTAATGCTTTAGACTAGGTATCCCCAGACATAACAGCTGACAAATTTACCCACCTGATAAAAAAAGAGCCAATGAAAAAAAGCTGCATTATGCTTGACATTGATAAGCAATGAAGACCTTATGGTGAACTAGTCATAGAAAATAACTGTGTCAATTGATGCTGATACGATCCTCTTGAATTAAACGTAAGGATTCTGATTTCAAAAGGAAGAAAGACTTCTGATCAACACTGCCATGTAGTCAACTTTCCTATGCTCCATGCAGTCTAACATGATAATAGATTCAAAGCATAGTATAAATCAAGCATAAATGCTCACAAAAACAAATTTTAAAATCATTAAATTTAAATTGAAAAATGAATCACTCAGGTGTTATCATTCACATATCCAAGTATGACCCCAACCCTCTATATAGAAATACTATAGAAATACTAATAGCTGATTTCATCTATGTGAGAATGTAGCATGATTTGTCTGAACAACTCATTTTCCTAGCTGAATCCTACCCCAGTACAGAAAGCTAATAAAAGGCCTTGTTCATCCTACATAAGCCATATTACGAGGGTTTAACTGATAATTGTTATAAAGAAGACCTCTACATACCAGTTGCATTCCACATTCGACGTGCAGAGAATGTGACAGCTAAGCTATTTATTTTTATTCTACTTACTCTATCATTACTTTACATTACATTAACTGCACACCATCCACCCTGCACACTTAATCAAGTATGGGTCCTCTAAACCCCTGCATCATTAACTACATACCAAAAAGTCATTATTATCTGATTGCTGTTCAGCAGACTTTGTGAAATGAATTGGTGGTCTCAGGCAAATGTCCACAACTCAAAGAGTTAGTGCTGCAGCTGGTATTACTTTACTCCATTATTGAAAGGGTAAGCAAATAGTGCATAGAGTACTACACCCACTGAATTATACTGTGACTTGTAAAGATGGTCTCTGCAGCTAAACTTTATAAACCCCACATGAAATCTTTATAAAGCCAAATGAGGAAATATGGTTTGTTTGCAGCAATCTGTGTTTAAAAGCTGGGATTTTCTGTGTCCATAACTATCAATCAGTTACCATAGGCTATAGATAGATTTACATTAGAGAAGAACTAAATTAGGTGAAGACATAGGTAAAATGTATATGTTTTATTCTAAGACGTCTAAGGGTGAAGAATGCCAAAACTCAAAACAAGTCCTGGAACATTATACTAGTTGAATGCCACAACACTTTGGGGACATGTAAACAATAACAAAAACTGAGAAGAAAACAGAAACCCTAATCTGGTCTGCAGTGAACATCCTTCCATCTCCAGCTCCTTAGGTGCAATAGTTGAATGAGTTACTGCCTGAAGAATTCAGTCACAGATCCATTTTCTGTGGTCCTAGTTCAAATTTCTATTAAAAAAAAAAATGTGTATAATGTGTAAGTGAACTTGTATGCATTACTGGGAATATATACATATTTGCTAGAGAGCTACACAATTTGTTATCTGGGATAGAAAAAAAAGACTTTGTTCCTACAAAAAAATATAGACTATGATCCTAAGGGTAAGAATTATGAAGTACACTTAAAGTGTATATTTCAGTGAAGGAAATCTCTCAGTGTTAAATTAGAGTTAGACTGGGAAGCCTTTACACACATTGGTGAACTCTAATTCAGACTAGTATTTTGAGTATCAGTAGGACTATTCACATTGAAAAGATAGTTACTTATTAAAATTTGGGTAAAAAATAAAACCCATAAGTCATACATTTAAGAACAAAATTAAAATAAAAGCCCATAGATTGCTCTCTATATTTTATGCTCATTTTTGCAATCCATAGAAATTCAACATGAAACAGAAAAAAAAGAAGAAAATTCATATAAGAGTACACAAAAAATATTTAAAAATATTAAAAACTAGGGTCAAAGTTCCCAATAACAGTTGGTATTTAACAAATGATGATGTTACTTAAGTGTTATGTGGCCATTCATATGACAGTCTCTTTAGAGATAATGCAATAATAGCATTATATATTGATGTCACATTAACACATAATCATAGTGTAATATGGCATGATGTTAACACTAAAGAATTAGACAGCTTTTAAAAAGTAATATATTTCCAGTCCCCTTCTGTGCCTACAAATCTCATCTACCTGTACAATTGGCAATGTCAGATATACCAGGAAAGCTGTGAAGGAATCAGACAGGAGTAGGCTCATTCTTTTATTTATTTATTTATTGCCTGATTCTTGATTCTGTTACTAAACCAGGAAGTAAGATATCTCTAGGCAGAACAGTGTGACAGGTTTATCTGCTTGGCAGATAAGTGTGCCCGAGAGGGTGGTGTAAAGGTCACATATTTAAGAAACGTATATTTTCTCATGTAAGAAATATTAGCAAAGGTTGCTTTTGTTGCTGAATATTTGGTACATGTTCTTTAAAAATCATAGTATTCCAGTACTGAATTGTCTCAGATTCACCATTGTTCTCTTACAGACCAGGACACTGGCATCTGAAGAGGACTGAAATATCATGATTTATACTATAGAGTGAATGCACCTTTTGCTCTTTCTATTATGCTTTTGTACAGTACCAAGCTATAGTTTTCACTGCATCATTGCAGCTAATTGTACCTTCAATTTCCAGTTCATATTATTTTGAAACAGGTTCAAGGCAGCACCTTGTAGATCAGCAAATTATGATAGAGATGTGAGCTCTTATCTTATGTAACGATAAGATGAGAATCTCAGCATGTGAAGGAAGTGATAAATATTTTTTTTGACACTATTTGTATACTTGTTTGCTGAGTGCAGATATCTCATGATATAAAAAGAAATAAAATACAAAGAACTACAAAGAAGACATTAAATGCAACATCAGAGAATGAAATTGTTTGTACTTGAAAAGAAGTACCTATGATGAATGTGGCAATTACTGTGAACAGACAAGGCAACAAATGAAGGACTTGGAGAATGGTGCAGATAGACATTCATGACAGATGTTATGAGGATGCCAATGGACAGATTGCCAGACAAGTAAGTCAGAGAAGACACTGACAAATATACTGCAAGGAATAACTTTTCAAAGAAGGTCAGGAAAGAAGAAAAATGAGCTTATATAATGGAAATCTATAACAAGTCTATGCTTAGCATCTTAAACAATTACAAAGCAGTATACAGAATTATAGAGGAAAGTTACCACATCAAATAAAAAAAACCTGTACTCTGAAGGTGTTTCTTTGTCCCAAATAATTGCCCCCTCTGGTAAACTGTACCCTACAAAATTACTTCAGCTTTACAGAAGTGCTAGAAGAATCGATACCTCAGGCATACATAACAGGACATGGGGAGAGGTACGTATCACAGAATGGGGTTCAAAGTGTCCAGTGTGAAGCACCCTGAAACAACCAGCAATGACGTATTGAAGAGATGGTTTGGCATAAAGAACAGCATAGGAAAAAGTGTTTATGCATTTCATCTAAATCAGAAAAACACAAGGTATGTGCTAAGGTTCTCACAGTTGAACTTTACTGGAGCAATTAATGCAAGTTATATCTCTTCATTCCTCTGTCTCCCTCTCCCCCTCTACATAGAGGGTTTTCAGCTGTTGTGTCACACATATGCATATACAGAAATACACAGAGTCCCACATAAATATAGAAAACTGTGCCAGTTACTTGGGTAAAAAGGAGTCCTGTGTTCAGAACTTCAATTTGACTTGATTTAGATAAGGAATTTGAACCAAATCTTCACATCCCAAGGAGAAATTCTAAGCAGGGGGACATTGGATCATAGGGGGGAAGATTAAGTCCCTTTAAAGAAAAAGGTCTCCTTCCTAGATATTTTGTAGGACAAAGAAGTAATGAACAATGTGGGAATAGGAGGCTGCCATGCTATGTTGCACCATAGCATAATAACCTAGACAGTTTCTATTTGTCCCTTGGTAGATACATATTAAAAATAAAATAAAGTCAGCATATTGGAAACTCTTATTTACATTCTCTAATAATGCACTTAAAAGGGGTGGTTTCAGTAGAGATAAAAGAAAAAATATTTAATATTAATAAGAACAAATTATTTTTAATATAAGTATATGCAGTAACTGATTAATTTTATACAAATATTCTGCATTCTTTGCTTCTTGCATTGGCAAGCAAGTTGATTGCACTGTATATCCAATGATTTGGTTACTTTTCGTTTTGTTTTCTTTTTACTTCCTGTGAGTTACCCAATAGTGGCCAAAATAAAAGACAAGTTATTGCATTATGTAACTGTTTTCTCAGATTTGATGAAGCATTTCTGACGTACAAGGAAAAATATCAAGTTCAGGAAGCTAAATCAACTGTGGATGTTTAATTATTCAGTTGTATGTTAGCAATTAAAGAGTTTGCTTTTAATATTAGAAAGGAATACAAATATATTTTATGACATTGATTTTCCACCATGAGATAGAATCAGATTATATTACCTATATTCCTTTTTACAGAAGTTAAGACAAAAAATATGTTGTTAGTAATACATATTAGGTTTATTAGCACTCAGATTATGTGATAATAAATTATGCCCACCTGGGAAAAAAAAAAAGTTTTAACATTTGGTCTTTAAATCATACTTTGTCAGGGCCCTCAGTGCAACCTTGCCCTCTCCAGCGGTTTTTGCTGCCTGTGCTGAAGGGCAGCCGGGGCCAGACTGCTGTAAGAAAGAGCTGTGAGAAGTGGGGTCCTCCCTCACCTTCACTTGGAAGCTGTATTTAAGCCCCAGCCCTGGCCCTTGGTCTCCACCTGCGTGACTGTGCAACCCTGGCCAGGCACTTCACTGATTCAGATCCTGACTCTGACCCATCCTTACGGAGCTGTCCCCTCTCGCTGTTCTGTGACACACTTTAGTGAAATCCCTTTCACTTACTACAGCTAAACAGAGGGGAAAAAGAAAGAGAGAACTGTGTAATGAAATGAACATACTCAGACCACATAATCCAGAGTCTAGTTGTTGTTTGTCAGTGATATGAACAAAACCAAACTTTGCCCTTCTAAAGATGAGGACGAGAGAGTGAGAGAGATGAGACAAGATTTTTTCCCACCCTTATGTATTTTTTTCACATGAATATATAAATATATTAATTTCCTACAGGAGAACTCCAGTTAACAGAAGCCCTTCCTCTCATGAAAATAATTTCATGAATATTTGTGATGTATTTGGACACTATAGAATTAAAGACTGAAATGTAGTGCATCGAGATTAAGATCGAGAAGGAAATTGTAATACTGATACTTATTAGCTTGTCATTGCTTTACTTTGAAATATTCACATTTTGCCATTTTAGTTTTCAGTTCAGTTCTTACTTTGTATGAGTCGTGTGTATTAATATCTTCATATATCTACATTTGCATTCATGTTCCGTAAGTCTACAGCATGAGAAGAATCCCAAGAAATCACTAAGAAGTAAACAGAATACAGAAAGAGGAAAAAAAGAGAGGTAAAGCTAGAATCTCAATTTTTTTCTTCAGTGCCTATTTACAAGCTTCAGCTGCTTGAACTGGAGAATTAAAAACACCATTCCCACAAAAGCAGATTAAAGTATATATTATTTTTCTTTCTTTCTTTCTAAAGGTGAAGTCATGTCTGGGGATTTAATTAGTAATGTTCATATAGTCTCCAAAAAAAGGGAGAAATGTGTTTTTGTATATAAGCAGTAAACCAGCATATATAATGCCCTACATGAAGAGTAATCTGCTGTTCCTGTGCAGCAAATGACTTCTTTTGTTTCCTAAATGAAATGTGCTTTTCCTGTAAATCTTTTACTAGGCCAGAGATAGTAAACCATTACCTTTTTATTATTATAGAATCACAGATTCATAGATTCATAGAATATCTCAAGTTGGGAGGGACCCATAAGGACCATCGAGTCCAACTCCCCGCTCCTCACAGGACTACCTAAAACTAAATCATATGACTAAGAGAGGCGTCCTTGATATTTTTGTATAGAGTCAATCTGTCCAAGCATAATAATTTTTTATGTATATTATTTTATGTTTGTAAATGCATAATCTGTGCTGAAATAAAGTTGAGAAATCTGAACAAGTAGTTTGTATTTCTGTACCATTAACTGGTTCAGCAAATCAGTTCTGAATTAATAAGCAGAACAGTAGCAGCATTGGCTATCTGCTGGTTAATATATTTAGCAAGTATGGCAAAATAACATCCAAAATATGTTCAAAAACAGAACATGATTTTTTAGCAACTGCATTCAGGTCAAGAATTTTCATGATGCAGTTACCACAAGCACTGAACTGGCAGTGAAAGTCATCAAAGATTTTTTTTTTTTTAAGGTGTAGAAAAAGTCAACAAAATGTTCTCAGATAATATTGCTATGTAAGGGAGGGAAAAAGAAAGTTCTTTTTTGAGCAGAAATGATCTTGCAGGTATTAAAAACAAATATTTAGTTAGTAGATAAAATGTCAGTCTGAACAGAGAAGACAGGGAAAACACATTTTCCAGCTAAAACAAGCATAAAAGAAACAATTAGAAAATGTCATCATTGTCCTGTGCTATACAAAGCAAACGTGGAAAGATTTTTAATTATCGTCTTGATAAGTCAGTGAAATGAATGTGATTAAAATGAAACTATACTTGCCAATATAATATTTAGCAATTTTCACTGAGAATCTCAAAGTAAATATCAAAGCAGGTCAAGAAATCAAGGAACAGTGTCTTCATTCCTGAAAAAGAAATGTTAACATACCAACATTTCTTTGACTACTATCAATCCTGTTTAACACAGCTGCATTTTTTTAAACTGACAGCTGCAGCTCAACAGTCTGGTTTTTATATCTTTTGATTTGGAATATTCCCCAGCAACAGTCATTCAGGAGCCAGATGATTCTTTTAAACGAACTGCCTCATTTCTCCTCCTATATCTTGATCACAACATCCCTAAATTTATGAAAAGTTTATATATTTCTAAAGGTATGATATAATATTTAACTGTAGTCAGTTTGATCATTGGTAGATATTAAAATCAAATAGTCTATTTGTTTGGTCAAGCCAGATAATCATTCTTTTCTGGCCAATCAACAGTGCTCATTCTTTTAATTATTATTCACAATATATTTTTAGAAATGAAAGCTGGCAATACACTTGAGAACAATTTAAATTCCAATATATCCTTCCAGGATGATTTCTACTGATACCATGATACCATAGGATTTTTTAAGATCAGAAGACCTTTGCTATTAACCCATTAATGATGGTAATAATGATAAAGATCAGGTCTTTAGACTCATGGCGCTAATATTTCTCTAAATCACTCTATATATCTTGTTTGGGTTTTTTTGGTTGGTTGTTTTTTTTCCAAACTCTGAAGTTAAATCTTTCAAAAGTTTAACTTTGAAATGCTGGTTTGTATATGCTGACAGTGCCAATTCTGTTAAAAATAACCTCTTCAACTGGCCCTTGGAAATGTTACTGAATTTTTTCTTCATTTAAAATCCTGAGATTGCCCAGAGATGTTATTTTAATATTTTTTTCATCCTGCTGTGTCTCATTACAGCCTGCAACGAGCAAACATGCTTAAATATTCACAATGACCTACAAACCTAACAAACTTTAGCTACATAATTATATCTATGTAGTATCTGTTACAGATTCTTGGTGTCTAAACAGGTCGGTGCCCTCTAAGAATTGAGTTTGTGAAGAAAGATTAAGAAATATTTATATAATCAAACTTTATAGGTGGTGATGTCAAACTATTAGAGTAGCCGATCCAAAGCTTAATTAACATTTTACAAGAAGCATCCTTTTCCCTTAATTTTAATCTTTGTTACAACAGTGCACAGGCATCTTCCCACATGACTCTGATTGCAGAGTTAAAATGTTATTTTAGATATGTTTGAGACTTGATTCAAGGAGAGCACCAGTTCAGAACATGGTTTAGGCATATATTTTATTGAATAGTAAAGTAGTAATTAAGTTAAAATTGGTTTAATCTTCTGGTCTGGATCTATCTCACTTGGCTGTAGGCACCAGTAGCTTCATAGTCTCAGCCAACTAGCCACCTCCTTATATAGCCAGTAAAATTAAGAGAGGTGGGGCTATGGGATATGTTCTGTCCCCTGTTAGTGGAAATGCAGACTGAAATGAATGTTGTCCTCTGGTCCTAGGAGACGAGGGCAATGTTAGCAGGTAGGGTAGCAGAATAGCAATGGATCTGCTGTGTAAAACAGTTGATGCTGGGTACCAGATGCCCACAGGACACATACTTCAGGGATCTTACCGGTGAACAGCCTGAGCTGGGGCCAGTGGAGTGAATGGAGCACCATAGTTGTGTCTTAAGAGTGCAGCTTCCACTTTAGCTTTAGACATCAGGAATTTCAACCACCCAGTGAAGTCAGTCAGAGTTTAGTACATGGAGGTGATTGGGAGACTTTCTTCAGAAGTGCATGCCGATCCAAACTAGAACACTAGTGTGTTATTAGGCTCCTTGAAGTGACAACAGGTACCTAATAAATTCAGCTTCAAATCATCTTGCTTTTCTAATTTTGCTTTGCAGAGGTGGAAAGAGAGAAATGAAGGCAAAGCTTCAAAATTATCTCACGTGAGGGGGAAGCTCTGAAAATTGTGGAGTGCTACCAATATCAACTAACTTCCAGTATAGACATTAGATTAAAACTGCAGTTCAATTTCCCTGAGGAGGCAATAGTAAAAAGTTTTCATCTTTCAGTTTTATATCCAGATTTATGAATCATAGATGTTAATTAAAAAGAAGAACTGAGATCATTTCACTTTATCCTGACATCATTTGTTTTAGTTACAAAATGAGCAAAAGTCCAGTAGATATAAGCACATACTCTTTTATTCTCAAAGACATGAAATCAAGGAGATCTGACTTTCACAACTGATGTATGAAAATTGTATGGACTGACAAGAGTAGAACAATAAAGTCTTTATAGTATAAATTATCTATAAGTACTTTATTGTATTTTGAAATATCTGTGCCTTTATATGCAGTCTTCTCTAAGTTAAATGCTTGTTTGTATCTAATGCAGTAAAATGCTACTTTATTAAAACCTGCAAGGACAAAAAGCAAAATCTTCTAAAGAACCAGGTTTTACTACATAGCTCAGAAAAATAAAACAGTTTCTTTTGCAACTAAAACATAGAAGACAGTCTGAGGATACTCCCTTTGCACTGGTACTGGTATAAAAGACCTCTGAGGATGCAGCTCTTTGCAATCACTATTTTATTAAATGTCAGAAAGTGTAAGGTGTACATTGAAGGCTCATGTAATGTAGCTTACCTTACGCACATAACCTTCACAAAAACATCTTCTAAATCTGCTTGCTAAAAGATTTATGGCATCATGCAAGTTTTATGCCAGTGAGTGCACTAATGGCTTTCCCTGATAAATCCCACAGGAGTCATGCTGCATGGAAAATGCCAAAGCATAGAGCAGCACTTAAGCGTCACAACTATAGGCTGGTTGGTAGAAAAAGTTCTAGGGCATAGAAGATAAAATATTAAAATATATGAAATTTTTAAATCTAAAAGTTTAAAAACCTTTTACATTTTGCGGTATTTAACATGCATTAAATTTTATATATTAAGGGTCTTAGGAGTGGTATATATCTTACTTCTAATTCAGTTCTGTACATTTCCACAGTTATAAAAATTATATATGTTTCTTGGCAAAGTAAATCATACATCTAAAAGAACACAATTTAATTACTATAAAGCAATTTAGAATGAAATTATTTTTGAAGCACCTAAAAGAATTAGGGTCTCACATCTTCACTGATGTTCAATAGCAGTAGGGTGTCGTCTTCTAGAGGCTTATAAAATTCCCAGCTATAATTACCAGGTTCATTGCTAAAAGACTATCAAAAAGAAGTTGTTTTTTAAATTTAATTTGGATAAAATAGAAGTACTATAGTAGAGAAGACACAAAATAAAACACAATGATGATGATATTTGTTGGAGATGCAGTTCTTGTAATTATTAAAAGGAAGTTCTTTTGTGACACTGAAATCAGGAAATGCCATAGCTAAATGAGATCAAACAAAGAATGAAAAAAAAAATTCTACACACATGATATTACTATAAAGATAAATATCATCCACAATACTTTCTGAAAGAAAACATTAAAAAAATATAATTATTCAGAAGTACTTTGACTTAAAATGATGAAAATGATCTTTAGATAAAACCCAGTATTACAAATTGGACACAGGCCTTAACATTAACACCTTTTACTTTAAAAAACAGTTGCATGGATGGTTTCTCTAATTCTTGATTTTTTTATTTGTTTAAAACTATTAATTCTTAAAAGACTCTATTGATTTTCCTTTCATTTGGAAAAAAAAAAATCCAAAACATATGCATAGTCTGTGTAACTAATTGCCAAGATACAACACCGAGGTCTGTGTTAGAAGAATTAAAATGAGATATGAGATCTACAAAAGACTATTAAGGACCTCAACTGTGTGTTTGGTTGAAAAATGCAAGTAACCCCTGCTCTTATGAACACAACATAAATATAGCCCTAGAATTTATTTGTCAGTGCCTAACCTTAGAATTCTGTACATGTACATTTACATAATTCAGTCACTGTCAGGAAGCTTCTGTTTGTCTGCTCACCATAGGAGAAGAGTGGGACAATGAGCAGATCCTGGTGCCTCTCCTATGCTCCAGGTAAGTGGCCTGACTAGCTGACCGCAAATTTGCTTGGAGACCTTTTTCATCTGTCGTATCGTACCTAGGGTGGTGAATATTTCCTACATGTTGACCTGCTTTTAAGACTGAAAACATTCTAGAGAAGACTTTTAAAAGTGTTACAAAATTGTTTCAAAAACATAATAAGGAACAAAACAAGACTGAACAGTAAGTAAGGGATGGCATAATTCTACAAGACAGCTGGATAACACAAACAATTGCTTTGAGTTTCATCAGTGTTAGACCAAAGTTAATTTTCCTTAAATAAAACATAGTTTGTTTTACACTTTTAAAGAGACAGGTCTTTCTTGGACTGACCTTAAATTTAGAGATCTTAAAACACAAAGATACCAAATCAAGGAGGTTAACACTCTGGACAAAATACTTTGCATCTCAAAGTAACTACAGTGTTTTTCAACCTGGTAATACTTTAAACGGGTAGTTCCTATGCTGATAGACTAAAACTGTGGTTTAGTTTACTCTAAATTGCAGAGGTATATTGATAAGGTTACTATGATAACACAAATCAGTCTTAAAAAATCCCACTAGCCCAGTTCAGGTTTAGTGGAAGGTTTCATGAGTTTTATACTTGCATGGCTATGCAAATACTCATGGCTATGCCACGTAGGAATACCTTCCAGTACTACCTTTGGGTGAATCTGAAAGGGGAGTGCCATTATTCTGAATCTGCTGCATACATTTTATGTGTTAGAAGAACAGCAATCACTAGCTCCTACCAGTTACTCACCCCCCCCGCTGCACCTCTTTTGCCTGTTTCCAGGACCAAAATACTTCTCCCATACTATTATAATTTTTTCCCAGTTTCATGTATTTATTTGTTAGAGTTAGATAAAAGAAATGCTAGGAGAGTGGGGTAGTGGAAGGGTTTAATTTCCAACCTGGCCAGAGTTAAGAAACAAATATCTTTTTTAGCAAGTCTGTTGCCTTGAGATTTCAACACTGTTTCCATGCTCAAGAGCTTTGGGTAATAATCAGTTAAGGACGCAAACTTATCTGAGTCCAACAAGAGCTTTGATGTTCACCCTGGAATAATCTCGAGGTGAGTACATTACAGTGCTCTGGCAATTAGACACATGAGGTTCTTCTGAGTAATGGCAGCTTGAAGTATTTTAGCTCTTTGCCATTAGAAACATGAACTAGAGTTTTTACCATACTGTATATTGTTGTGAATATTGAAAATATTTTTAAAATATAAGTAATAAAAAACTATAAGTATTTCCAATCTCTGAGCTAATCTTCATGTTGACAACCTGATAATGTGATTCCCGACAAAGAAAAAAAACTCCTCTTCCACAACAGTGGAAGTACAGAAAAAATATATCTTTAATATTACGGATTAAATGTTAAATGTTTTAAATATATCTTGTAAGAATATTTTAAATTTTGAAGATAATTTAACTATTTTGGGGTTAAGTTCTGGGGTTTTTTTAATGAAATATTTTGTATATATATAGAAACACACACAAAAATATATGTGTATGCGTGCATGCATGTAGGATAAATCCAAAAGCTGTGATCACGCATGGTAATCAAAAATGGATTGACAGTATATACAAAAGAACGTAAATTAAAAAATAGACCTAAACTTAAATTTCTTTTGGATTTCATTTTTTTTGGCCACAATTCTCATGATAAAACAAGTATGATATTTCATTTAGATTATAGACTTTCTGCGGTTTCTTTTGAACCTATATAGATTTCAGTGTCCAGACCCACCACTTAAACAGATCATACCACACTTAATCCATACAGACCATGGACAAAGAATAGGCTCTCACAACCTTCCCTAAGACTGAGTATCTGCCCAAAACCAATAAGACTGAATCTTACTGAGTTGGTTGAATAGGGCCTAACCTTCTCTGTAGCTTTTCAGTGTAGCAACTGAGGTTGGAAACACAGAAATGAGAGAGGAGGAGTGGGCTGGGAGAGAAATGGTCAGGTTGGAACAGCTGGGGAATGATTTAGATCTGGAGGTACATCAGTGATATCCAGTTCCTCTTCCTCCACGTGGCTGTGAATTCGAAGGTAATGCTATGGCCAGCTTGAATGCTTGTGAGTACTGGGTGCAGGTGTCCAGGTGTTGGCAGTGGGAGGCTGCAGGGGTGGCCTCTATGAAGAGAGGCTGGGACTGCCCCATGCAAGATGGTTCCAGCCAGCTCCAGCAGACCCACCGCACAGAGCTGAGCCCAGCAGCCAAGCTGGTGGAGCACCTGGGAAAAAGTAAATTAGAAAGGACAGAGGAGGAGAAACAAAAAGAGTGAGAAGCAGAAGTGACCAGGGTCAGAGAAGGAAGAGGAAGAAGAGATGCTCCATGGCAGAGCAGTTACTCACTGCTGCCTGCCAGAGCAGATGGGTATTCTCTGAAGGAACTACAGCCCATGGAGACCCTACTTCAGAGCAGGGGAAAAGTGTGAGAAGAAATCATAGAATCATAGAATCATTAAGGTTGGAAAAGACCTCTAAGATCATAGAGTCCAACCATCAATCCAACACCACCATGCCCACTATACCATGTCCCTAAGCACCTCATCTACATGTCTTTTAAATACTTCCAGGGATGGCGACTCAATCACTTCCATGGGCAGCCTGTTCCTCTTTCAGTAAAGAAATTTCTTCTAATGTCCAATCTAAACCTCCCTTGGTGCAACTTGAGGCCATTTCCTCTCATCCTATCACTAGTTACTTGGCAGAAGAGACCAACACCCACCTCATTACAACCTCCTTTCAGGTAGTTGTAGAGCGCGATGAGGTCTCCCCTCAGCCTCCTCTTCTCCAGACTAAACAACCCCAGTTCCCTCAGCCGTTCCTCATAAGACTTGTGCTCCAGGCCCTTCACCAGCTTTGTTGCCCTTCTCTGGACATGCTCCAGCACCTCAATGTCCTTCTTGTAGTGAGGGGCCCAAAACTGAACACAGTATTCGAGGTGCGGCCTCACCAGTGCCGGGTACAGGGGCAGGTTCACTTCCATGCTCCTGCTGGCCACACTATTTCTGATACAAACCAGGATGCCATTGGCCTCCTTGGCCACCTGGGCACACTGCCGGCTCATGTTCAGCTGGCTGTCAATCAGCACCCCCAGGTCCTTTTCTTCTGGGCAGCTTTCCAGCCATGTGACTATCTGCAAAGGGAGGTGAGGCCAAGTAGATTTTCCTTAAGAAACTTCTAATGCCACTCAGCCTAACTGTGTATACAATGGATTGAGACTTTGGATACACTTCATTTGGGGTAATATTAATCTCTCACACTTTGGCCATACGTAGAATACATACATACATCACTGTGGGATGACCCAAGGCAATACAGACATCTCAGTTTTCATTGAATCCATCATACAATATTTCTCATTATTGTGGCTAAACGAATATATCTGAATGTTTTGCACATGTGAAACCTGCCTGCATAAGCAGTATTCCCATTATGAAAGACAATTCATATAAGCTGAACAGAGGCCTTGGCCAGAGATTTATTAAGAGAAAGATACGGGTAAGGTTCCTAAATATTTATCCTTGTATCTGAGTACTTGGATGCTCTGAAGTCCACTTCTGAAAACTTATAGTTAGCAGAAGTATTTCAGAGATTGCTCAAACTCATACTGTTTTTCTGTTTTTTAATTTTATTTTTAGATTTCAGTTTTCCTATCCCTGTACTGACACACTCATGATGTTCTATTCAAAATAGATGCAGATTTCAGCATGAAAACTCACATGATGTGGATACACAGAAAAATATACAATTCTTAAAAAACACTGGATTGATAATAGTTACATTTATGGAAATTTTGATTACATCTACAACATCTAATCATAATTCAGATTAAGAGACTTCAAATTCTTACAGTTTCAAAGAGTATTATTGTTTAAAGTTAACAAATTTAAAGAATTAAAATTTGTGTATTACAGGGATACTTAATGAACAATATTTCAAAACAACAGTAGATCATCCAAACCCTAAAAGGCGGTTTCTTTCCTCAAATGTTACCTGAGGGACAGCAATATTTTTGAAATACTGCTAAAACTACCAACATCAATGAAGCAACAGAAGACCTCTGGAAAAGTGATGAAACTTAAGCCCCAGGAGTCAATATAACCATATGGGTAGGAAGCACTGCCTTTTTTTGAAATTAAGCGCACCCCAACAAACATGAAGGTATTTCAAATTGCGATGCAGTATTATACAGTTATTTGTTTGGAGGATATCTAAGCTTGTATTGGCACAGCTGAAACAACTTTAGGGCTGAAGTACCAAGTCATATTGGGCATGGTTGTTGAATTGCTTGTGGTTTAACGTGTTGCAATTACACATGTATTTTTTCCTGTCTATTCCTGTTGTTCTTATTCTTTTTGGTTCATGCAAAAAGGAAAACTAACATTTATTTGAGTCAGATATGAATCCCACAGGAGGAAACCAGATGTTTATCCTCCAATAACATCATTCAGTATGCATGAGAATGTAAAATGAGAAGCCTTTCACCAAAAATAAAATAAAATAAAAAAAACAAGTGCCGTAGCACCTTGGGGAGGCAAACTGCCTGTTCAGCCTGAAATGACATCATTAAAAACATAAAAGGCTGAAACAGAATCCATTGTGTGGAATTATTATAAGTATCTCTGAAGTTTCATAAATAGTTGAAAAAGTGAAACATTTAAGGTTAGATTACAGAAATACAAAAAAACAGCTCCAGGAAATGCTATTGCATTTACAAATTCAACAGACCGAGTATCAAAACAACAGTATATACCAAATAAAAATACTTCTCATTATATTATACTATACGTGATGTTCTTCATTGATTGGAGACAAAAATTCAATTTTTAGCTTTGAGCTCCAATGCCATCAAAATAAAAGCCCTTGTCTCCCACTCACAAATCTTTAGACACAAATTCCTTTGATTAATATATCAATAGACCTATGAGTGCTGAAAACACAGTACTGCAGCTGTCAAGAGATTCTAAATGTGAGCGTTAACCAAAACAGTATCTAGATTAATTTTACTTATATTCAAGCATTTGAGTCCACTGATCAAATCCAGTTAAAATCTCTTATTTTTGTGAGTTATTCAAGGGGCTACCTGCTCTTAGGTATTTCAAGTACTTACAGGTAAAATTGGTGTACTTTTTTACATATGCGGTGTGGGGAACCAAAACTCAAGTTATAAATGCTCACTTAATATATCGTGTGGTGTACACAGTTATATTTTCTTTGCTGATTCAGGAAGAGCTTAGGCAACATGATATTATCCTTGCTTCAGTCATGTAGAAGCAGTGAGGGAGATGGTTAATCCTGGTTTGGATGTTGTTTTCATGTTGTTAAAAATAGGGAAGTTACATAAAATTATTGCTGGCTTCACCATTTCTTTGCATTCAGATCCAAAAAACACAATGGGCATTTAAGTGCTTATGTTCCTTTTATAGACACAGAAGACAGGTAAGAGCCTTAAGGCTTTCAAGGGGAGATCCTATCTGCCTAATTCAGCGAGACTCTCTGGGAGACTTCAGAATCACTTACTGATCCCCGCTGACCATATAATGAATAAACACTTTACCTGAGGCACCTAATAAAAAACCTAGGCACAGGAATATGCCTGAACAGGAATTTCAGTGAGTACTTCCATCAACGCAGGGTACCAAAACATGAAATTCCTATCTAAAGCAAGTCACTTGTGTTGCCAACAGTGCATGCCTTTTATCAAAAGGCCTACCGTTCAGAGGACTTGCACAGAAAGTGGGACATCTAGATTTTAGATCTTTTTCAGCATAAGGGTGAGACAGAGTTCCCACACCCCAGGAAAATGACTCCTGGTTTTAGATTCCTTTTTGGGATTAGATTGCTTAAAATGTAATGTCTTGAGTTGCTGTCCAGGTCATGAGAACATAATGGCATATTAAACTGACTTAATTAAGTATAAACTTCTACACTTTGTGTCCCAATTTATCACACCTAATGTTTCACCTCATTTCCTCAGTCCATTACATGGTCGGTCCAGTAACTCTTCCAATTTAGGTACATATACATTCTAAGGGCTTAAGCTGCTTCTAACCCTCACAAAAAATACATACTACTTATTTGCTACAAACCGGAAAAGTGTAACAAGGAAAGGAGCATTTCATTCTTTCCATTTTCTCTATGCTCTTTCCCTAAGTGAATTTTAATTGTTATTCTCAGAGCTAAGAAACGAAGTTAGGAGGAAATCTGGTCTCAATCACTGTGAGTCTTCCTATGTTCTCAAGTAGAGGATAGTTTTTCAGGAAGCATATTTAAGTCCTGAAAAGCAAGAACATGTATTATATGCAAGATGGAAAATAACAGAAAGAATCAGAGCATTTGTATTGTAATTTCTTTCTAGTAACCCATAAGTACCACAAAGATTCAGGTTATCCTTCTTTTCTGTTTATTTCCACTGAGGCATTATTGCTTCTGCTTTCATCTTTTTCATGCACAAACAATTCATGTTCAATTTAAATCTGTATTTAATGTGTTCATACTCTTTATTCTACCAAAACCTGTTTTCTTAAACCCGCCAACAGAAGTATAATTCTCTTGAGAAATTTCTTCTCCTTTTTCATAAAAGAACAGAATAGAATCCATCTGGATATCACTGATTTCAAGGGATCATGTATAAATCTACTATCACAAGAAATGTGAAGTAAATCTATTTTTAACATATATTTCTAATGTGCACATATGCAGTGGTAACCATTTAAAAAGCAAGTGTTCTGAAAAATATACAACATGTATTTCTTTCCAGGTTCTGTAAGGAATTGCTGGAAAATACTGATATTCTAGTATAGGCATTTTGATGGAAACAAGATTAGTGTACACATGCAAATACTAAATACTATAGTAAAATTATTTAAAGATGGAAGGGCCATTTCAAAGGAGGATTGTTTCCAAAATTTCTGTCTTTACTTCCTCTGTAGTATTTGCTTTATTATACTGGCTTGTTCCAAAAACTATATGAAGTAACTCCCTTCTCTCATAAGGATCCCCCTATGAGTTGGTAGAGGTCATCCCCCTACTCTAATGATACTGATTTTTTTACCATCCCTTTTGCTCTACTAGGATGAGGAGGTAAGGACAACATGTTTAAGCCCTGGCTTTTGAGCTGAAAAGATCTGAAAAGAAGCCAGTGTGAGTTAATTCATTGTTAGTCATCATTTTACAAAAGTAAGACAACATTAAACTACAGAATAGAAGCATACTTATGGGTCATTTACTGCAAAACAACTTCATATCTCATGATATACGTAATTGTGTGTTTATATTTTACCATTGTATAAGGAATAGTACTCAAGAATCCTTACCAAATTTTCAGCAGAAGGTGAGAAAATAGAGCTGAGAAAGTAGCCCAGATAAGTGGACTGAAAGTTTCACTTCCACTTTCACTGAAATGGGAGCTTTTGAAACGACATGACCAATTAACTTAAAGAAGACAAAACAAAACAAACAAATAAACAAAAATCCTTGAAAGAAAACCTATTAGCTTCCCCCCCTATGTATACTTCAGACTGCTTATTTTTGGCATCCAAGTATTACCAACCGTTTGTGTTTTGGAAATTATTTCTCTGTTGAATATATAGAAGACTGAAAGGATGGGAGTGTTGACAGTATTAAACTAGATGTCATTTTCTGACCAGCAGTGACCTGCCCAACAAAGTGAAAGTGAAACAATTGGGATGTATTCATACTGCACAAAAGATTAGTCAAGTTCAATAAATTAAGTTCTCTCTCTCAATCTCTCTTATTACAGCTGAACTAGTATGTTTCAATAAGGTATTAGTGTACAAAACTTTTACAACTGACAAATGGCCTACCACTTATTAAATTTAAAGTTTATGAAGCTTTGCAAGTAGGAGAAAGTTTTTTGAGCCATTTCAAACTTCAATGACCTATCTTTCCTAATAACCTTAAACTGCCTTTTTTTATTTGCCTAGGCAGAATAGTGACCAGTGGAGCTTTAAGCAGTTGCAGAATAAAAATTAAACCAGTGTTTTACCATTTTTTCAAAACTATAAGATTTATGATATTATAATAAAAAACATATTGTAAGTTCTGTATATCTAATCTATTTGCTTTCATTGCAGGGCAGACAATGTTTTCTGCAGAATTTTAAAACTCGTACTGCCATAAGTTCTAATAAAAATTTATTATCTTCTTTTTTTGTTGTTCTTATTCTAAGGAAGTCTATACAATAGAAAGAATCAGCTAATTCTTATTGTTCTCAAACTTAGACTTAAAGCAAAACCTCTTCTGTTCTCCAGAGTCACCTGATATATACACAGATTTGACCCTTCTGAATTGCACGTGTAGAGGTACATGTATTCATCTACAGTTCACAGTAAGAACAATGAGAAGGGCAGCTTAGGGCAGGGCAGGGTAGTGAAGAGAAGGGAAAGGAAAATGGGGCAGGGTCAGGGAAGTGGAAGGGGAGCTTCTTGAAGTATATCTGTTCAACTTCAACAACATATTCAATCTTCATGAACAACATGATGATAATAAATTATTATATCACAAGAGGAACATAAAGGGATTTAAGAACATTTACCACAAACTTCAGTGTAGAATACTTGTAAAATATTTCTAAATAACATAAAGAATTTTATATCATCTTTATTAATCGATGCATGACAACATGTTATTGTGATAATGATACTTCTCAATTTTTTTCTTTTTTTCTCCTTCTCTTGTGGTACTGGACATATTTGAGAAAGTGATGGAGTTAAAACTTTGAAGTGATGACAGAATCAGGAAATACTCTGTTTCTCAGCTTTCATTATTTCATCAACCTTGACAGAAATAAAAAATTTATGCTGGGTAAATTATCTCTTGCTTTGCTTACGAGAGGACTCTTAAGGATAAAAATTCTAATAACTATGTACAATGAATATAATGCTTTAAATTCAGTTGACTGAAAAACACCCATAGGAAAAACAGAAGGAAATAAGTACTGTCCTTTTCCAACACCACTATTCATATTATACATTAAAATATACTAAGTAACTATGTGTTCTGAGGGAAAGAAATTTTTTTTTCATATAAAAGTCCTTCAGCATAATGACAGAAGTACACAAGTGAGATAACATCACTGGTTAAGGTCCATTGTATTAGTGAGTTGTGTCCTCTGGAGATGCACATTCAAATATAGCCTCAGGTCATACTGATAATGAATGTGATAGTTTCATTTTGACTCATAGTAAATACCGAACTTCAACTAAAGACAAACCACACAGTTTGCCAGAAATAAAGAAAGATTATCAGATGAGATTGAGGTAGATTGTTTAAACTGTAAAATAAACTTCAGAATATTACTTTAGGCACCTCATACCAGAACTTCACTTTTTTTCAGGAATTACTATATCAGAAGGAAAATACAAAAAAAGTGATGAATGTGTATATATAAATATTTATTAGAGATTCAGACAGTTTCAGAACTGCAAAGACCATTATTATTAACCACTGCAATAACTCTGAATCATAAGGCCTTTCTGATTAATTATTCTAAAGTTCTTACACAATTTTGGTAAATCTTTTTGTATAAGTTAGTTATATCTGAAAAAGAACATGGAGCCCATCATTCAAAATTAAAATGGATTTTCATAGGCAAGAAATGAGAAACAATGTATTATTTCTTTTTTTGAAAATCCATTCTTTTACAATCACTGATAACTGAAATATAAATTGCATAGAAAAGATATCAGTAAGAATAAATTATTGATTATGAATACATCAGTATATAATAATAATGGTATCTTTCATCACATTTGTATGAACTGTATTATTTAATCTAGATATAGTAAAAGTTCTGCAAAAGGCAGACTTTTCTAAATATTTTATTGCTAAATATTTTCTCTCTTTAACTGTCTTTAACTGTATATAATTACTGGCTCTCCTGATCTGTAACTTAAGATACCTTTTGGTTTTTTTTAATAAGAAGAATGGCTATTGTTGAACAAAATCTCCTAAGTTTTGTAATGCAGTGGGTCAATGCGTAAGTTTCATCATACTTTTAATTATTATTATTATTATTATTGTCGCTACGACACTTCATTCTGTTTCATATATTTCACACATTTATCAAACACTACATTCTGATTTTCAGGTAATTAGGAATCAATTATTAAGAGTTTATCTGTTGACAAGGTTCCTTTTGGCTTCTCTGTGTTTACCCTTACCTCAGAGCAAAATAGCTGGGACACAGGAGTGGTGTTAGGCAATAAGTCTCTATCTGCCTTCTTTCAGTGTCATATGGCATGAGCTGTAATTTTTTTCATTTTCACTGCTGGTTACATGCAGTTGCAATAATTTTGAATATGGACAACAAATCTGTAGGCCATGGCTTTCACCACTGTGAAAATGTGGTGCAGAGGTTGCTACACAAGTACCTAAAAATTCAATGTAAAACTAGATATAAAATAATCTTGCATGAGATAAAGACAACAACAATATACTTGAATTTTTTTTTCCCTTCAATATTGGTGTAAGAAGTTGCTCTGTCTGTCTCATGTCAATATGAAAGGAGGTTTTCATGTGTTGTTGGTTTTTCCTTGTCTTGTTACTTTCCTTGCTGCGGCTATTGCATCTAGTTAGTGTATTCTTTGGACTTAAAAAAGGAGTATTTTACTAGCATGAAAAATACTCATGGTAAGTTATAGGCTTTAACATCAGATGATCCTATATTCAGTGTTATCATAAATATCTTTCAACAGCTGGGACAAAACTAACTATAAGAATAAAGGTAGCAAAGAATTCTCGAAGGAAGTTTGTCTTTGCAAATCTCTACAATACGGTTTAGAATCTTAAAAATCACCCTGTCTGCCCAGCATAATCTATCTTAATTTGTCACTTGATCAATAGCATCAGGACACTGCTATGGTACAATACTATGCAGACTGAGAGACAAACAGCAACTGCAGGAATTTAATAATTATAATTTAATTGCCTTTATTTGAACATCAGCTGTACAAAGAAAGGGTGAACTTGGAGATTGTGTTTTATAAATTATCCGAACAAGAAATGATTGACTAAATTATAAATATATATTTTTAAATTTTATTAATATATTTATACAAAATGACATACAGCTGAATAATGCCCTGTTGATGCTGAATTTTTTAAACAGTTTATTTATTTTCCAACTTTGTTCCCTCTTAGACTAAAATGATATTAAGAATCTGCTTAACAAGGTCTGTGTGCAATCCAGATACCATAGCAGACATTTCTGGTAGTGGCATAAAACATAAACTCTGTCAAATCTGATTCTACTGAAGTTTGTTCATTCTTTAACTCCAGATATAGAACAACCATCTCTTTCTCCAATCATTACTTGAAGGTAAATATTTTTGTGCTATCTTTGCTGGAGAGTAATAATTCTATTGTATCTAGTTAGTTAATTATGCTTTGAAGAATACTTAAAAAAATTTTGATAAATTTCAAAACATTAGAAGTTATGTTTACTTTATTTTCGTTAAATGTAAGTGTTGCTGTACTATTTCATCTTTACTATGTAAGGACAGGATTGTAAATTGTTCTGGATACATCCTGACATCTATCAAAGCTTTTTTTTTTTCTCTTTTACTTAGCTCTTTTTTCCCCCCCTTCTCATGTTGTTTTTCTTTTTCTAGAAGTACAAATGTTCCACAACTCCCTCTATGCAAAATGTTCCCAGGATTTGAAAGTCACTTGAATTAATGGAGATTCAGGTGTATAGAGGTGAAAGAATTACTACACAAGCCACCAATGAAGTTTAAACTTAGAAATTAAATATTTCTTAGTGTCATGATTAAAGGAAATATAATACCAGCTTGATAAATATGTAAAAGTATATGTGTATGTGTAAACATTCTGTACGTAAAAAAAATCACAAACAAACCCTAAAACATTGTTAGGATTACAAACTCCAGGAGTCAAAATTGAGCAGGTGTCTGTGGAGGTGATTTTCTTGTGCGTGAGCTTGGTGGTAAACTAATTCAGATCACTCCATGAGCTAAATTTCCACACCAGGATTTTTGCTTCCAAAGCTAATATAATAGATGTGTTTAAAAAATCCCAGCCCAAGCAAACACAAGATAATCTTTGCCATTAACTTTTATGGAGCCAAGATACTATACTATGCATGTATAAATGTAATATAACTTGTATGTAACTTGATCAGTAACATGACCTTCCCCATTTAAAAACTAGCCAATGGCTCACTTAAACAGGTGCAAAAACATTCTGAGATAATAAATGTTCTGTAATAAAGAACATTTAGAAAACTGAAATGTGTAATGTCTGGGATTATCAATAGAGGAAGTATTGTATTATAATAAGCCAAATCTAACTGTTCTATCTGTGGAAATGAATCACCTATGGAGGGAGGATTTTTTTTGGTTGGGGTTTTTTTAACAGATTTAAAACTTCTAGTTCTTCTTTCTGAGCCAATTTATCAAATTTAGACATTCCAAACCCCTTATTAGTTCTCAACCATTTGATCATTCTAGCAAATAATTTAGGCAAACCTTGGGATTGAAACAAATTTAGAATTAAATAAGGCAATTTATTTCTCTCTGTAGGTCTTGGGCTGCCATCTTAGCCATTGCAATACTTCCAATGGAAGCTCTCTTTCTGTTCTTGTGCAGTTTATAGCTTAATACAGTGCAGCTACTTCTGAAGGGTTTGCAAAAGCTGTGGAGAAGATTTAAAGGAATTTGGATATTTGTGAATGATAGAAATAAGAATGAGAATTTCCCATTATTGAGCAATCAAGGGACAAATATTAAAGCAGGATAGGTCGTTATTTCTCTGCTAACTTTCATAAATATATGACTATTTTAGCATGATCTGATTAAAATGGCTTAACTACATTGATAGAGTAGCAAACTACTACCTAGAAATATGTAGAATTGATGCAAAGTCTGTTCAGTGATCACTCGGTATCTACATTTTTCCAAATGTAACAATGAATTTTAGCACTGATGAATTAATATTAAAATAATAGCTAGCACAATAAAAATAGCAGAGGCAATTATTCCATTTCATCCAGAATTGCTATCTGGGTATAAACTTTCTACCAAAGCTTAGTTTCTTTTTCATGCATCTTTCCTATAAAATTCAAAAAGAAAATATTGGGAGTTGGGTGCGTGCTTAATGTTAAGCACTAGCAGAGAACATCAGAGGAGAAAAAAAAAATCTGAACATACTGAAAGGAACATCAGAGGGAACAATTCCTTCTATCTTCCAGCTATTTCATGTTTAAAAAAATAGATAAGCAAATGCTGTTCAAGAGAGTTATTTACTTTACTGAATCTTAGGGCGAAGGATGTGTGAAAAACAGCATTATGCTTTGAGAGCCAATACATTTAACTGTTTGGAAATTTTACCTGAAAATGATTGAGTCTTGCCCTAGCTCACCTGCAGATTAGTTGTACCTCAAGGATGTTATACAAGACAAATGAATTGGCTACTTCTTACATGCTCTGCAGTCTCAGTGACCTCTTTTCTTCCTGTACTCGAAACATTTTTATTTTTTCTCAGCCTCTGTGAAAGTTCCTATCTTTTTTCACATACTCTTTATTTTTTGTTTTATCTCATCTTATTTTTTATGTTATTCTATTCTATTTTATGATTCTATTCTATTCTTTTTTGCACTTTGCTCTACAGTCATTTTAACTCTCCCTTTTTCTTGACATTTAATGCATTGCAACCGGCTCTTTCTTTCTCTATTACTTCTGGCATTTCCTTCCATATTCTCACAGTATGCTGTTTGTTAGTTTGCTCATTTATTTCTTGCTCACAATATATTTATGGAAAGAGGACACATATAACCCTCAGCATAATATTAATTTTCTTTTGAACACTTTACATTTCCCCTGTGTCCTCTCTCTCTCTTTGTTCTCTCTTTAATTCTCTTCAATTTCAATCAATACTGTTCTCTGCTGCTTTTTTCTCCAAAATATTTTCTGCTATCTTCATCGACTTTTCTTACTGATCTTTTCTGACAGTTTTCGTAATCAGACCACAAAATATGCCTGGAATGGATGCGAATGTGCACAGTAACTGTGCACATAAAATAAGTGGCTAAAGCATAGGTAGATAATTTTAAGTAAAATAATCACCAGTCTGTGCATGCAAGTGCCTAATAAGTGTTGAAAGCTGCACTTTATGCATCATCATTATTTTTCCTGTTTCTATACACACATCTTTTGTGGCCAGTTTAAATTGCATAATTCTGAAAATTAAATACCACATGCCTAACATTTTCTACAGGAAGTCTAGCTGATATTTCATATAAAAGTAAACCAGTAACAACTAAAATTATTTGTTGTCTTTATTTTTCAACAGAGGAGCTGCAAAAATTCTTTTCTTTATTAAGAAGAATTATCCTTCCTAACGCTGAAATGTTTTGTAACTGTATGATTGTGCAGACTTGAATACTTCCCTAGCTCTGGATCTCGGCTTTCAGACAGTCCCTGGAGTTCAACAACAGAGGCCCAGACAGAGGTTGAAGAACTTCATGTCATTTACCCATAGACACTCACTGCATTTATTCCTACTAACCTGCTGTACACTGTCTAAATTAGCTTGATGAAAACTCTTTTCCTCACTTCCCCCTCTGCCATGCAGCATTTTTTACCCTTTCTTAAATGTTTTCCCCGAGGCGCCAGCACCCTGGCTGCGGGGCTCAGCCGTGCCCTGCGGTGGGTCGGAGCCGGCTGGAACCAGCTGTGTCCGGCACGGGGCAGCCCCGGCCTCTCCTCACAGAGGCCACCCTGCAGCCCCCTGCCAGCGCCTGGGCACCTGCACCTGGTACAACTGTTTTCCAGTCTGTGTGTGAAAAAACCCTTAGTTACTTAGGTTACACGCAGATCTACAACAGACCATATTAATTCTTCCTTAAGCTTTTCATAAAAAGTCTTCTGGGACCAAAAGGCACAAGGTAGTATTTGTTGTATGAAGTACTGAGGCATGTGAGATTACATAATTTCTAGAAGGGAAACCTCCTGGTATTTCTGTATTCCATATTAATGGTAAATAAACCAAAAAATAATGGTTTAAATTACAGTTAAAAATAATTATGTCAGGTATTAGTAAAACAACAGCAAAATCACACAGAAATCCCACAGCTTTTAGTAATAAAGAGCATTGGAAAGCTGGAATAGATTGCCTGGAGAACCTGTGGAATTTCTGTCACTCAAAGTCCTCAAGAACCAGTTTGACACATATCTGTCAAGCATGACATAAGCATAAATAGTCCTGCCTTAGGGCAGAGGGATGGACTAGATGACCTCCTGAGATCCCTTATGGCCTCCTCATTCTGTAATTAAATTCCCAGAGGTGTGCTCACACTGTCCTAACACACTCAGATTTTACTGAGTCCAGTTAAAAACAGCAGTGTGGGAAGAACTTTTTACATAATCATAGACTAATACTAAGAATGTTAATTAAATAAAATTGATGGGGCACAGATTCTAAGTTAATCTATACAAGTGTACATCACATGTCTTTTGCTGAAATTTAGGTATCTTAAAATTAAACGTTTATGATCATTTGACCAGAAGGAGAACAGACATGAAAGCATTTCTTTCATCTAATGAGTATGGCATTCAGCTGGGAGAGAAAAATACTGAAGCTATGCTCCCTGATTTCTTTCTGAGCCCCCTCCCTTGTTCCCTGATGACTGCCAAATGCAAATACAGGGACCTTACATCTACAATAGCAAATAAGAGGATGTAAAGGAGCATTCCAAGTATCTGCTTGTCTGTGCAGTCAAATTGTTTAGGGTGGCCCTAGGGCAGTACCTGGCTGAGCAAGATAGCACTCTCCCAAACAACTCCTGAGTAAGGTTATACCTTGGGACCAGTCCGAAAACTGAATTTGAACATTATCCAATCTGTAAGATCCAATCATTCATCCATTGTTTCAGCACTGAAAACTCTTGTTTCCTCCATCAATTATATAGTGTCAATTTTAAAATTAAAATAAAGCTCAGTCCAAAGTAGGACTTGGACAGAAATTGCAGCACAAAAAATCTCACAGAGTGAGTGTTACCTTCAGAGGTGCCTACATAGATGACTCCTCCATTATTAAAATGTAAAGTTCTTTGGTATCTATGTTTATGCTTTTCTTTTGCTAAAACTGGTCTATATAAACAGTGGGGTGCCCAAGTCCTATTTAAACCACAGTGGGATCTAGAAACTGAAAAAAAAAAGTGCCTGCGTCCACAAAGGAGCTGGTGTAGATATGTTCTGAAGTTGCACTCCAAGTCTTGTTACAGGCAAAATGGAACCTATCAGACACATGGAAACAAGAACTCCTTGTTCATCCAATTAATATTTTAACAGTGTAATAGTCAACATTATCTAATTAATATGGAAAACCTTCACTAATAATATGGTTACAGTTGCAATGTAAAATATCCTAATATCTCCCCCTTTGCTATGGTGTTAAGCTCTCACATAACGTTCCTCTGAATCCCAGCTAACATTCCTCTGAATCCCAAAGCTAACACACCTGTTTTTCCTTGAGCATGATTGGGGGTGCAAGGTTGCAATGAGTCATAGCGTCATGTGTTTTTTGCTAGGAGTATAATGCTCATAGTGGAGGCTTCTTCTAGTTATGCCAGCTTTTATCACACACTGTTAAATTTTCACACACATACACCTTTACGTTTTCTTTTACCAATCTGCTTCCTTCTCTTCGGTTCCCTGTTAACGTCTGGAAGCTGCACAACAGCCTCCCCAGTCTTAGCCGACAAAAAGGGCTACTGTTTGTTACAAAGTGACTGCCTGGGGGTGTCAGACATTTGCCATATGTAGTTTTCCCAGGGCTTCATTTACAACAGTCAAGCAATAGACAATTGGTCACTAGGGACTTTTTACAAGCTCAAACCAACTCAGTCCAAGGAAAGACCAAAAAAGTAAAGTGAGACCCAGCACTATCAAGTCACTAAAATGTCTGGGATATTATACTAGCAGTGCCTTTATATGCCATTTCAGACTCACATTGAAGTTTCAGCTACTATTATGTTAAGATGCAGTATTAATAATTATTTCAGGTAATCCTTTTTGTTAGAGAACCGAGAGATCAATGACATTTTGAACAGCGAAAGTAAATAGTTTTCAAGGGTCATCATCAGGCTTCTCTGATTAAAAAGTGTATGTCTGAGGTACCTTCATCCCTCCTTTTAAATCTGTTCCAGTGTAGTGGACAGAAAAGTATGCAAGATTCATGGGGCCTTGACCTGAAAAAAGGAAAAATGAAGAAAGACCAAGCTTCTTAGAATTTACTGAACTTGGGTAGGAATCGGGAGTTCTGGCTTCTGTCCTTCAGTCTCAGCGTTCCATTTTTTTATTCATCCACTGATTATTTAACAGAAAATGCAGAAATAGTCCAGAAGAACAGAGACCCTGCTGTATAAAAGATGAAGGCTCTACCACTACTGAACATTAGAAAATAGATGAGAAACTTCATTTTCTGAATCACTTCATCCTGATCTCCTATGTCAGGAATGCTCTGTGTGCTTATCACAGATAAGGGAAGTTAAGACTGTGTTTCTACATAAAAGAAAGTCAGACACTAGGTCTTGCCCCTGAGACCAAGGTGTGTAAATTGACTTCTGTCTACACTGCTTGTGACAGAGTCAAGGTTATGACTTGCCCCCTCCACCTCACTTAGAGATTAGTTGTACGTCAGGAATGTTATACAAGGCAGATTTGTTTTAGCGAAAGCTATCAGAAGCAATCCAGACCAGAGATATGGAGCAAGATAACATCTAAGCAGTGAGGATGCTCAAGATGCAAGTGCTAGAATTAATTCCCTGGAAATTTTTCTTTTTGTAGAACATGCATATCTTCCAGTGACTCTACTTAGTTTACCAGAGTGGTAATCTAATATCTTATGCTATGTCAGAAGCAAATTTGCAGACACACAGGAAATATTTAGAAGCTATTTGGCCCTATTTTGTACGCCTAAACAGTTCTACTTTATTTTTTAATTTTTTTTTTATTTAGTAGCTGTCTCTAAAAAAACGATTACACAGTATTAAAGCCTGTATTTATTAGTAAAAGCTCTCCACCATGACTGCTGTAGTTTTTCATGTTTCATGTGCATATATTGTACAACTGACCTAATTATCATAAAGATGTTATTTATCCTGTCTTCTAAGATTCTTTGACCCAAGACCCATAAAACTGTCATATGCATATTTCTAATGTGAGAAATATGTTAAATAAATAAAACTAAATAAATAGTTCAATAGGAAGCAGAATTAAACTTTCAATTCATCAGCTAGAGAAAGATCTTTGCAGCTTAAGGTTTTCTTGGTGTGACCTTTTTTGTGTATATTGGTCACACTGGGATTGGCATAAGTCTTAGAGAAAGTTTAAGTTCATCAGTCCAATGCAAGATTTAAAAAAAAAAAAAATCATTTGGCAAATATAATTATTAATAATAAAGGTATTTAAACATAGTCCAGCCTGTAGATAATCAACATTTAATTCAAAATTATACTAAATTCATTGAAGGTTTTAAGATCAGAAAATGCTATCTCATATAGGCAGGGGATACATTCAATGCTGTATTGTCACAGATCAGATGGGATTTATTCAATAATTTCCTGAGTGCCAACATTGATGTAAGTGATGATGTATAGTATTGTCTTCATACAAAATTTCCATTTTTTCACTTCGCATCAAAATTGGGATACTGCTTCATTTCTACTGTCAATGATTTTTTTTTGATTGAAATTAATCAAATGGGGAACAAAATACTGCAACTGAATATTCTGAATATTCTTGAACTGAACTGAACTGAATGCTCCCGCTAAAACAATTTCAAAAAACTTGGACAGGATTTGGTATAGAGGCATATAATGCCAGCTAAGATGCCTTAGGTTATCTTCACAAGGCTTACAAACAAGACACCAGATCTACAGAAAATCTGCATGTTCCTGGAACAACAGTTGGAAGCCAGGTGTGATATCCTAAGGCATCTCAGGTGGCACCAACCACACATGTTTTGTACCTGAGTTGAGCCTGTCAGGGAGGTCTAGGAGGCTGCTGATCTTACCCAACAGCAGACATCTACATTCTGTCAGCTGAAAAGCTTCATTGACAACAGGGGTTTAATCACCTGCTGTCCATTTCGATACATATACTTTAGACCCCTACATCTAAATATCTGCATCTAGAGTATAATCTCATTGAAAGTCATTCCATTTTACCCAAGCAAAGAATGACTATATGAAAAAGGACAACAAAGATGAACTAATAAAACTGATCAATCCAATGCTATTCACTTTTTAAAGAACATACACACACTAACATCTCTCCTCAACCTATTTCTAGTCCCATTTCTCAGTTTAAAGGCAAATGAGCTACTATAGTCAATATAGATAATCTTCATAGACTATGTTATTTTATACTTTTGTTTTGGGCATCCCACTTAAATACTAACAGGAACTCAAGTATTTCAGACTAGAAATATACATTTGTCCATTTCCTTCAATGACTGAGAGCTGTTCTACAGCTGCTGCAGAAGAGTAAATGTCAAACCCTCAGAGGAAGTAGTGCTGTAAGAAGGGCCTTTCTTATTTTTTCTTAGGAAATTTTCTGTTGGTATAAAATACATTCCTGGTAATGAAACATGGAGCACTGCAGTGTATTCGGGAGCTAGAAGAGCTGAGCTCGGTCTTTGTTTCAGTGAATGTCTATTCAAGCAGAGTGGATCTTCATCAAAAACGAAGAGCTGGGAAATTTCTCCTGGTAGCAAATCTCCATGAAATGAAAGGTATGGTTACAAATATCTTCAGGTAATGAAAGAAGCTGACTCCAGGGATTTAATCTCCTGGTGAGTGTGCGTTTCTTTTCCAAAGGTAGTTAAAAAAATCTAATAATGTTACCTCAGCCTACACATTTTTCTCTCCCCTGCTTTGCACCTCTGTCATTTCCCTCCCTTCTCCTCTTTCCCTAATAAACATGCCCACAGAATCAAAATGTGACCAAAAATACTTGCAAATATTTACCACAATTCGATAATTAATTTCACTAAAATTAATAAAACCTGCATTTCTTCTTCTTCAATTTGAGTATTTATTAAATAATTTCTTTCAGACCTAATGTCCTGCATGTATGTCATAAAATATTTCAGCTGACTCTGTGTTATATGCTTTAGGTCTTACATATTGACAAATATTTTCCAACATAACAATAAAAATGTTCTCTGAAAATCCAAAGAGAAATTATGAATAAATATTGATATACTTGCATTTGGCTGATAGCTGAAAATACTCTTTGGAAAATAGCACCTCGGGAAACAAATCACTACTGATCTCCTCTATCACTGAATGGTATTTCAGTGCTTCATTGAATTCTCCTATCTGTTTACATCTCTGAACCTATTCTGTGGTTTTTTATTTGTTTTAACTTTAGATTATGTAATTTCTAAGCACAAAAAAATTTATTGTTTTCCTATGGTATATTACAATCGGCAGACTTGGAATGTGTCATTTTTCAGTGACAGAAGGAACTTCTGTAAAAATAATACTCTCAAATGAAAAGGCATATCAAGTAGGAGCAGGAAAATGGTGCCATCATTCTCCTTAAGCATTTTTTATTTAATTTATAAAAGTAGCAGGACATTCATAAAATATTGTATCCAGATCTGATGGTTACACCAAAAAAAGTGCTAAAAAACTGGAAATTATTCATAAAAGAGTTACAAGAGTCTTATGAAGTCTGAAAATTTACATTATTTATCAAAACTTAGATGGGAATATTGTAGCTATTCATTTAGAATCAAGATTACGTATTTATAAAAATGTTCTAGATGAAGAATTATGATTTATTTCAGAGATTATATTTATTGGTTCGCCTGTGTTATAAAAAGAATGGGAACAGCAGATTCTAACAGTCCCATCTGGCTGTAAACCTATGAACTAAGGAGCAGGTCACTTTTTTTTTTTTTTTGTATGTATTAATCAACTAGCAGCTACCTGCTACATACAATATGTATGCGTACAGTATCCTACAGCAAACAAGGATCTTCCATTAGCTAAAACAGAAGGATGATTCACTTGGCACTGAATTCTGCAGTACTTCCTGACTCAATGCTCAGATTCATTCCAGCTCTGGACACTTAACTTTGACTGCAGGTTTGATAAATACTTTAAGCTGATTCACCTGCAACCTGACATCAGAAGGATCCTGTTCCCGTTTTGTGAACTCAGATCAACTAAATAACTCTCTAGAGATGCCTCACTCTCCACTGTTGGTAGAGAAAACATAAGGTAATTACAATTCTACTCAACACACAAGAAATATGGGAAAACACAAGGAAACTCTACACTTAAGAAATACTATTGCAAATTGTTTTCTACAATAGTGTGATTTAACAAATAGAAACAGTACAAAATATGTATTTCATTGTATCTTCTAATAAAACAATATCTTATTTCAGCCATAGTATAGAAACTATTCCATTAGTATCTTAGTATCTAGTCAATTACAGACTACTAGCAGAAATCTGATATCTATCATATTTTCATTTTAGAACTCTCATTGAGTTATGCAGGGAGGGTTAAAAAATAATCTTTGACTCTAATTGAGAGTCAAACTTTCTGACTTATTTGTTGTCAGTAATAGAATGAAGAAGACTGAGTAGACCTGTAGATTTAATTACATGTGTAGTACTCGTGAGGTGTATACACCTCATGGTGGATACATAAGAATTGTCTTTAGAAACCTGTTGTTATTGAACTTTAAACAATATTATAAATTTTCACTTTTAAAAGTAAGACTTTATATAAAAAAACATAACTAATTTTATTTTCGTAAGTTACCTATTAAAGCTGCTTTTATTAAATTTCTCAAAATACAGAGGTCTTTTACTGCACTGCTTGTAAATGTACTTTTTTCCTACACCAAGAAAAGGAATTGGACTTTACAGAAGAGACAGGTAGTGTATAGTTTTAACAGATCATTCAGAAATGTCCCAACACAACCGTCTTTAATGGACTGACTTCTTCTGCGAGCACATCAAAATTTTTCCAAATACTCCTGACCTTTACAGTTGGATTTTCTTTAACAATATAAATTACAAGTTAAACCAAGAAAACTCAGATCTTCTGGGCAAAAGATATTCAATAAAAAGGTCTGAATACAAACCCACTAGTGCCATTTAATGCCTTCTGCATTAAAATAAGTATTTTAAGACTGGCTATAAATTGAGAGCTAAATTTTATTAAAATCTGGGATTGTTTTTTTTAGTCCTCTTTGTCTCCATGTTGTTGCACTATTAATTAAATAAATTAAATCACACACTACATAGTAAGGCAAAATTCAGAGAGGAAAGTATTCTCAGACCTACAAGTTCCAAGTTCTTACACCACCAACTTTGACTTTAGAAGTCCTAATTTTGAGATGTTGATAGTTTTGTTGTTTTTTTTTTCCCTCTTCTTTTACATCTCTCAAAGCTAATTTCAAAGAGATTTGTTAAGATCTCTGAACAATTTTGAATTCAACCCACAGGAATCTGTTACGGTTTTTGAGCTGAATACACCTGCCAACACAGCTGCACTTAGCAGATTCCAGGAAAAAGTATCTTTCTGTTTTGATCTATTTTGCTGATTCAAAAGTCTTCTCATTTTGGAGATGAAATGATTGTGATTTATCACAAGTTGTAACCTTTTAATGAGTGAAAGATAAGGCTCACTTCTGAACTAATTTAGCAATGTATTTCATTATGGTTACCTATATACCTAGGGATAATATCTAAGGAGTGAAGATTGTTATATGTTGACAAATGGAAAACTTTTGGGAATAAAATTCTAAACCTAATTAAAGTCTGAAAACAGGACAATTTGAACTTCTAAATACAGAATCTAGTTAATTAAAATACAAGAGCACATAAAATCACAGCCATTTTAGAATACTGAAGTGCACGATTAAAACTTAGTAAGCTGCTTGGGTTTTATAGATTAATTAATATAAATGACAAATCTAATGTATTTCTTTGCATGTAGAAAATAGAGTCACACTCAAAGTACTAGCACAAAATAATGTCCAGTAAACAAAATAATAATAAACTCTCTAAAACAATTTAGAGCAGTCAATTACATATTCATGGGTACACTATCAGAATGAAGTAGTTGATAATAATGAAGGTATTTTATCAGTAATTACTGTAATTTGTTTGCCCATCATTTGTTCAGTTTCTCATGCAAAATGACTTGTTTTGATTAGGTCTAATTAAAATTGCAACATAGGAAGGAACTCACTTAACTTTCATTATTTATATAGTACATTCTGGTATGCAATTTCACTTAAGAAAACAGTACAAAAGCTGTTGGATAATAAAATAAAGTTTTTATGATACTTTGATAAGTGTAATAGAGATCTGAGACTGTGAACAACAATGGACAACAGGAAATTTGAACAGTCTTTTCCATAATACACCAAATTGACAGCCTCAGGAAAGGCATATTAAGATTTTATTGAAGTTATATTTAACTTACTGCAAAGAGAAGATGATAGAGTAAATAAAAAGAAGAATCATACTGGCCTGCTTCATAATTAAATTGTTCCTTTGTCAGGAAAGATCTGAACAGTTTTAACAAATTCAGCAACAGCAGGAGGACTCATAGAATCATAGAATAATTCTGGATGGAAAGGACCTCTGGAGGCCATCTGCTCCAACTCCCTGTTGAAAGAAGAGCTAGTTGGATGAGGTTGCTCAGACCCATGAGGGCTGAAAATCCCACAACCTCCCTGGGCAACCTCTTCCAGTATTTGACCAGCCTCACTGTAAAGAAATGTTTCCTTGTATCTAAACGGAATTTCCCATGTTCCAACTTGGTCCTATCATTGTGTACCTCCTACAAAAGATTAGGTCCACCTTCTCTGTATCCTTTAAAAGGTAACTGTTGACAGCAATAAGATCCCTGAGTTCCTCTGAGCTTCTATTCTCCAGTCTGAAAAAACCTAGACCTTTCAGCCTTTCCTCATATACCATGTGCTCCAGTCACCATCTCCAGTCCAGCTTTAGCCTGTGCTGGACTACTCTGTTTCAATATCCTTCTTATGCTGGGGAGCCCAGAACTAGACACAGTACTCCAGATGTGGTCTCATCAGTGCTAAATAAAGGGGAAGGTTCATTACCTGCTGGCTACATTCTTCCTAATACAACCCAGGATGTAGTCGGCCTTCTTCAATGCCAGGGCACACTGCTGACCTGCCCAACTTGTCCAATGGGACCCCCAGGTCTGTTTACACAAAGCTGCTTCCTAGACAATATCAGCCCCCAGCCTGTACTGGTGCTTGGGTTTATCCCTCCCTTGGTGCAGGACTTTACATTTGCTTTTGTTGATCTTCATGGAGGTACTGTTAGCCCATTTCTCTGGGCTGCCGAGGTTCCCTGAAGAGTAGCCCTGCTTTCCATCATATTGACTGTTCCTTCAAAAGTGGTGTCATCTGTAAACTTGCTGAAAGTGCACTCCCTCCCATCATCATGGTCATTAAAGACACTACAAAATATTGGTCCTAGCATTGATCCCTGATGAATGTCACTTGTTACTGGCCATCAGCTGGACTTCCCCCCAAAGTTTGCAACTCTGAGTCCACCTATTTTGTCACCCACATATCCAGCCCATATCTCACCAATTTGATGAAAAGGTGACTATGGAAGAGTGTGTCAAAGACCATGCTAAAGCCTAGGCACACAACATCCACTGTCTTTCCCTTATCCACAGCACCATGGTAAA